>NW_027142630.1:0-290515 GCF_026170545.1 Melanerpes formicivorus | reverse complement strand
CCCAGCCTGGCCCCAGCCCTGCCCTAGCTCCAGCCCTAGCCCTGTCCCCAGCCTCGGCCCGTGCCCCTGCCGCAGTCCCAGTCCTGCCCCATCCCAGCCCCCAGCCCCAGCCCTGCCCTCGGCCCAACCTTGCCCTCAGCCCAGCCCCAGCCCCAGCCTGGCCCCAGCCCTGCCCTAGCTCCAGCCCTAGCCCTGTCCCCAGCCTCGGCCCGTGCCCCTGCCGCAGTCCCAGTCCTGCCCCATCCCAGCCCCCAGCCCCAGCCCTGCCCTCAGCCCAACCCTGCCCTCAGCCCAGCCCCAGACCCAGCCTGGCCCCAGCCCTGTCCCTAGCCCCAGCCCCAGCCCTAGCCTCAGCCCTGTCCGCAGCCCCAGCCCCAGCCCCACCCTGCAACCAGCCCAGCCCCAGCCCCAACCTTGGCCCCAGCCCAGCCCCCAGGCCTAGCCCTGCCCCAGTCTCCACCCCAGACCCAGCCACAGCCCCAGCCCTGTGCCAGTCCTACCCCAGCCCAGCCCCGGTCCCTGCCCAGCGCAAGCACTGGCCCAGCCACAGCCCCAGCCCCATCCTTGCCTCCAGCCCAGCCCTAGCCCGGCCCCAGCTGCAGCCCCAGCCCTAGCCCTGCCCCAGTCCCTGCCCCAGCCCAGTCCTAGTCGCAGCCCAGCCCTAGCCCAGCCCCAGCCCTGCCCCAGCCTAGGCCCATCCCCAGCCCAGCCCCATCCCCAGCCCAGCCCCTGCCCTGGACCCAGCCCAAGCCCCACTTCCCGCCTCACCCCAGCCCAGGTCCAGCCCTTCATCAGCCCAAGCCCCAGCCCCAGCCCCATCCCTGCCCCCAGCCCAGCCCCAGCCCCAGCCCTGCCCCAGTTCAGCCCTAGCCCAGCCCTGACCCAGACCCCGCCCTGCCCCAGCCCCAGCTCTGCACCGAACGCAGCCCCAGCCCTGCCCCAGCCCTGCCCCAGCTCTAGCCCCAGGCCTGTCCCCAGCCCCATCCCAAGCCCAGCCCCTGCCCTGCCCCAGCCCAGCCCCAGTCCCAGCCCCAGCCCCGGCCTCAGCCCAGCCCTAACCTAGACCTGCCCCAGCCCCAGGCCTAGCCCAGCTGTGCCCTCAGCCCAGCCCCAGCCCTGGACCAAGCCCCAGCCCTGAGCCGAACCCAGCCCCAGCCTGGCCCCAGCCCTGCCATAGCTCCAGCCCTAGCCCTGTCCCCAGCCTCGGCCCGTGCCCCTGCCCCAGTCCCAGTCCTGCCCCACCCTAGCCCCCAGCCCCTGCCCTGCCCTCAGCCCAGCCCCAGACCCAGCCTGGCCCCAGACCTGTCCCCCGCCCTGCCCTCAGCCCAGCCCCAGCCCCAGCCCAACCCCAGCCCCAGCCCAGCCCCCAGCCCCAGCCCTGCCCTCAGCCCAGCCCCAGCCCCAGCCTGGCCCCAGCCCTGGACCCAGTCCCAGCCACCGCCCAGCCCCAGCCCTGCCCCCAGCCCAGCCCCAGCCCCAACCCTGCCCTGGACCCAGCCTCAGCCCCACCCCAGCCTCACCCCCAGCCCAGGCCCAGACCTGCCCCCAGCCCAAGCCCCAGCCCCAGCCCCAGCCCTGCCCCCAGCCCAGCCCCAGCCCCAGCCAAATCCCTGCCCCAGCCCAGCCCCAACCACCGCCCAGCCCCAGCCCGGGACCCAGCCCCAGCCAAAGCCCTGCCCTCAGCCCAGCCCCAGCCCCAGCCCTGTCCCCAGCCCAGCTCCAGCCCCAGCCAAAGCCCTGCCCCAGCCCAGCCCCAGCCCAGCCCCAGCCCAGCCCCAGCCCCATTCACAGCCCCAGCCCAGCCCCAGCCCAGCCCCAGCCCCATTCACAGCCTCGGCCCAGCCCCAGCCCCAGCCCAGCCCCAGCCCTGGACCCAGCCCCAGCCCAGCCCCACCCCAGCCCCAGCCCTGCCCCAGCCCAGCCCCAGCCCAGCCCCAGCCCCATTCACAGCCCCAGCCCAGCTCCAGCCACAGCCCAGCCCCACCCTGGACCCAGCCCCAGTCATTGCCCAGACCCAGCCCTGCCCCAGCTCTAGCCCCAGCCCCAGTCCAGCCCCTGCCCTGGACCCAGTCCCAGCCCCAGCCCAGCCCCAGCCACCGCCCAGCCCCAGCCCCACCCTGGACCCAGCCCCAGCGCCAGGCCTGCCCCAGCCTAGCCCCAGCCCCAGCCCAGCCCCACCCTGGACCCAGCCCCAGCCCCAGCCCTGCCCCAGCCTAGCCCCAGCCCAGCCCATGCCCTGCCCTGGACCCAGCCCCGGCCCCACCCCAGCCTCATCCCCAGCCCAGGCCCAGCCCTGCCCCAGCCCAAGCCCCAGACCCAGCCCCAGCCCCATCCGTTCCCCCAGCCCAGCCCAGCCCCATCCCCATCTCTGCCCCCAGCCCAGCCCCAGCCCCAGCCCTGCCCCAGCCCAGCCCCAGCCACCGCCCAGCCCCAGCCCTGGACCCACCCCAGCCCCAGCCCTCTCCCAGTCCCCGCCCCAACCACAGCCCCAGCCCCAGCCCCAACCCCGGCCCCAGCCCCGGCCCCAGCCCAGCCCCACTCACGGCCCCATCCCCGGCCCCAGCCCAGCTCGAGCCACAGCCCTGCCCCAGCCCCAGCCCCTGCCCAGGACCCAGCTCCAGCCCCAGCCCCAGCCCCACCCTCAGCCCCAGCCCAGCTCCAGCCACAGCCCAGCCCCAGCCCTGGACCCAGCCCCAGCCCCAGCCCAGCCCCAGCCCCAGCCCCAGCCCAACCCCAGCTCCAGCCCTGCCCATGCCCAACCCAAGCCCCAGCCCAGCCCCAGCCCAACCCCAGCCACAGCCCTGCCCCAGCCCTGGACCCAGCCCCAGCCCCACCCCCGGCCCCATCCCCACCCCCGGCCCCATCCCCGGCACCAGCCCAGCCTTAGCCCAGCCCTGCCCCAGTCCCAGGCCTAGCCCAGCCCCAGTCTCCACCCCAGACCCAGCCACAGCCCCAGCCCTGTGCCAGTCCTACCCCAGCCCAGCCCCGGTCCCCTGCCCAGCGCAAGCACTGGCCCAGCCACAGCCCCAGCCCCATCCTTGCCTCCAGCCCAGCCCTAGCCCGGCCCCAGCTGCAGCCCCAGCCCTAGCCCTGCCCCAGTCCCTGCCCCAGCCCAGTCCTAGTCGCAGCCCAGCCCTAGCCCAGCCCCAGCCCTGCCCCAGCCTAGGCCCATCCCCAGCCCAGCCCCATCCCCAGCCCAGCCCCTGCCCTGGACCCAGCCCAAGCCCCACTTCCGCCTCACCCCAGCCCAGGTCCAGCCCTTCATCAGCCCAAGCCCCAGCCCCAGCCCCATCCCTGCCCCCAGCCCAGCCCCAGCCCCAGCCCTGCCCCAGTTCAGCCCTAGCCCAGCCCTGACCCAGACCCCCGCCCTGCCCCAGCCCCAGCTCTGCACCGAACGCAGCCCCAGCCCTGCCCCAGCCCTGCCCCAGCTCTAGCCCCAGCCCTGTCCCCAGCCCCATCCCAAGCCCAGCCCCTGCCCTGCCCCAGCCCAGCCCCAGTCCCAGCCCCAGCCCCGGCCTCAGCCCAGCCCTAACCTAGACCTGCCCCAGCCCCAGGCCTAGCCCAGCTGTGCCCTCAGCCCAGCCCCAGCCCTGGACCAAGCCCCAGCCCTGAGCCGAACCCAGCCCCAGCCTGGCCCCAGCCCTGCCCTAGCTCCAGCCCTAGCCCTGTCCCCAGCCTCGGCCCGTGCCCCTGCCCCAGTCCCAGTCCTGCCCCACCCTAGCCCCCAGCCCCAGCCCTGCCCTCAGCCCAGCCCCAGACCCAGCCTGGCCCCAGACCTGTCCCCCAGCCCTGCCACAGCCCAGCCCCAGTCATCGTCCAACCCCAGCCCTGGACCCAGCCCCAGCCCTGTCCCAGTCCCCACCCCCAGCCCCCAGCCCCAGCCCCAGTCCCACACCTGGCCCCAGCCCCTGCCCAAGCCAAGCCCCAGCCCCAGTCCAGCCCCTGCCCTGGACCCAGTCCCAGCCACCGGCCTGCCCCAGCCCTGCCCCCAGCCCAGCCCCATCCCCAGCCCTGCCCCAGCCCTGCCCTCAGCCCAGCCCCAGCCCCAGCCCGGCCCCAGTTCTGCCCCAGCCCCAGACCCAACCCCTGCCCTGGACCCAGCCGCAGCCCCACCCCCAGACTCATCCCCAGCCACAGCCCTGCCCCAGCCCCAGCCCTGCCCCGGCCCAGCCCCAGCCCCAGCCCAGTCCCTGCCCTGGACCCAGCCCCTGCCCTGGACCCAGCCACAGCCCAGCCCCAGCCCTGGACCCAGCCCCAGTCGCAGCCCCGGCCCCAGCCCCACCCTCAGCCCCAGCCCAGCTCCAGTCACAGCCCAGCCACAGCCCTGGACCCAGCCCCAGCCCAGCCCCAGCCCTGTCCCAGCCTAGCCCCAGCCCTGGACCCAGCCCCAGCCCAGCCCCATTCACAGCCCCAGCCCAGCTCCAGCCACAGCCCAGCCCCACCCTGGACCCAGCCCCAGTCATTGCCCAGACCCAGCCCTGCCCCAGCTCTAGCCCCAGCCCCAGTCCAGCCCCACCCTGGACCCAGCCCCAGCCCCAGGCCTGCCCCAGCCTAGCCCCAGCCCCAGCCCAGCCCCACCCTGGACCCAGCCCCAGCCCCAGCCCTTGCCCCAGCCTAGCCCCAGCCCCAGCCCATGCCCTGCCCTGGACCCAGCCCTGGCCCCACCCCAGCCTCATCCCCAGCCCAGGCCCAGCCCTGCCCCAGCCTAGCCCCAGACCCAGCCCCAGCCCCAGCCCCATCCGTTCCCCCCAGCCCAGCCCAGCCCCATCCCCATCTCTGCCCCCAGCCCAGCCCCAGCCCCAGCCCTGCCCCAGCCCAGCCCCAGCCACCGCCCCAGCCCCAGCCCTGGACCCACCCCAGCCCCAGCCCTCTCCCAGTCCCCGCCCCAACCACAGCCCCAGCCCCAGCCCCAACCCCGGCCCCAGCCCCGGCCCCAGCCCAGCCCCACTCACGGCCCCATCCCCGGCCCCAGCCCAGCTCGAGCCACAGCCCTGCCCCAGCCCCAGCCCCTGCCCAGGACCCAGCTCCAGCCCCAGCCCCAGCCCCACCCTCAGCCCCAGCCCAGCTCCAGCCACAGCCCAGCCCCAGCCCTGGACCCAGCCCAACCCCAGCCCCAGCCCTGACCCCAGCCCAGCCCCAGCCCCACCCTGGACCCAGCCCCAGCGCCAGGCCTGCCCCAGCCTAGCCCCAGCCCCAGCCCATGCCCTGCCCTGGACCCAGCCCTGGCTCCACCCCAGCCTCATCCCCAGCCCAGGCCCAGCCCTGCCCCAGCCCAAGCCCCAGACCCAGCCCCTGCCCAGGACCCAGCTCCAGCCCCAGCCCCAGCCCCACCCTCAGCCCCAGCCCAGCTCCAGCCACAGCCCAGCCCCAGCCCTGGACCCACCCCAGTCCCAGCCCTCTCCCAGTCCCCGCCCCAACCACAGCCCCAGCCCCAGCCCAGCCCCAGCCCCAGCCCCAGCCCAACCCCAGCTCCAGCCCTGCCCATGCCCAACCCAAGCCCCAGCCCAGCCCCAGCCCAACCCCAGCCACAGCCCTGCCCCAGCCCTGGACCCAGCCCCAGCCCCACCCCCGGCCCCATCCCCGGCACCAGCCCAGCCTTAGCCCAGCCCTGCCCCAGTCCCAGGCCTAGCCCAGCCGTGCCCTCAGCCCAGCCCCAGCCCTGGACCAAGCCCCACCCCTGAGCCGAACCCAGCCCCAGCCTGGCCCCAGCCCTGCCCTAGCTCCAGCCCTAGCCCTGTCCCCAGCCTCGGCCCGTGCCCCTGCCGCAGTCCCAGTCCTGCCCCATCCCAGCCCCCAGCCCCAGCCCTGCCCTCGGCCCAACCTTGCCCTCAGCCCAGCCCCAGCCCCAGCCTGGCCCCAGCCCTGCCCTAGCTCCAGCCCTAGCCCTGTCCCCAGCCTCGGCCCGTGCCCCTGCCGCAGTCCCAGTCCTGCCCCATCCCAGCCCCCAGCCCCAGCCCTGCCCTCAGCCCAACCCTGCCCTCAGCCCAGCCCCAGACCCAGCCTGGCCCCAGCCCTGTCCCTAGCCCCAGCCCCAGCCCTAGCCTCAGCCCTGTCCGCAGCCCCAGCCCCAGCCCCACCCTGCAACCAGCCCAGCCCCAGCCCCAACCTTGGCCCCAGCCCAGCCCCAGGCCTAGCCCTGCCCCAGTCTCCACCCCAGACCCAGCCACAGCCCCAGCCCTGTGCCAGTCCTACCCCAGCCCAGCCCCGGTCCCTGCCCAGCGCAAGCACTGGCCCAGCCACAGCCCCAGCCCCATCCTTGCCTCCAGCCCAGCCCTAGCCCGGCCCCAGCTGCAGCCCCAGCCCTAGCCCTGCCCCAGTCCCTGCCCCAGCCCAGTCCTAGTCGCAGCCCAGCCCTAGCCCAGCCCCAGCCCTGCCCCAGCCTAGGCCCATCCCCAGCCCAGCCCCATCCCCAGCCCAGCCCCTGCCCTGGACCCAGCCCAAGCCCCACTTCCGCCTCACCCCAGCCCAGGTCCAGCCCTTCATCAGCCCAAGCCCCAGCCCCAGCCCCATCCCTGCCCCCAGCCCAGCCCCAGCCCCAGCCCTGCCCCAGTTCAGCCCTAGCCCAGCCCTGACCCAGACCCCGCCCTGCCCCAGCCCCAGCTCTGCACCGAACGCAGCCCCAGCCCTGCCCCAGCCCTGCCCCAGCTCTAGCCCCAGGCCTGTCCCCAGCCCCATCCCAAGCCCAGCCCCTGCCCTGCCCCAGCCCAGCCCCAGTCCCAGCCCCAGCCCCGGCCTCAGCCCAGCCCTAACCTAGACCTGCCCCAGCCCCAGGCCTAGCCCAGCTGTGCCCTCAGCCCAGCCCCAGCCCTGGACCAAGCCCCAGCCCTGAGCCGAACCCAGCCCCAGCCTGGCCCCAGCCCTGCCATAGCTCCAGCCCTAGCCCTGTCCCCAGCCTCGGCCCGTGCCCCTGCCCCAGTCCCAGTCCTGCCCCACCCTAGCCCCCAGCCCCCTGCCCTGCCCTCAGCCCAGCCCCAGACCCAGCCTGGCCCCAGACCTGTCCCCCGCCCTGCCCTCAGCCCAGCCCCAGCCCCAGCCCAACCCCAGCCCCAGCCCAGCCCCCAGCCCCAGCCCTGCCCTCAGCCCAGCCCCAGCCCCACCCTGGCCCCAGCCCTGGACCCAGTCCCCAGCCACCGCCCAGCCCCAGCCCTGCCCCCAGCCCAGCCCCAGCCCCAACCCTGCCCTGGACCCAGCCTCAGCCCCACCCCAGCCTCATCCCCAGCCCAGGCCCAGACCTGCCCCAGCCCAAGCCCCAGCCCCAGCCCCAGCCCTGCCCCCAGCCCAGCCCCAGCCCCAGCCAAATCCCTGCCCCAGCCCAGCCCCAACCACCGCCCAGCCCCAGCCCGGGACCCAGCCCCAGCCAAAGCCCTGCCCTCAGCCCAGCCCCAGCCCCAGCCCTGTCCCCAGCCCAGCTCCAGCCCCAGCCAAAGCCCTGCCCCAGCCCAGCCCCAGCCCAGCCCCAGCCCAGCCCCAGCCCCATTCACAGCCCCAGCCCAGCCCCAGCCCAGCCCCAGCCCCATTCACAGCCTCGGCCCAGCCCCAGCCCCAGCCCAGCCCCAGCCCTGGACCCAGCCCCAGCCCAGCCCCACCCCAGCCCCAGCCCTGCCCCAGCCCAGCCCCAGCCCAGCCCCAGCCCCATTCACAGCCCCAGCCCAGCTCCAGCCACAGCCCAGCCCCACCCTGGACCCAGCCCCAGTCATTGCCCAGACCCAGCCCTGCCCCAGCTCTAGCCCCAGCCCCAGTCCAGCCCCTGCCCTGGACCCAGTCCCAGCCCCAGCCCAGCCCCAGCCACCGCCCAGCCCCAGCCCCACCCTGGACCCAGCCCCAGCGCCAGGCCTGCCCCAGCCTAGCCCCAGCCCCAGCCCAGCCCCACCCTGGACCCAGCCCCAGCCCCAGCCCTGCCCCAGCCTAGCCCCAGCCCCAGCCCATGCCCTGCCCTGGACCCAGCCCCGGCCCCACCCCAGCCTCATCCCCAGCCCAGGCCCAGCCCTGCCCCAGCCCAAGCCCCAGACCCAGCCCCCAGCCCCATCCGTTCCCCCAGCCCAGCCCAGCCCCATCCCCATCTCTGCCCCCAGCCCAGCCCCCAGCCCCAGCCCTGCCCCAGCCCAGCCCCAGCCACCGCCCAGCCCCAGCCCTGGACCCACCCCAGCCCCAGCCCTCTCCCAGTCCCCGCCCCAACCACAGCCCCAGCCCCAGCCCCAACCCCGGCCCCAGCCCCGGCCCCAGCCCAGCCCCACTCACGGCCCCATCCCCGGCCCCAGCCCAGCTCGAGCCACAGCCCTGCCCCAGCCCCAGCCCCTGCCCAGGACCCAGCTCCAGCCCCAGCCCCAGCCCCACCCTCAGCCCCAGCCCAGCTCCAGCCACAGCCCAGCCCCAGCCCTGGACCCAGCCCCAGCCCCAGCCCAGCCCCAGCCCCAGCCCCAGCCCAACCCCAGCTCCAGCCCTGCCCATGCCCAACCCAAGCCCCAGCCCAGCCCCAGCCCAACCCCAGCCACAGCCCTGCCCCCAGCCCTGGACCCAGCCCCAGCCCCACCCCCGGCCCCATCCCCACCCCCGGCCCCATCCCCGGCACCAGCCCAGCCTTAGCCCAGCCCTGCCCCCAGTCCCAGGCCTAGCCCAGCCCCAGTCTCCACCCCAGACCCAGCCACAGCCCCAGCCCTGTGCCAGTCCTACCCCAGCCCAGCCCCGGTCCCTGCCCAGCGCAAGCACTGGCCCAGCCACAGCCCCAGCCCCATCCTTGCCTCCAGCCCAGCCCTAGCCCGGCCCCAGCTGCAGCCCCAGCCCTAGCCCTGCCCCAGTCCCTGCCCCAGCCCAGTCCTAGTCGCAGCCCAGCCCTAGCCCAGCCCCAGCCCTGCCCCAGCCTAGGCCCATCCCCAGCCCAGCCCCATCCCCAGCCCAGCCCCTGCCCTGGACCCAGCCCAAGCCCCACTTCCGCCTCACCCCAGCCCAGGTCCAGCCCTTCATCAGCCCAAGCCCCAGCCCCAGCCCCATCCCTGCCCCCAGCCCAGCCCCAGCCCCAGCCCTGCCCCAGTTCAGCCCTAGCCCAGCCCTGACCCAGACCCCGCCCTGCCCCAGCCCCAGCTCTGCACCGAACGCAGCCCCAGCCCTGCCCCAGCCCTGCCCCAGCTCTAGCCCCAGCCCTGTCCCCAGCCCCATCCCAAGCCCAGCCCCTGCCCTGCCCCAGCCCAGCCCCAGTCCCAGCCCCAGCCCCGGCCTCAGCCCAGCCCTAACCTAGACCTGCCCCCAGCCCCAGGCCTAGCCCAGCTGTGCCCTCAGCCCAGCCCCAGCCCTGGACCAAGCCCCAGCCCTGAGCCGAACCCAGCCCCAGCCTGGCCCCAGCCCTGCCCTAGCTCCAGCCCTAGCCCTGTCCCCAGCCTCGGCCCGTGCCCCCTGCCCCAGTCCCAGTCCTGCCCCACCCTAGCCCCCAGCCCCAGCCCTGCCCTCAGCCCAGCCCCAGACCCAGCCTGGCCCCAGACCTGTCCCCAGCCCTGCCACAGCCCAGCCCCAGTCATCGTCCAGCCCCAGCCCTGGACCCAGCCCCAGCCCTGTCCCAGTCCCCACCCCAGCCCCAGCCCCAGCCCCAGTCCCACACCTGGCCCCAGCCCCTGCCCAAGCCAAGCCCCAGCCCCAGTCCAGCCCCTGCCCTGGACCCAGTCCCAGCCACCGGCCTGCCCCAGCCCTGCCCCCAGCCCAGCCCCATCCCCAGCCCTGCCCCAGCCCTGCCCTCAGCCCAGCCCCAGCCCCAGCCCGGCCCCAGTTCTGCCCCAGCCCCAGACCCAACCCCTGCCCTGGACCCAGCCGCAGCCCCACCCCAGACTCATCCCCAGCCACAGCCCTGCCCCAGCCCCAGCCCTGCCCCGGCCCAGCCCCAGCCCCAGCCCAGTCCCTGCCCTGGACCCAGCCCCTGCCCTGGACCCAGCCACAGCCCAGCCCCAGCCCTGGACCCAGCCCCAGTCGCAGCCCCGGCCCCAGCCCCACCCTCAGCCCCAGCCCAGCTCCAGTCACAGCCCAGCCACAGCCCTGGACCCAGCCCCAGCCCAGCCCCAGCCCTGTCCCAGCCTAGCCCCAGCCCTGGACCCAGCCCCAGCCCAGCCCCATTCACAGCCCCAGCCCAGCTCCAGCCACAGCCCAGCCCCACCCTGGACCCAGCCCCAGTCATTGCCCAGACCCAGCCCTGCCCCAGCTCTAGCCCCAGCCCCAGTCCAGCCCCACCCTGGACCCAGCCCCAGCCCCAGGCCTGCCCCAGCCTAGCCCCAGCCCCAGCCCAGCCCCACCCTGGACCCAGCCCCAGCCCCAGCCCTGCCCCAGCCTAGCCCCAGCCCCAGCCCATGCCCTGCCCTGGACCCAGCCCTGGCCCCCACCCCAGCCTCATCCCCAGCCCAGGCCCAGCCCTGCCCCAGCCTAGCCCCAGACCCAGCCCCAGCCCCAGCCCCATCCGTTCCCCCAGCCCAGCCCAGCCCCATCCCCATCTCTGCCCCCAGCCCAGCCCCAGCCCCAGCCCTGCCCCAGCCCAGCCCCAGCCACCGCCCAGCCCCAGCCCTGGACCCACCCCAGCCCCAGCCCTCTCCCAGTCCCCGCCCCAACCACAGCCCCAGCCCCAGCCCCAACCCCGGCCCCAGCCCCGGCCCCAGCCCAGCCCCACTCACGGCCCCATCCCCGGCCCCAGCCCAGCTCGAGCCACAGCCCTGCCCCAGCCCCAGCCCCTGCCCAGGACCCAGCTCCAGCCCCAGCCCCAGCCCCACCCTCAGCCCCAGCCCAGCTCCAGCCACAGCCCAGCCCCAGCCCTGGACCCAGCCCAACCCCAGCCCCAGCCCTGACCCCAGCCCAGCCCCAGCCCCACCCTGGACCCAGCCCCAGCGCCAGGCCTGCCCCAGCCTAGCCCCAGCCCCAGCCCATGCCCTGCCCTGGACCCAGCCCTGGCTCCACCCCAGCCTCATCCCCAGCCCAGGCCCAGCCCTGCCCCAGCCCAAGCCCCAGACCCAGCCCCTGCCCAGGACCCAGCTCCAGCCCCAGCCCCCAGCCCCACCCTCAGCCCCAGCCCAGCTCCAGCCACAGCCCAGCCCCAGCCCTGGACCCACCCCAGTCCCAGCCCTCTCCCAGTCCCCGCCCCAACCACAGCCCCAGCCCCAGCCCAGCCCCAGCCCCAGCCCCAGCCCAACCCCAGCTCCAGCCCTGCCCATGCCCAACCCAAGCCCCAGCCCAGCCCCAGCCCAACCCCAGCCACAGCCCTGCCCCAGCCCTGGACCCAGCCCCAGCCCCACCCCCGGCCCCATCCCCGGCACCAGCCCAGCCTTAGCCCAGCCCTGCCCCAGTCCCAGGCCTAGCCCAGCCGTGCCCTCAGCCCAGCCCCAGCCCTGGACCAAGCCCCACCCCTGAGCCGAACCCAGCCCCAGCCTGGCCCCAGCCCTGCCCTAGCTCCAGCCCTAGCCCTGTCCCCAGCCTCGGCCCGTGCCCCTGCCACAGTCCCAGTCCTGCCCCATCCCAGCCCCCAGCCCCAGCCCTGCCCTCAGCCCAACCCTGCCCTCAGCCCAGCCCCAGACCCAGCCTGGCCCCAGCCCTGTCCCTAGCCCCAGCCACAGCCCTAGCCCCAGCCCAGCCCCAGCCCAGCCTCGGCCCCAGCCTCCAGCCCCAGCCCTGCCCAAGCCTTGGTTCCAGCCCCAGCCCCAGTCCTGCCCCATCCCAGCCCCCATCCCCAGCCCTGCCCCAGCCCTGCCCTCAGCCCAGCCCCAGCCCCAGCCCAGTCCCAGCCCTGAAACTGCCCTGGCCCCAGCCCCACCCTCAGCCCAGCCCCAGCCCTGTCCCCAGCCCAGCCCCAGCCCTGTCCCCAGCCCCATCCCAAGCCCAGCCCCTGCCCTGCCCCAGCCCAGCCCCAGTCCCAGCCCCAGCCCCGGCCTCAGCCCAGCCCTAACCTAGACCTGCCCCAGCCCCAGGCCTAGCCCAGCTGTGCCCTCAGCCCAGCCCCAGCCCTGGACCAAGCCCCAGCCCTGAGCCGAACCCAGCCCCAGCCTGGCCCCAGCCCTGCCCTAGCTCCAGCCCTAGCCCTGTCCCCAGCCTCGGCCCGTGCCCCTGCCCCAGTCCCAGTCCTGCCCCACCCTAGCCCCCAGCCCCAGCCCTGCCCTCAGCCCAGCCCCAGACCAAGCCTGGCCCCAGCCCTGTCCCCAGCCCTGCCACAGCCCAGCCCCAGCCACCGACCAACCCCAGCCCTGGACCCAGCCCCAGCCCTGTCCCAGTCCCCGCCCCAGCCCCAGCCCCAGTCCCACACCTGGCCCCAGCCCCTGCCCCAGCCAAGCCCCAGCCCCAGTCCAGCCCCTGCCCTGGACCCAGTCCCAGCCACCGGCCTGCCCCAGCCCTGCCCCCAGCCCAGCCCCAGCCCCAGTCGCAGCCCCAGCCCCAGCCAAGCCCTAGCCCAGCCCCAGCCCACCCCCAGCCCCAGCCCTGCCACAGCCCTGGACCCAGCCCCAGCCCCAGCCCCAGCCTCATCCCCAGCCCAGGCCCAGACCTGCCCCAGCCCAAGCCCCAGCCCCAGCCCCAGCCCTGCCCCCAGCCCAGCCCCAGCCCCAGCCAAATCCCTGCCCCAGCCCAGCCCCAACCACCGCCCAGCCCCAGCCCGGGACCCAGCCCCAGCCAAAGCCCTGCCCTCAGCCCAGCCCCAGCCCCAGCCCTGTCCCCCAGCCCAGCTCCATCCCCAGCCAAAGCCCTGCCCCAGCCCAGCCCCAGCCCAGCCCCAGCCCCATTCACAGCCTCGGCCCAGCCCCAGCCCCAGCCCAGCCCCAGCCCTGGACCCAGCCCCAGCCCAGCCCCACCCCAGCCCCAGCCCTGTCCCAGTCCCCGCCCCAGCCCCAGCCCCAGTCCCACACCTGGCCCCAGCCCCTGCCCCAGCCAAGCCCCAGCCCCAGTCCAGCCCCTGCCCTGGACCCAGTCCCAGCCACCGGCCTGCCCCAGCCCTGCCCCCAGCCCAGCCCCAGCCCCAGTCGCAGCCCCAGCCCCAGCCAAGCCCTAGCCCAGCCCCAGCCCACCCCCAGCCCCAGCCCTGCCACAGCCCTGGACCCAGCCCCAGCCCCAGCCCAGCCTCATCCCCAGCCCAGGCCCAGACCTGCCCCAGCCCAAGCCCCAGCCCCAGCCCTGCCCCCAGCCCAGCCCCAGCCCCAGCCAAATCCCTGCCCCAGCCCAGCCCCAACCACCGCCCAGCCCCAGCCCGGGACCCAGCCCCAGCCAAAGCCCTGCCCTCAGCCCAGCCCCAGCCCCAGCCCTGTCCCCAGCCCAGCTCCAGCCCCAGCCAAAGCCCTACCCCAGCCCAGCCCCAGCCCAGCCCCAGCCCAGCCCCAGCCCCATTCACAGCCCCAGCCCAGCCCCAGCCAAGCCCCAGCCCCAGCCCCACCCTGGACCCAGCCCCAGCCCCAGGCCTGCCCCAGCCTAGCCCCAGCCCCAGCCCAGCCCCACCCTGGACCCAGCCCCAGCCCCAGCCCTGCCCCAGCCTAGCCCCAGCCCCAGCCCATGCCCTGCCCTGGACCCAGCCCCCGGCCCCACCCCAGCCTCATCCCCAGCCCAGGCCCAGCCCTGCCCCAGCCCAAGCCCCAGACCCAGCCCCAGCCCCATCCGTTCCCCCAGCCCAGCCCAGCCCCATCCCCATCTCTGCCCCCAGCCCAGCCCCAGCCCCAGCCCTGCCCCAGCCCAGCCCCAGCCACCGCCCAGCCCCAGCCCTGGACCCACCCCAGCCCCAGCCCTCTCCCAGTCCCCGCCCCAACCACAGCCCCAGCCCCAGCCCCAACCCCGGCCCCAGCCCCGGCCCCAGCCCCAGCCCCACTCACGGCCCCATCCCCGGCCCCAGCCCAGCTCGAGCCACAGCCCTGCCCCAGCCCCAGCCCCTGCCCAGGACCCAGCTCCAGCCCCAGCCCCAGCCCCACCCTCAGCCCCAGCCCAGCTCCAGCCACAGCCCAGCCCCAGCCCTGGACCCAGCCCCAGCCCCAGCCCAGCCCCAGCCCCAGCCCCAGCCCAACCCCAGCTCCAGCCCTGCCCATGCCCAACCCAAGCCCCAGCCCAGCCCCAGCCCAACCCCAGCCACAGCCCTGCCCCAGCCCTGGACCCAGCCCCAGCCCCACCCCCGGCCCCATGCCCGGCACCAGCCCAGCCTTAGCCCAGCCCTGCCCCAGTCCCAGGCCTAGCCCAGCCGTGCCCTCAGCCCAGCCCCAGCCCTGGACCAAGCCCCACCCCTGAGCCGAACCCAGCCCCAGCCTGGCCCCAGCCCTGCCCTAGCTCCAGCCCTAGCCCTGTCCCCAGCCTCGGCCCGTGCCCCTGCCGCAGTCCCAGTCCTGCCCCATCCCAGCCCCCAGCCCCAGCCCTGTCCCCAGCCCCATCCCAAGCCCAGCCCCTGCCCTGCCCCAGCCCAGCCCCAGTCCCAGCCCCAGCCCCGGCCTCAGCCCAGCCCTAACCTAGACCTGCCCCAGCCCCAGGCCTAGCCCAGCTGTGCCCTCAGCCCAGCCCCAGCCCTGGACCAAGCCCCAGCCCTGAGCCGAACCCAGCCCCAGCCTGGCCCCAGCCCTGCCCTAGCTCCAGCCCTAGCCCTGTCCCCAGTCTCGGCCCGTGCCCCTGCCCCAGTCCCAGTCCTGCCCCACCCCAGCCCCCAGCCCCAGCCCTGCCCTCAGCCCAGCCCCAGACCCAGCCTGGCCCCAGACCTGTCCCCAGCCCTGCCACAGCCCAGCCCCAGTCATCGACCAACCCCAGCCCTGGACCCAGCCCCAGCCCTGTCCCAGTCCCCACCCCAGCCCCAGCCCCAGCCCCAGCCCCAGCCCCAGTCCCACACCTGGCCCCAGCCCCTGCCCCAGCCAAGCCCCCAGCCCCAGTCCAGCCCCTGCCCCCTGCCCTGGACCCAGTCCCAGCCACCGGCCTGCCCCAGCCCTGCCCCCAGCCCAGCCCCATCCCCAGCCCTGCCCCAGCCCTGCCTCAGCCCAGCCCCAGACCCAGCCTGGCCCCAGACCTGTCCCCATGCCCTGCCCCCCCAGCCCTGCCCCATCCCCAGCCCTGCCCCAGCCCCTGCCCTCAGCCCAGCCCCAGCCCCAGCCCGGCCCCAGTTCTGCCCCCAGCCCCAGACCCAACCCCTGCCCTGGACCCAGCCGCAGCCCCACCCCAGACTCATCCCCAGCCACAGCCCTGCCCCAGCCCCAGCCCTGCCCCGGCCCAGCCCCAGCCCCAGCCCAGTCCCTGCCCTGGACCCAGCCCCCTGCCCTGGACCCAGCCACAGCCCAGCCCCAGCCCTGGACCCAGCCCCAGTCGCATGCCCCGGCCCCCAGCCCCACCCTCAAGCCCCAGCCCAGCTCCAGTCACTAGCCCAGCCACAGCCCTGGACCCAGCCCCAGCCCAGCCCCAGCCCTGTCCCAGCCTAGCCCCAGCCCCAGCCCAGCCCCCAGCCCAGCCCAGCCCCATCCCCATACCCATCCCTGCCCCTAGCCCAGCCCCGAGCCCCAGCCCAGTCCCAGCCCTTTACCCCAGTCCCAGCCCCAGCCCTGCCCCAGCCTAGCCCCAGCCCAGCCCCTGCCCTGGACCCCAGCCCCAGCCCACCCCCAGCCTCATCCCCAGCCCAGGCCCAGCCCTGCCCCAGCCCAAGCCCTGCCCCAGCCTAGCCCCAGACCAGCCCCTGCCCTGGACCCAGCCCCAGCCCCACCCCAGCCTCATCCCCAGCCCAGGCCCAGGCCTGCCCCAGCCCAAGCCCTGCCCCATCCCCAGCCCCAGCCCCATCCGTTCCCCCCAGCCCAGCCCAGCCCCATCCCCATCCCTGCCCCGAGCCCAGCCCCAGCCCCAGCCCAGCCCCTGCCCCTCTCCAGGCCAACCCCAGCCCCAGCCCAGCCCCCCGCCCTGGCCCTGCCCCAGCCCAACCCCAGCCACAGCCCTGCCCTAGCCCTGGACCCAGCCCCAGCCCCACCCCCGGCCCCAGCCCCGGCCCCAGCCCAGCCCTAGCCCAGCCCTGACCCAGCCCAGCCCTAGCCCAGGCCTGCCCTCAGCCCAGCCCCAGGCCCGGACCCAGCCCCAGCCATGAGCCGAACCCAGCCCCCAGCCTCGGCCCATGCCCCTGCCCCAGTCCCAGGCCTGCCCCATCCCAGGCCCCAGCCCCCAGCCCTGCCCTCAGCCCTGGACCCAGCCCCAGCCCCAGCCCCACACCTGGCCCCAGCCCCTGCCCCAGCCCTGCCCCAGCCCAGCCCCAGCCACCGCCCAGACCCCAGCCCTGGACCCAACCCCAGCCCCAGCCCCACACCTGGCCCCAGCCCCTGCCCCAGCCAAGCCCCAGCCCCAGTCCAGACCCTGCCCTGGACCCAGTCCCAGCCCCAGCCCTGGACCCAGCCCCAGCCCCAGCCCAGTCCCAACCCTGCCCCAGCCTAGCCCCAGCCCCAGCCATGCCCTGGACCCAGCCCCAGCCCCCACCCCAGCCTCATCCCCAGTCCAGGCCCAGACCTTTCCCAGCCCAAGCCCCAGCCCCAGCCCCAGCCCCATTCGTTCCCCCAGCCCAGCCCCGGCCCCAGCCCAGCCCTAGCCCAGCCCTGACCCAGCCGCAGCCCTAGCCCAGGCCTGCCCTCAGCCCAGCCCCAGACCCAGCCTGGCCCCAGCCCTGTCCCTAGCCCCAGCCACAGCCCTAGCCTCAGCCCCTGTCCGCAGCCCCAGCCCCAGCCCCACCCTGCAACCAGCCCAGCCCCAGCCCCAACCTTGGCCCCAGCCCAGCCCCAGGCCTAGCCCTGCCCCAGTCTCCACCCCAGACCCAGCCACAGCCCCAGCCCTGTGCCAGTCCTACCCCAGCCCAGCCCCGGTCCCTGCCCAGCGCAAGCACTGGCCCAGCCACAGCCCCAGCCCCATCCTTGCCTCCAGCCCAGCCCTAGCCCCGGCCCCAGCTGCAGCCCCAGCCCTAGCCCTGCCCCAGTCCCTGCCCCAGCCTAGGCCCATCCCCAGCCCAGCCCCATCCCCAGCCCAGCCCCTGCCCTGGACCCAGCCCAAGCCCCACTTCCGCCTCACCCCAGCCCAGGTCCAGCCCTTCATCAGCCCAAGCCCCAGCCCCAGCCCCATCCCTGCCCCCAGCCCAGCCCCAGCCCCAGCCCTGCCCACAGTTCAGCCCTAGCCCAGCCCTGCCCCAGACCCCGCCCTGCCCCAGCCCCAGCTCTGCACCGAACGCAGCCCCAGCCCTGCCCCAGCCCTGCCCCAGCTCTAGCCCCAGCCCTGTCCCCCAGCCCCATCCCAAGCCCAGCCCCTGCCCTGCCCCAGCCCAGCCCCAGTCCCAGCCCCAGCCCCGGCCTCAGCCCAGCCCTAACCTAGACCCTGCCCCAGCCCCAGGCCTAGCCCAGCTGTGCCCTCAGCCCAGCCCCAGCCCTGGACCAAGCCCCACCCCTGAGCCGAACCCAGCCCCAGCCTGGCCCCAGCCCTGCCCTAGCTCCAGCCCTAGCCCTGTCCCCAGCCTCGGCCCGTGCCCCTGCCCCAGTCCCAGTCCTGCCCCACCCCAGCCCCCAGCCCCAGCCCTGCCCTCAGCCCAGCCCCAGACCCAGCCTGGCCCCAGACCTGTCCCCAGCCCTGCCCCCAGCCCAGCCCCATCCCCTAGCCCTGCCCCAGCCCTGCCCTCAGCCCAGCCCCAGCCCCAGCCCGGCCCCAGTTCTGCCCCAGCCCCAGACCCAACCCCTGCCCTGGACCCAGCCGCAGCCCCACCCCAGACTCATCCCCAGCCCACAGCCCTGCCCCAGCCCAGCCCTGCCCCGGCCCAGCCCCAGCCCCAGCCCAGTCCCTGCCCTGGACCCAGCCCCTGCCCTGGACCCAGCCACAGCCCAGCCCCAAGCCCTGGACCCAGCCCCAGTCGCAGCCCCGGCCCCCAGCCCCACCCTCAGCCCCAGCCCAGCTCCAGTCACAGCCCAGCCACAGCCCTGGACCCAGCCCCAGCCCAGCCCCAGCCCTGTCCCAGCCTAGCCCCAGCCCCAGCCCAGCCCCAGCCCAGCCCAGCCCCATCCCCATACCCATCCCTGCCCCTAGCCCAGCCCCAGCCCCAGCCCAGTTCCCAGCCCTTTACCCAGACCCAGCCCCAGCTCTGCCCCAGCCTAGCCCCAGCCCAGCCCCTGCCCTGGACCCAGCCCCAGCCCCCACCCCAGCCTCATCCCCAGCCCAGGCCCAGCCCTGCCCCAGCCCAAGCCCTGCCCCAGCCTAGCCCCAGACCAGCCCCTGCCCTGGACCCCAGCCCCAGCCCCACCCCAGCCTCATCCCCAGCCCAGGCCCAGGCCTGCCCCAGCCCAAGCCCCTGCCCCATCCCCAGCCCCAGCCCCATCCGTTCCCCCAGCCCAGCCCAGCCCCATCCCCATCCCTGCCCCGAGCCCAGCCCCAGCCCCAGCCCAGCCCCTGCCCCTCTCCAGCCCAACCCCAGCCCCAGCCCAGCCCCCCGCCCTGGCCCTGCCCCAGCCCAACCCCAGCCACAGCCCTGCCCTAGCCCTGACCCAGCCCCAGCCCCACCCCCGGCCCCAGCCCCGGCCCCAGCCCCAGCCCTAGCCCAGCCCTGACCCAGCCCCAGCCCTAGCCCAGGCCTGCCCTCAGCCCAGCCCCAGGCCCGGACCCAGCCCCAGCCCTGAGCCGAACCCAGCCCCAGCCTCGGCCCATGCCCCTGCCCCAGTCCCAGGCCTGCCCCATCCCAGGCCCCAGCCCCAGCCCTGCCCTCAGCCCTGGACCCAGCCCCCAGCCCAGCCCTAGCCCCAGCCCTGACCCAGCCCCAGCCCCACTCCCCGGCCCCAGCCCCGGCCCCAGCCCAGCCCTAGCCCAGCCCTGACCCAGCCCCAGCCCTAGCCCAGGCCTGCCCTCAGCCCAGCCCCAGGCCCGGACCCAGCCCCAGCCCTGCGCCAACCCAGCCCCAGCCCAAGGCCCAGCCTCAAGCCTAATCCTGCCCCAGCCCTGGCCCCAATCCAGCCCCCAGCCCTACCCCTACACAGCCCTAGCCCCAGCCCTGTCTGCAGCCCCAGCCCCAGCCCGAGCCCCCACCCTCGCCACCAGCCCAGCCCCAGCCCCAACCTTGCCCCCAGCCCAGCCCCAGTTCCAGCCCTGCCCCAGCCCTGCCCCTGCCCCGGCCCTAGCCCCGGCCCCAGACTCTGCCCCATCCCAGCCCCCAGCCCCAGCCCTGCCCTCCAGCCCAGCCCCAGCCCCAGCCTGGCCCCAGCCATGTCCCCAGCCCCAGCCACAGCCCAGCCCCAGGCCCAGCCCCCAGCCTAGCCCCAGCCCTGTCCCCAGCCCCAGCCACAGCCCCAGCCCCAGGCCCAGCCCCACCCTAACCCCAGCCCTGCCCCAGGCACAGCCCCAGGCCTGACCTTAGCCCTGCCCCAGCCCTGGCTCCTGCCCCAGCCCTGGCTCCAGCCCCTGCCCCAGCCCTTCCCATGTCTTGGTTCCAGCCCCAGCCCCAGCCCTGGCCCCAATCCAGCCCCAGCCCTACCCCTACCTCAGCCCTAGCCCCAGCCCTGTCCGCAGCCCCAGCCCCAGCCCCAGCCCCACCCTCGGCACCAGCCCAGCCCCAGCCCCAACCTTGCCCCCAGCCCAGCCCCAGTTCCAGCCCTGCCCCAGTCCCCGCCCCTGGCCCAGCCACAGCCCCAGCCCTGTGCCAGCACTACCCCAGCCCAGCCCCGGTCCCAGCCCAGCCCAAGCCCTGGCCCAGCCCCCGCCCCAGCCTAATCCTTGCCCCCAGCCCAGCCCTAGCCCGGGCCCCAGCCCCAGCCCCAGCACCAGCCCTGCCCTGGACCCAGCCCCAGCCCCACCCCAGCCTCATCCCCCAGCTCAGGCCCAGCCCTGCCCCAGCCCAGCCCCAAAACCGGCCCCAGGCCTGGCCCCAGCCAAGCCCCACTCACGGCCCCATCCCCGGCCCCAGCCCAGCCCTAGCCCAGGCCCTGCCCCAGCCCCAGCCCTGCACCGAACTCAGTCCCAGCCCTGCCCCAGCCCTGCCCCAGCTCTGGACCCAGCCCTGTCCCCAGCCCCGGCCCCCTGCCCTCAGCCCCAGCCCCAGCCCCACCCTCGGCCCCAGGCCAGCCCCTGCCCCAGCCCTGCCCCGGCCCAGCCCCAGCCCCAGCCCAGCCCCAGCCCTGGACCCAGCCCCAGCCCAGCCCCACCCCAGCCCCAGCCCTGCCCAGCCCAGCCCCAGCCCAGCCCCATTAACAGCCCCAGCCCAGCTCCAGCCACAGCCCAGCCACAGCCCTGGACCCAGCCCCAGCCCAGCCCCACCCCATCCCCAGCCCTGCCCCAGCCCCAGCCCCACCCCAGCCCCAGCCCTGCCCCAGCCCAGCCCCAGCCCCAGCCCCATTAACAGCCCCCAGCCCAGCTCCAGCCACAGCCCAGCCACAGCCCTGGACCCAGCCCCAGCCCAGCCCCACCCCATCCCCAGCCCTGCCCCAGCCCAGCCCCAGCCCAGCCCCATTAACAGCCCCAGCCCTGCCCCAGCCACAGCCCTCAGCCCAGCCCCAGCCCGGCCCCAGCCCTGCCCCAGCCCCGGCCCCAGCCCCACCCTGCACCCAGCCCCAGCCATAGCCCAGCCCCAGCCCTGACCCCAGCCCAGCCCCAGCCCCACCCTGGACCCAGCCCCACCCCCAGCCCAGCCCCAGCCACCGCCCAGCCCCAGCCCTGACCCCAGCCCACCCCCAGCCCCCACCTGGACCCAGCCCCAGCCCCAGCCCCAGCCCCATCCTTGCCCCAGCCTAGCCCCAGCCCCAGCCCATCCCCTGCCCTGGACCCAGCCCCAGCCCCATCCCTTCCCCCAGCCCAGCCCAGCCCAATCCCCATCTCTGCCCCCAGCCCAGCCCCCAGCCCCAGCCCTGCCCCAGCCCAGCCCCAGCCACCGCCCAGCCCCAGCCCTGGACCCACCCCAGCCCCAGCCCTCTCCAGTCCCTGCCCCAACCCCAGCCACAGCCCCAACCCCGGCCCCAGCCCCGGCCCCAGCCCAGCCCCACTCACGACCCCATCCCTGGCCCCAGCCCAGCTCCAGCCACAGCCCTGCCCCAGCCCCATCCCCCGCCCAGGACCCAGCTCCTGCCCAGCCCCAGCCCCACTCTCAGCCCCAGCCCAGCTCCAGCCACAGCCCAGCCCCAGCCCTGGACCCAGCCCCAGCCCCAGCCCAGCCCCAGCCCCAGCCCTAGCCCTGTCCCCAGCCGCGGCCCGTGCCCAACCCCAGCCCCAGCCCTGCCCTCAGCCCAGCCCCAGACCCAGCCTGGCCCCAGCCCTGCCCTCAGCCCAGCCCCAGCCCCAACCTTGGCCCCAGCCCAGCCCCAGGCCTAGCCGTGCCCCAGTCTCCGCCCCAGACCCAGCCACAGCCCCAGCCCTGTGCCAGCCCTACCCCAGCCCAGCCCCTGCCCCAGACCAGCCCCAGCCCCAGCCCAGCCCCTGCCCTGGACCCAGCCCCAGCCCAGCCCCATCCCCAGCCCTGCCCCAGCCCTGCCCTCAGCCCAGCCCCAGCCCCAGCCCAGCCTCAGCCCTGCCCCAGCCTAGCCCCAGCCCCAGTCCAGACCCTGCCCTGGACCCAGTCCCAGCCACCGCCCAGCCCCAGCCCTGCCCCCAGCCCAGCTCCAGCCCCACCCTGGACCCATCCCCAGCCCCAGCCCTGCCCCAGCCCTGCCCCAGCCTAGCCCCAACCCCAGCCAAGCCCCTGCCCTGGACCCAGCCCCAGCCCCACCCCAGCCTCATCCCCAGCCCTGCCCCAGCCCTGCCCTCAGCCCAGCCCCAGCCCCAGCCCTGCCCCAGCCCTGCCCCAGCCTAGCCCCAGCCCCAGCCGAGCCCCTGCCCTGGACCCAGCCCCAGCCCCACCCCAGCCTCATCCCCAGCCCAGGCCCAGCCCTGCCCCCAGCCCAGCCCCAGTTCCAGCCCCAGCCCCAGCCCCAGCCAAGCCCCACTCACGGCCCCAGCCCCGGCCCCAGCCCAGCTCCAGCCACACCGCAGTCCCAGCCCCAGCCCCAGCCCCAGCCCATCCCCAGCCCCACCCTCAGCACCAGCCCAGCCCCAGTCACAGCCCAGCCACAGCCCTGGACCTAGCCCCAGCCCAGCCCCAGACCCAGCCACAGCCCTGCCCCAGCCCTGGACCCAGCCCCAGCCCTAGCCCAGCCCCAGACCCAGACCTGCCCCAGCCCAAACCCAGCCCCAGCCCAGCCCCCAGCCCCGGCCCTACCCCTGCCCAGTCCCGGTCCATGCCCAGCCCCAGCCCTGCCCCACCCTTGTCCCCAGCCCAGCCCCTGCCCCAGCCCTACCCCTGCCCAGTCCCCGGTCCATGCCCAGCCCTAGCCCTGCCCAGCCCCAGCCCCAGGCCCAGCCCAGCCCCAGCCCCAGCCCAAGCCCTGCCCTGGACCCAGCCCCAGCCCCACCCCAGCCTCATCCCCTGCGCAGCCCCAGCCCTGCCCCAGCCCAGCCCCATCCCCATCCCCATCCCTGCCCCCAGTCCAGCCCCAGCCCCAGCCCTGCCCCATCCCAGCCCCAGCCCCAACCCCAGCCCAAGCCCTGCCCCAGTCCCTGCCCCAGCCCAGTCCTGGTCCCAGCCCAGCCACAGCCCAGCCCCAGCACTGCCCCAGCCCAGTCCCAGCCCCAGCCCAGCCCCAGCCCTGGACCCAGCCCTGCCCTCAGCCCCAGCCCCAGCCCTAGCCCAGCCCTGCCCTCAGCCCCAGCCCCAGCCCCAGCCCCACCCTCGGCCTCAGCCTAGCCCCTGCCCCAGCCCTGCCCCGGCCCAGCCCCAGCCCCAGCCCAGCCCCTGCCCTGGACCCAGCCCCAGCCCAGCCACAGCCCAGCCACAGCCCAGCCCCAGCCCCAGCCCCAGACCCAGACCCAGCCCCAGCCCCAGCCCCAGCCCCAGCCCCAACCTTGCCCCCAGCCCAGCCCCAGTTCCAGCCCTGCCCCAGCCCTGCCCCTGCCCCGGCCCTAGCCCCGGCCCCAGACTCTGCCCCATCCCAGCCCCCAGCCCCAGCCCTGCCCTCAGCCCAGCCCCAGCCCCAGCCTGGCCCCAGCCATGTCCCCAGCCCCAGCCACAGCCCAGCCCCAGGCCCAGCCCCAGCCTAGCCCCAGCCCTGTCCCCAGCCCCAGCCACAGCCCAGCCCCAGGCCCAGCCCCACCCTAACCCCAGCCCTGCCCCAGGCACAGCCCCAGGCCTGACCTTAGCCCTGCCCCAGCCCTGGCTCCTGCCCCAGCCCTGGCTCCAGCCCCTGCCCCAGCCCTTCCCATGTCTTGGTTCCAGCCCCAGCCCCAGCCCTGGCCCCAATCCAGCCCCAGCCCTACCCCTACCTCAGCCCTAGCCCCAGCCCTGTCCGCAGCCCCAGCCCCAGCCCCAGCCCCACCCTCGGCACCAGCCCAGCCCCAGCCCCAACCTTGCCCCCAGCCCAGCCCCAGTTCCAGCCCTGCCCCAGTCCCCGCCCCTGGCCCAGCCACAGCCCCAGCCCTGTGCCAGCACTACCCCAGCCCAGCCCCGGTCCCAGCCCAGCCCAAGCCCTGGCCCAGCCCCCGCCCCAGCCTAATCCTTGCCCCCAGCCCAGCCCTAGCCCGGCCCCAGCCCCAGCCCCAGCACCAGCCCTGCCCTGGACCCAGCCCCAGCCCCACCCCAGCCTCATCCCCAGCTCAGGCCCAGCCCTGCCCCAGCCCCAGCCCCAAAACCGGCCCCAGGCCTGGCCCCAGCCAAGCCCCACTCACGGCCCCATCCCCGGCCCCAGCCCAGCCCTAGCCCAGCCCTGCCCCAGCCCCAGCCCTGCACCGAACTCAGTCCCAGCCCTGCCCCAGCCCTGCCCCAGCTCTGGACCCAGCCCTGTCCCCAGCCCCGGCCCCTGCCCTCAGCCCCAGCCCCAGCCCCACCCTCGGCCCCAGGCCAGCCCCTGCCCCAGCCCTGCCCCGGCCCAGCCCCAGCCCCAGCCCAGCCCCAGCCCTGGACCCAGCCCCAGCCCAGCCCCACCCCAGCCCCAGCCCTGCCCCAGCCCAGCCCCAGCCCAGCCCCATTAACAGCCCCAGCCCAGCTCCAGCCACAGCCCAGCCACAGCCCTGGACCCAGCCCCAGCCCAGCCCCACCCCATCCCCAGCCCTGCCCCAGCCCAGCCCCACCCCAGCCCCAGCCCTGCCCCAGCCCAGCCCCAGCCCAGCCCCATTAACAGCCCCAGCCCAGCTCCAGCCACAGCCCAGCCACAGCCCTGGACCCAGCCCCAGCCCAGCCCCACCCCATCCCCAGCCCTGCCCCAGCCCAGCCCCAGCCCAGCCCCATTAACAGCCCCAGCCCTGCCCCAGCCACAGCCCTCAGCCCAGCCCCAGCCCGGCCCCAGCCCTGCCCCAGCCCCGGCCCCAGCCCCACCCTGCACCCAGCCCCAGCCATAGCCCAGCCCCAGCCCTGACCCCAGCCCAGCCCCAGCCCCACCCTGGACCCAGCCCCACCCCCAGCCCAGCCCCAGCCACCGCCCAGCCCCAGCCCTGACCCCAGCCCACCCCCAGCCCCACCCTGGACCCAGCCCCAGCCCCAGCCCCAGCCCCATCCTTGCCCCAGCCTAGCCCCAGCCCCAGCCCATCCCCTGCCCTGGACCCAGCCCCAGCCCCATCCCTTCCCCCAGCCCAGCCCAGCCCAATCCCCATCTCTGCCCCCAGCCCAGCCCCAGCCCCAGCCCTGCCCCAGCCCAGCCCCAGCCACCGCCCAGCCCCAGCCCTGGACCCACCCCAGCCCCAGCCCTCTCCCAGTCCCTGCCCCAACCCCAACCACAGCCCCAACCCCGGCCCCAGCCCCGGCCCCAGCCCAGCCCCACTCACGACCCCATCCCTGGCCCCAGCCCAGCTCCAGCCACAGCCCTGCCCCAGCCCCATCCCCCGCCCAGGACCCAGCTCCTGCCCAGCCCCAGCCCCACTCTCAGCCCCAGCCCAGCTCCAGCCACAGCCCAGCCCCAGCCCTGGACCCAGCCCCAGCCCCAGCCCAGCCCCAGCCCCAGCCCTAGCCCTGTCCCCAGCCGCGGCCCGTGCCCAACCCCAGCCCCAGCCCTGCCCTCAGCCCAGCCCCAGACCCAGCCTGGCCCCAGCCCTGCCCTCAGCCCAGCCCCAGCCCCAACCTTGGCCCCAGCCCAGCCCCAGGCCTAGCCGTGCCCCAGTCTCCGCCCCAGACCCAGCCACAGCCCCAGCCCTGTGCCAGCCCTACCCCAGCCCAGCCCCTGCCCCAGACCAGCCCCAGCCCCAGCCCAGCCCCTGCCCTGGACCCAGCCCCAGCCCAGCCCCATCCCCAGCCCTGCCCCAGCCCTGCCCTCAGCCCAGCCCCAGCCCCAGCCCAGCCTCAGCCCTGCCCCAGCCTAGCCCCAGCCCCAGTCCAGACCCTGCCCTGGACCCAGTCCCAGCCACCGCCCAGCCCCAGCCCTGCCCCCAGCCCAGCTCCAGCCCCACCCTGGACCCATCCCCAGCCCCAGCCCTGCCCCAGCCCTGCCCCAGCCTAGCCCCAACCCCAGCCAAGCCCCTGCCCTGGACCCAGCCCCAGCCCCACCCCAGCCTCATCCCCAGCCCTGCCCCAGCCCTGCCCTCAGCCCAGCCCCAGCCCCAGCCCTGCCCCAGCCCTGCCCCAGCCTAGCCCCAGCCCCAGCCGAGCCCCTGCCCTGGACCCAGCCCCAGCCCCACCCCAGCCTCATCCCCAGCCCAGGCCCAGCCCTGCCCCAGCCCAGCCCCAGTTCCAGCCCCAGCCCCAGCCCCAGCCAAGCCCCACTCACGGCCCCAGCCCCGGCCCCAGCCCAGCTCCAGCCACACCGCAGTCCCAGCCCCAGCCCCAGCCCCAGCCCATCCCCAGCCCCACCCTCAGCACCAGCCCAGCCCCAGTCACAGCCCAGCCACAGCCCTGGACCTAGCCCCAGCCCAGCCCCAGACCCAGCCACAGCCCTGCCCCAGCCCTGGACCCAGCCCCAGCCCTAGCCCAGCCCCAGACCCAGACCTGCCCCAGCCCAAACCCAGCCCCAGCCCAGCCCCCAGCCCCGGCCCTACCCCTGCCCAGTCCCGGTCCATGCCCAGCCCCAGCCCTGCCCCACCCTTGTCCCCAGCCCAGCCCCTGCCCCAGCCCTACCCCTGCCCAGTCCCGGTCCATGCCCAGCCCTAGCCCTGCCCAGCCCCAGCCCCAGGCCCAGCCCAGCCCCAGCCCCAGCCCAAGCCCTGCCCTGGACCCAGCCCCAGCCCCACCCCAGCCTCATCCCCTGCGCAGCCCCAGCCCTGCCCCAGCCCAGCCCCATCCCCATCCCCATCCCTGCCCCCAGTCCAGCCCCAGCCCCAGCCCTGCCCCATCCCAGCCCCAGCCCCAACCCCAGCCCAAGCCCTGCCCCAGTCCCTGCCCCAGCCCAGTCCTGGTCCCAGCCCAGCCACAGCCCAGCCCCAGCACTGCCCCAGCCCAGTCCCAGCCCCAGCCCAGCCCCAGCCCTGGACCCAGCCCTGCCCTCAGCCCCAGCCCCAGCCCTAGCCCAGCCCTGCCCTCAGCCCCAGCCCCAGCCCCAGCCCCACCCTCGGCCTCAGCCTAGCCCCTGCCCCAGCCCTGCCCCGGCCCAGCCCCAGCCCCAGCCCAGCCCCTGCCCTGGACCCAGCCCCAGCCCAGCCACAGCCCAGCCACAGCCCAGCCCCAGCCCCAGCCCCAGACCCAGCCCCAGCCCCAGCCCCAGCCCCAGCCCCGGACCTGCCCCAGCCCAACCCCAGCCCCAGCCCAGCCCCCAGCCCCAGCCCTGCCCCACCCTCATCCCCAGCCCAGCCCCTGCCCAGTCCCGGTCCATGCCCAGCCCCAGCCCTGCCCCATCCCAGCCCAGCCCCAGCCCCAGCCCAGTCCCAGCCCAGTCCTAGCCCAGCCCTGACCCAGCCCCAGCCCTAGGCCAGCCCTGCCCTCAGCCCAGCCCCAGGCCTGGACCCAGCCCCAGCCCCAGCCCAGTCCTAGCCCAGCCCTGACACAGCCCCAGCCCTAGCCCAGCCATGCCCTCAGCCCAACCCCAGCCCTGGACCAAGCCCCAGACCTGAGCCGAACCCAGCCCCAGCCTGGCCCCATCCCTGCCCTAGCTCCAGCCCTAGCCCTGTCCCCAGCCTCGGCCCGTGCCCCTGCCCCAGTCCCAGTCCTGCCCCATCCCAGACCCCAGCCCCAGCCGTGCCCTCAGCCCAGCCCCAGACCCAGCCTGGCCCCAGACCTGTCCCCAGCCCCAGCCACAGCCCAGCCCCAGGCCCTGCCCCAGCCTAGCCACAGCCCTGCCCCAGCCCTGGCTCCTGCCCCAGCCTTGGTTCCAGCCCCAGCCCCAGCCCTGCGCCAACCCAGCCCCAGCCCAAGGCCCAGCCTCAAGCCTAGTCCTGCCCCAGCCCAAGCCCCAATCCAGCCCCAGCCCTACCCCTACCTCAGCCCTAGTCCCAGCCCTGTCCGCAGCCCCAGCCCCAGCCCCACCCTCGCCACCAGCCCAGCCCCAGCTCCAACCTTGCCCCCAGCCCAGCCCCAGTTCCAGCCCTGCCCCAGCCCTGCCTCTGCCCCAGCCCCAGCCCCTGCCCCAGACTCGGCCCCAGCCCAACCCCAGCCCAGCCCCAGCCCTGCCCCAGCCCAGCTCCAGCCACAGCCCAGCCCCAGCCCCAGCCCCAGCCCCGGCCCCAGCCCTGCCCCAGCTCTGGCCCCAGCCCTGGCCCTAGCCCTGGCCCCTGCCCCGGCCCCAGCCCTAGCCCAGCCCTGCCCCAGCCCAGCCCCAGCCCCAGCCCAGCCCCTGCCCTGGACCCATCCCCAGCCCACCCCCAGCCCCAGCCTGGACCCAGTCCTGCCCCAGCCTAGCACCAGCCCCAGTCCTGCCCCTGCCCTGGACCCAGTCCCAGCCCCAGCCCAGCCCCAGCCCTGCCCCAGCCTAGCCCCAGCCCCAGTCCAGCCCCACCCTGGACCCATCCCGAGCCCCAGCCTGGCCCCAGCCCTGCCCTCGCTCCAGCCCTAGCCCTGTCCCCAGCCTCAGCCCGTGCCCCTGCCCCAGTCCCAGTCCTGCCCCATCCCAGCCCCCAGCCCCAGCCCTGTCCCCAGCCCCAGCCCCAGGCCTGACCTCAGCCCTGCCCCAGCCCTGGCTCCTGCCCCAACCCTGGCTCCAGCCCCAGCCCCAGCCCTGCCCAAGCCTTGGTTCCAGCCCCAGCCCCAGCCCTGCGCCAACCCAGCCCCAGCCCAAGGCCCAGCCTCAAGCCTAGTCCTGCCCCAGCCCTGGCCCCAATCCAGCCCCAGCCCTACCCCTACCTCAGCCCTAGCCCCAGCCCTGTCCACAGCCCCAGCCTCAGCCCCACCCTCGCCCCCAGCCCAGCCCCAGACCCAACCTTGGCCCCAGCCCAGCCCCAGTTCAAGCCCTGCCCCAGCCCTGCCCCTGCCCCGGCCCCAGCCCCAGCCCCAGACTCGGTCCCAGCCCAGCCCCAGGCCTAGCCCTGCCCCAGTCCCCACCCCAGCCCCAGCCCTGCCCCAGCCCTGCCCCAGCCTAGCCCCAGCCCCAGCCCCAGCCCTGCCCTGGACCCAGCCCCAGCCCCACCCCAGCCTCATCCCCAGCCCCAGCCCAGCCCCAGCCCAACTCCAGCCACAGCCCTGCCCCAGCCCTGGACCCAGCCCCAGCCCCAGCCCCACCCTCGGCCCCATCCCCGGCCCCAGCCCATCCCTAGGTCAGCCCTGTCCCAGCACCAGCCCTAGCCCAGCCCTGCCCTGCCCCAGTCCCAGCCCCAGCTTTGGCCTCAGCCCAGCCCTAACCTTGCCCTGCCCCAGCCCCAGCCCAGCCCAGCCCCAGACCCAGACCCAGCCTGGCCCCAGCCCTGTCCCCAGCCCCAGCCCAGCCCTAGCCCTGCCCCTGCCCCGGCCCCAGCCCCGGACCCAGACTCGGCCCCAGCCCAGCCCCAGGCCTAGCCCTGCCCCAGTCCCCGCCCCAGCCCCAGCCCCAGCCCCAGCCCTGTGCCAGCCCTACCCCAGCCCAGCCTCGGTCCCAGCCCAGCCCAAGCCCTGGCCCAGCCCCTGCCCTGGACCCAGCCCCAGCCCTGCCCCAGCCTCGGCCGCAGCCCTGCCCCAGCCCCAGCCCTATCCCAGCCCTGCCCTCAGCCCAGCCCTAGCTCTGCCACAGCCCTGTCCGCAGCCCCAGCCCCAGCCCCAGCCTCACTCTCATCCCCAGCCCAGCCCCTGCCCCAGCCCTACCCCTGCCCAGTCACGGTCCATGCCCAGCCCCAGCCCTGCCCCAGCCCCCGCCCCAGCCCCAGCCCCAGCCCTGCCCAAGACTTGGTTCCAGCCTCAGCCCCAGCCCTGCCCCAGCCCCAGCCCCAGCCCCAGCCCTGCCCCAGCCTCAGTCCTGTGAAGCCCCAAAACAGATAGCTTTTAAGAAATAATGGGTTAGCAATTGAAGGAAGCACAAATCACATAGAGCAATAAATCGACTGAGGCATGGGACACTGTGACAGAGAAAGGAGATAAGTGATAAGAACTGACAGAGCAAGCATGATTCAGGGCCGACAAGGTCAAACTGACCCTAACAGCCTTGTCCAGTCAGTAAAACTAAGCCAGGCACACCGGGAATTGACCAAATTAGGAAAGGGTTCAAAAGTTTAAGGAAGAAGACTCATCAGAAGACCCCTGCCCATGATGAAGGCCACCGGAAAGACCACCAAGAGGATCCTCAAAAGAGATGTCCCCGCCCACGCTCCGCCTACACCACGCCTCTTATGAATATGTATGCAGAGATATGATTATGTATGTGATCTGATGCAATACCACATCCAAAACTGTATAAAAGACATGCTTTTGTTACAGGAAAGGTAGAAATCCATTTAGTGATTTCTCCAACGCGTTGCTAATAAAATACCTCCTGTCTATCTGACTTAAACTGAGTCTCTTAGGCAGTTATTCTTGCCTTTTGGGGCAAAATTCGGCATCATTTTCTGGCGAGCCAGCCAGGAGATAGACAGGAGATCCAGACCTTAAGGGGTCCTCCCGAGCCGGGTCCGGGGCCGGGACCCTCTGGGCGCCCCTGACGACTTTTTTTGTCAGAAGAGACCCCCCCGGACCAGCGCTCGTTGGTGGACAAAGGGTTACCTGCATCTCCTGCTCCAATCAAGAGGTATTTTAACTGTTTATTTGTTTGGGGATAAAAGCGCTTTGACTGGGAAACGGGGACCAGACGTGGTCACCTGATGGGAAGGCCTGGGGACGCCCTGGCATAATCCCGTTTATAGGGGTTGGAGTCCCCACTGGAAACAGGGGTTGGAGTCCCCACTGGAAATAGGGGTTGGAGTCCCCACTGGGTGCTTGTTAATCGGGTGTATGTTTCTCTTTCATCTTAATGTTGTTGCTGTGCTTCTGAGAGGGTACATTTGTGTTACACTTTTGTCTAACATTGTTATGTTGTCTGCAAGAATCTCGTAATTTAGTACTCGGTATTTTGTGTTAACTGTAATCTCTTTTGTGTGTAAAAATTTATTGTGATATCATCTGCAAACCGTACCTTGGTTTACAGCTGACATCCCGAAGCTGACTGGTATCGGTATTATACGGTTGACCAGCGACATCTCGTGGTAAAGCAGTGTACTCGGGTAAGGTAGGATAGTTTGGGTGGATGCGTTAAGAGTGTGAATGAATGAGACGCAGCATCGCTGCGAAGCAAGAGGGAGTCCTGATCCGCATTTCCTGTTCTTCGCGAGAAGCCAGGTCGGAGACAGACAAAGCGATTGAAAATTGTGTGTTAAAATATATTGGTATATAGTGCTTGTGGGAGAAAGAGACTATTCCGGGAACAGCCATGGGAGGACGACAGAGTAAGGACGTAAATATGAAAACTCCATTAGGATGTATCTTGAAGCATTGGAAGGACTTGGGAGGAATTCCAGGGGGAAGCATAAGTAAAAAGACACTCCTTAAATATTGTACACAGTGGTGGCCGTTGTATAAGTTAGACGACAATGAGAAATGGCCACCGGAGGGAACAACTAATTATAACACTGTTTTACAACTGATGCTCTTCCTCCGCCGGCTCAATAAATGGGATGAGGTGATGTACGCAGACATGTTCTTCACTCTAAGGAATAAACCTGAGTGGCAAAAAGAGTGCGGAATTAATGTAGCCCCTCAGGATCCCCTAGTATTAGCCCTGGAAAGGGATAAGAAGGGTCCAAAGCCTAAAGAACGTTGCTGTGATGCATGTAGTATTGGACAGCAGTGTCTCAAGCTAACAAGAAGAGATAGTGGAAAGGAGAGCGAAATAAGCCTGAGGGAATACCATCCATTCGCTCCAGGGTGGGAAGGGCCTCTTCCCAGGCCAAAAGAGGAACAAGGGGATCCCAGCCCATTAGAGGAACTGGAGCGATGGTGGAAATCTAAGTTTGGGCACAGCCCTCAGAAGTTAGACAACAGTTGGGAGGAAGATAGTCCATTAAAATCAGGGATTGACGAGAGGAAAAGCAGCCCTCAGGGACTAGATAGTCCACAAGGGTTGGGGAGCCACATGGATGCTGACAGCCCACCCAGACTAGAAGTCGAAAGGGAGGAAGGCAGTCCGTCAGGAGCAGAGAGCCAAAGGGAGACACGTAGCCTACCCAAGCTCAGTCCATATGGGGATAACAACACATCCAGAAGTGGAGACATTTGTAGAATGGAAACCAGCACACCAAGGACTGGGGACAAAAGTAACTCGCTGGGAAGCGGCGTCTCTAAACTGAGAGGCGACGTCTCTGAATTGAGATATAGTGAAAAGGATGATAACGAGACATGCAAAAAGGGGGGCAGAGAACAACTTAATATAGTAATTCAGATAAAGGATGAGAGAAATGGGAGGGGAGCAGAGGATGAGAGGGACAGCAGCCCGGGACAGGATAGGAGCCAGCAGATACAAAAAGGGCGACAGATGCAGGACGAGAATCGGATGGATGGTGTAATAGAGATAGGAGGGGAAAATGAAGAACAGGAAAGGGGGAAGAGGACAGAGAAGAGAAAGAATAGGGGAGACATTGAAGCACAGGAAGGAGATCCCGGGGAAGAGATCGGTCACTCGTATTATACCAGATCTGTGGCACGGGGGGAAGCAAAGCAAAGAGAGGAAGGGAACCATATGATAGCTCCTCTCTGACAAGTTGTACCAACGTTAGGGGAAAAGACTAGAGTAAAGGTGCCGTTCTCGACAAATGATTTGAACAGTTGGAGGGATGAGGCAAGGAATTTCAGGAGAAATCCTGAGGGAGTGGCGAAGAGGTTTGAATTAATGGCAAAGAATTTAGATATTGATTGGGAGGATATAGAAGTGATGCTGTCAGAATTGACAGATACAGAAAGGGAACTCGTATTGGAAACAGGAAAACAACATGCTCAAGTATTATCAGGAAGACTAGAAGATAATTTTCCCAGCAATAAACCAGAATGGGACCCAGACAATGCCGAGCACTATCAACAGCTAGTGCAGTATAGAAAACTGATAGCGATGGGCTTGCGTAATGCGATCCCTAAGGCTATCAATTGGTCAATGCTATATGACATCAGACAGGGAAAGAATGAGACCCCATCAGAGTTTTTGGATAGACTTAGGGCAGTGATGAGACAATATACACCCCTGGACCCAGCAACAGAGGAAGGGAAACAGCACTTGTTAGGGTTGATGATGGGACAGAGTAACCCAGACATCAGGAAGAAATTACAAAAACTTGAGCATCCAGCAAATAAAAACCTAGAGACACTGCTGAATGAGGCATGGAAAGTGTACAATAATAGAGAGATTGAGGAGAAGAAAAAAGAGGACAGGAGGATAGCGAGAGTAGTGGCTGTAGCAGTGGCAGCTCAGAAGACAGGTTACTCAGAACCTGGAACCAGGGGAAGAGGTAGAGGCAACCCAGCAGGAAGGGGAGGGAGGCTCCAACCCCACCCAGCTAGGGTGGGGTCAAATCAATGTGCGTACTGCCTACAGATGGGACACTGGAAGCGAGAATGCCCCCAACGAAGGGAAAGGCTCATGGCCACTACTACTACCACACATCAGGATAGTGAATGAGGGGGACCGGTGGGCCATACCCTAGCAGACCCACTGGTTAAAATGGAGCTAGGGGAAGGTAAAAAGGAATTGAACTTTTTGATTGATACGGGAGCAACTTTTTCGGTTTTAAATCAGGAATTGGTACCTAAAAGTGATGAATTTGTACAAGTTGTGGGAGCAACAGGCCAACCAGAAAAGGCTTACTTTTTGAAACCCATTAAATACAAAATTGGGAAACAGATGGGAATTCATCAGTTCCTGTATTTACCAAATTCGCCAAAGCCCTTATTGGGGAGAGACCTATTGGAGAACTTGGGAGCCATAATAAAGTTCAACAAGGACAAATTAGAATTACAAGTAAATGAGGAACAACTGATTACAGCTCTAAGCCTAACGATCAGTTGTGTGGAACCTAAACCTGAGAATCACAATTTCGAGCGAATCCTGAACAAGACATACCCATTAGTGTGGGCTACTGATATACCTGGGAAATCAAAACAAGCAGTACCGATTGTTGTTGAACTTAAAGTTGGGGCAAAACCGGTGATAAGAAAACAATACCCTCTGAGGATAGAAGACAGGAAGGGGATCGAGCCCATAATCGAAAGGTTTTTGGAACTGGGGTTATTGGTAGAATGCGAATCAGATTTTAATACACCAATCCTGCCAGTAAAGAAACCTAACGGAGCCTATAGATTAGTTCAGGATCTGAGAGCAGTAAACGAAATAACCAAGACATTACATCCGGTAGTTGCTAATCCATACACACTTTTAACTAGACTGAAGGATAATTTGGCCTGGTTCACCGTATTAGATTTAAAAGACGCATTCTTCTGCCTTCCCTTAGCTCCCGAGAGTCAAAAGATTTTTGCCTTTGAGTGGGAATCTGTAGATAGAGGAAGAAAGACTCAACTTACCTGGACGGTATTGCCCCAAGGATGGTGCAATTCCCCTACGATTTTTGGGAACCAGTTAGCCAAAGAATTAGAACAGTGGGAAAGGCCGCTGGGAGATGGCACCCTTCTGCAGTACGTAGACGACCTCCTAATAGCAACGGTGACAGAGGAAGAATGCCTTGAATGGACTATTTCCTTGTTAAATTTCCTGGGTTTAAGTGGATATCGAGTTTCTCAACAGAAAGCACAGCTGGTGCAAAAAGAAGTGGTGTGCCTGGGATAAGAAGTCTCCAGAGGACAGCGATCCCTGGGAGCAGCTAGGAAAGAGGCCATCTGCCAGATACCTAAACCGGAGACGGTGAGAGATCTGCGCGCCTTTCTGGGGATGACAGGGTGGTGTCGGCTATGGATCTACCAGTACGGGATACTCGCTAAACCACTGTATGATTTGTTGAAGGAGACTAAGAACGTCCTAGTTTGGACTCCCGAGGCAGAAGGGGCCTTCAAGAAGTTGAAGCTGGAGCTAATGAGAGCACCGGCCTTAGGTCTCCCAGATGTATCAAAACCATTCTGGCTGTTCTCCCATGAGCGGCAAGGGATGGCCCTAGGAGTCCTAGCACAGCAATTGGGACCACACAAGAGAGCTGTGGCCTACTTCTCCAAGCGATTGGATGAAGTAAGTAAAGGATGGCCAGGCTGTCTGAGGGCAGTGGCCGCAGTAATAATTAACATAGAAGAGGCCAGGAAGCTCACGTTGGGTCAAGAGATGACTGTGTTAGTGTTTCACACTGTGTCAGCTGTGCTGGAACAGAAAGGCAACCATTGGCTGTCGCCTTCCAGATTCCTAAAATACCAGGCCATCCTGGCTGAATCAGATGACATAACCATTCAGGTGACTAACATTGTGAACCCAGCTTCATTTCTAGAAGGAAGAGACCCAGCAGAACCCATCGAACATGACTGCCTGGAAACAATTGAAGCAGTCTACTCCAGTCGCCCGGATCTCAAAGAAGAGCCGTTCGAAGATGCAGACAACTGGTTCTCAGATGGCAGCAGCTTCGTGAAGCGAGGAGTAAGAATGGCTGGCTATGCAGTCACTACTACAGAAAGGGTAATTGAGTCGAACTCCTTGCCTGCAGGGACCTCAGCTCAAAAGGCAGAACTGATAGCTCTGACTCGAGCCCTGGAATTGGCGGAGAACATGCAAATTAATATATGGACAGACTCTAAATATGCCTTTTCCATTGTACATGCTCATGGAGCCATCTGGAAAGAAAGAGGACTGTTGACTACACAAGGAAAAACGGTCAAACATGCAGAGGAGGTTCTGCGATTGCTAGAGGCGGTCCAGCTCCCAGCACAAGTGGCCATAATGCATTGTAAGGGACATTTGAAAGGTAACACTATTCCAGAAATAGGAAACAGGAAGGCAGATACAGAAGCTAAATTGGCTGCCACGAGGACTAGGGAAGTGAAAATAACGGCCCTAATACCAGGAGAGCTGGATACCAACATCCAGCCAGATTACCAGGAATCAGATCATAGGTGGATACGAAGAAGGAAGGGCAAAATATTAGAAAATGGTTGGGGTCAATTGGAAACAGGACAGTTAGTAATACCAGGAAACGTGATGTGGCAGTTTGTAAAGGCAGAACATGAGAAGGCCCATTGGGGTCTAGATTCGCTTCACCAATATTTGCAAACCAGGATAGCAGGACCAAAATTATTTACTACTATAAAACACGTTACATCCCAGTGCGAGCAGTGTCTGAAAAACAACCCGAATACGGGAACCAAGGTACACCAAGGAGCCATAAATCGAGGTAAATTCCCAGGTGAAGTATGGCAAATTGATTTTTCTGAACTCCCAAGAAAAGGGGGGTTTCGGTATTTGTTGGTATTAACTGATACGTTTTCTGGGTGGCCTGAAGCATTCCCTTGCAGGACAAATAAGGAAAGAGAAGTAACTAAAGTACTGTTGAATGAAATTATTCCACGGTTTGGGGTACCGAAGAGCATTTCTTCGGATAGGGGTACACATTTCTGTGCAAAAGCAGTGAGAGCAATAAGCAAAGCATTACAAATCAAATGGCAATTACACACGCCTTACCGTCCACAGGCCAGTGGGCAAGTGGAAAATATGAATCATCTTATTAAACAGCAAATTGCCAAAATATGTCAGGAGACTAATTTGCAGTGGTATCAAGCTCTGCCTATTGCTCTACTGAGGCTGAGAGTCAAACCAAGATCAAAAGAAAAGTTAAGCCCATTTGAAATTTTGTACGGTAGACCTTATGCTATGCAAGTTGTGAATGGGGACGCTATAGGCCAAATCGGTGATCAGTACATTTATGATTATGTAATTACGGTGGGAAAACAGTTTGACAAAAATGCTACTGTGGTGATAGAGCACCAACCTAAACAACCTGATTGCAAATTGCATTCGTTTAATCCCGGTGATTGGGTGAATGTTAAGAATCTTTTAGTGAAACCCCTACAAGAGAAGTGGGAAGGACCTTTCCAAGTGCTGCTGACTACCTTCACTGCGGTTCGGATCAAGAAGCGACCTACGTGGATCCATTATTCACGAGTCAAGAAAGCTCTGGAGAACAAACCAGAGGAGCAGACGCCATGATCCTGACTCCACCTCAAACATTTACAACTCTGATCATTGGACTCTCGATAAGTATAGCTCTTCCCCAAGGCTCTGCCCCAATAGACCCATGGTCTCATGCACACCAGTGTATCCACCCGGAGAGGGGAAAGAAGCGACCCTATTTCGAGGTTTATGCCTTACGTAACAATCAGCCATACATGAGTAAAGTATGGCATCAGCCCTCCATGGTAGCATATAAGGGTGATCAAATCCAAATTGGGTGTCGAGAGCTTGACCCAGTGGAAGGAAACACAAGGCGGCTAGTATTAACAATTCGACCCTTGATGCCAGACTCTAAACATAACCTAATTACCTTTAGTCCAGTGAAAATGGGCAAGCCCACCATCTGGGTCCAGCAAAAGGGTCCAATTTCATGCCAGTGGAGTGACTTCAGGGAAGATCCACCCGGATTACAACCCCATAACTCGGTAATTTATAGAGAAGATTCGCTTGGGGAACTACATCCCCAAAACCTAACCCTTGACCTACACCCTCTTCTCTTTCCTGCGGGAAAGATCGTAGCATCTAATGGTCCTGAGGAAGGGAAAGCACGGTGTGAAATGGCATTTAGATTGGATCAATCAATGTCCTTCGTATGCGAAAGACAGTTGAAAATGCTGGAACAGGGTTTAGGCTTCCCTGGGCATGCTGTCGAATATATGGTGCAATTACCGGGGGACGTGATCCCATTTTATCCAGATTTAGACTTGCCCCAAGAAACCACTCTACCAATAGGATGTAAAATAGTACATAACCTAACCTTTATAGGGCCTCAAGTGATAAGAAGATCTAACGAACTAAAATTATTGTTAGACCCCACTTATTCCCTGCAAAAGGTGCAGATGAACATTCACACCGATGTTACACATTTGCAGAAGGATTGCCGACCATTTATACAGCAAAGCCTTAAGGGATGGAATGCATGGCTGGCAACTAGGTCTTATCACAGACGGGCGCAAAGAGATATAAGTGGATGGGTCGGCACTGGATTTGGAATACTAAATGCAGTGGATCAAGAGGTATTGGTGAACAAATTAAGTACTGTCACCACCAACTTAGGAAAACTCAAAGTGCCCCTGAGTTCATCTGTGCTTACATTAGCAGAAACGCAATCGCTAGCAGTAAAATTACTAACCATGGTAGCAAACCATACTGCAGAGGATTTTGTGAAGCTCGCTGATTATACAGGGGAACTTAGTAGAGACATTGCACTCGCTATCCAATGCTCTCAGACACAACAATGGGTACAATCAGTAGCGGCAGGAATAATGAGAGAGGGAATGTCAGGTACATTACCTCAAGAAATAAGGGAAACAATATTAAAGGACAATCACACTACACAATTTGAGAAGGACCACCAAGCCTGGTGGCAATTAGTAAATTTCACTTATGAGCCTCAACGAGATCACATTGAAGCTTATGTCCTCACCATCAGTACGGCAGAAGAAAGAGCTATCTTTCCTATCCTCACTCTAGGGACAATACATCAAGATGTCATTGTCAGACCAATAGACCACAATGTCTGGGCCAGTTATGATTATACCAAAAATAGGTGGCAATCAGTTAGCACAGAGGCATGTATTCCTAGAGGACAATTAGGCTATGTTTGCGAAAACGCTGTAGTAGAAGCAGAAGATTTATGCTTAGATGTCGAAAACAGTATATGTACCTTTGAAATGCTTTCACATAATAGAACACAATCACAAGTTTACTATATAGGGAATGGGTGTGCTTGCGTGAGGACAGCTTGTGACAACGTCACTATAGATAATTGCCAAGAGGAGACTAACAATACTAACTTCTGTGTGTGCAACTTCACCAAGATAGTGGGTTGTGATTTTCATTATACTGTCCCAATAACTACTCAACAGCTAATTAACGCAGATTTTAACCTATATCAAGAGATACCGAAATTACAAATAGGGATGGACGTCAAAATTCTTAAAGCGATGCTCGCACATCCTAAAGTGAAGAAATTGGTGCAAAAGGTGAATCAAACGACTAAACGAATGGTATGGCAGGTAGAACATAATTCAGAAAAAATAAAAGATGTCCTGACCGAAGTAGAACAAGTAGGCCAGCATCATTGGTGGGACATCTTTACAGGATACTCCCCAACAGCTACACAGGTCTTCAACTATCTGGTGCACCCAATGCTAATAGTAATTGTAGTTCTGTTACTATTAACTCTCACAAATATTTGTATGTGGTGGAGACTAAGAATCATAATGAAAAGGACCCAAATGGTTTGGGCTATGGTACGAGCGTATCAGCGCCCTATAGGATTAGAATTTGACGAAAGAATTCGTAAGTAATAAGAAAAAGGGGGGAAATGAAGCCCCAAAACAGATAGCTTTCGAGAAATAATGGGTTAAAACATAGAATGTGGAGCATTTGAAGAAAGCATAAACCAGATAGAGCAATAAATCGGCTAAGGCATGGGACACTGTGACAGAAAAAGGAGATAAGGAATAAAGACTGATAAGAACTGTTAGGGCAAGCATGATTCAGAGCCAACAAGGTCAAACTGACCCTAAGAGCCTTGTTAAGTCAGCAGAACCAAGCCAGGCACACCGGGAATTGACCAAATTAGGAAAGGAGTTCAAAAGTTTAAGGAAGAAGACTCATCAGGAGACCCCTGCCCATGATGAAGGCCACCGGAATGACCACCAAGAAGATCCTCAAAAGAGACGTCCCCGCCCACGCTCCGCCTACACCACGCCCCATATGAATATGTATGCAAAGATATGATTATGTATATGATCTGATGTAATACTACATCCAAAACTGTATAAAAGACATGCTTTTGTTACGGGAAAGGGAGAAATCCATTTAGTGATTTCTCCAACGCGTTGCCAATAAAAATACCTCCTGTCTATCTGACTTAAACTGAGTCTCTTAGGCAGTTATTCTCGCCTTTTGGGGCAAAATTCGGCATCAGAGGTGTCCCACAAAGTGTCACCTCTGGATTCCATGCCCAGAAGTCCTGCCCCCCTGGAACACTGCCTGCAAAGGTCCTTTCTTCCCTTTTCCCTTCCTCTCTCCTCCTGGGAAGATGTGCAGGTTCTTAGCTGAGGCCTGCTCAGCATTGGTGATTCTGCCAAGCAGGCCTGGAGCCGCTGAATTGGGGCCTGGAGCTGCCAGGCTGAATCTTGTGCTGCGGCACAAGCGGTGGGGGAAGGGAGGGGAGAGAGGCAATGGCAGGGAGGGGGCCGTGGAAGCCTGGGGGTGGGTGGCCTGGTAGAGAGAGAGGTCTGTGTGAAGCTTTGGCTTCATGAGCTTCTGTGTGGAGTCCAGAGCAGGGATTTCTGTGTATTTGCTCTGCACTACAGCCCTGGAGCAGTGGAGTTTGTGAGCAGCCTCTCCAGTGTAACTTCCCCATCCTATCCCCTCCTCTCTGGGAGCCCAAGCCCTTCTCTTGCCCCTTGTGCAGCAACAGAGCAACCTTCCTGCTCGTGAAAGCACCCCAGGCTCTCTCCAGCAGATCCCTGTCCCTCCTGACCTGGGCAGAGGCAAACCCACACCTGGGAACAAAACTCCCTGAGCAATGCTGCTGGCTTGGCTCAGGCCCTGAGGCCTGGCAGCACAGGAACAAGGGCACTCCTGAGCCACACAGGAGGAGGTTGCTAAGAGGATGTTTGGGGGGGCTGCACAGCTGCCTCCAGAGGAAGTCAGCCTTGGCTCAGAGCAGTTGAAGTGTAAAAACACCAGAGGGGGAAAAGCAGCCAGGCAGAAACTGCTGGGAAAGTCTGCCCTGGAGTCAGCTCTCCTGCTCCAGGCACCAGGGCATGGCAGTGATCACCGCTCCCTTGGCAGCTGAGATCTGGCCCAGCAGCAGCCTTTAGCAGGCCAGGCTTACCTAGCTTGTGTCCAAGGGAAAACTAAGCCCATGGCTGCTCCCCCTTAAGCCCAGGAGGGGCAGGAAGAAGCCAAAGGAACCCTGCCTGCTGTGGGCACTTGAGAAGCAAAGCCAGAGAGCCAAAGAGAAACCCCTGTGGAAAGAGAGCAGGAGAAAGCTGGAAGGCAGCTGAAGGCAGAGCTGAGAGAACACAGCCCAGGCAGTGCCAGCTGAATACCTCTTGGCAGGATGTCCTGGGTGGACAGGACTAGGCCCAAAACAGGTTTCAGTCAGAGCCCTAAGAAGCTGGGGGAGACAGACCAAAGGAAAGATGTCCCAGTACAAAGCTAGCCAAAGCTGTTTGGCAGGGATCCTGACCACTCAGCGCTGTGCTGATGCCCAGCAGGGGATGGGCTAAGTTTCCAATCGCTTTTCTGCCAGGGGTCAGTTGTGTTTCACAGCAGCAGCTCAACAGAGAGGTTCTTCAGTCACCCGGCCCCTGTTTGCCTTTGGCTCTGGCTCCTCTTCAGCCAGCCAGGTGTGTGCCACTCGCCCATCCCCCTCCACCAGCATCCCCCACCTGTACTACAGTTTCACTTTCAGTGTCAGGCACCGTGCTTATAGTTTCATAGTTTCATTCAGGGTTGGAAGGGACCACAAGGATCATCTAGTTCCAAGCCCCCTGCCATGGGCAGGGACACCCCACACTAGATCAGGCTGGACAGAGCCTCAGCCAGCCTGCTCTTAAACACCCCCAGGGACGGGGCCTCGACCACCTCCCTGGACAACCCATTCCAGGGTTTCACCACTCTCATGGTGAAGAACCTCCTCCTCACATCCAGCCTCAATCTCCCCACCTCCAGCTTCATTCCATTCCCCCTAGTCCTATCACTACCTGAGATCCTGAGAAGTCCTTCCCCAGCCTTCCTGTAGGCCCCTTTCAGATACTGGAAGGCGACAATTAGGTCACCTCGGAGCCTTCTCTTCTGCAGACTGAACAGCCCCAACTCCTTCAGTCTGTCCTCATAGGAGAGGTGCTCCAGCCCTCTGATCATCCTTGTGGCCCTTCTCTGGACACGTTCCAGCACCTCCACATCCCTCTTGTAATAGGGGCTCCAGAACTGGACACAGTACTCCAGGTGGGGTCTCACCAGGGCTGAGTAGAGGGGGAGGATCACCTCCCTCGACCTGCTAGCCACACTTGGGTCCTATTTGTACTGTTCCTTGGCTTTACAAAATTATACCCAGCACAGAGTTCTGGGTGATAAACATTCCTGCCCGCTGCTTCCAACCCCAGGTCTGGGACTGACTCACAATCTCCGGCCTGAATGTTGATTCACAGTGTCACAGGATCACCAAGGTTGGAAGAGACCTCAAAGATCATCCAGTCCAGCCTGTCACCACAGACCCCATGACTAGACCATGGCACCAAGTGCCACATCCAATCCCCTCTTACTATGGTAGAGCCAAACACTACATGGTTGGAAACTCATCCTGTACCTCCTGCTACTGCACCGAACACCATTCTTGGTCTGGAGAGACAAATCCTGTGGAGACATGGAACTCCAGAGAGGATTGAGTCAGACAACAGAACTCACTTCAAAAACAATCTTGTGAAGAACTGGGCCACAGAGCAGGCATGGGGTGGATATTCCACATCCCCTACTATGCACCAGCTGCAGGGAAGATTGAGCACTACAATAGTTTGCTGAAGACCACTCTGGGAGAAACATCTAGCAGCAGCAACCTGGCTGGTAAATAGCAGAGGCTCAGTGAATGGAGCTGGACCTGCACACTCAGGTTTGTCCCGAAAGGTAGAAGGTGATAGAGTTCCTGCTGTTAGAGAAAAGGATCTGTTAGGCAAAACTCTTTGGATATTTTCTCCTTCAGGAGAGGCCAAACCTGTCTAAGGGCTGGTTTCTGCTGAAGGTCCTGGTCACACTTATTGGGTAATGCAAGAGAATGGAGAAATTCAGTGCATTCCCCAAAGAAATCCAACTTTAGCTGAGAGAGTTTCAATTCAGAGTGTTGTACAGATACAACCTTGTGCCCAAAGGAGTAATCCATGAGGCATCTACGGAGCACGAACCCTAAGATCCCTGAGAGCCCTGAGTCACCTGAGAGTCCCTGCTCCTTTTCTTTGCTGCAATGCAGAGAGACAAACTGTTTTCTGTTTTCTTGGTGCCTGGTTTTTGGACTCCTGAATCATCTCCATCTGAAAGTATCCAGAATGGACTGTGAACTTTATTTACTCATTGTAGCTATTGTTTTAGATGAGATGGATAGTATTAGCAGCCACTGGAATTGTTTAGAAGGGGTGGAGCTCAGTGTGGTGAAGGCACATTATGCCCAGAATTATGCCCAGATATCGATACCTGTCCCAGCATGTGGACAAGTTCCCTCTCCTTTCATGAGGGGAACAAAGGCCGAGGCAGCACAGCCCACCGCACACACCCATGGCAGGGGATGCTGGTGCTAATACCAAGTATGGCATCATTCTAGCTTCACGCTTCCTGTAGGCTGCAGCCGATTGTTTACGGCATGCCCATTGGCCAAGTCTAGCCGCAAGAAACCTGTAAGTATTACCCCAACTTGTAAATACGTTGCCCTCTTTCACTTTGCTCTCTCTCCTTGCTCCAGCCTAACCTCATGCCATAGCCTTGCTCTTAAGCCTGCATCCAGGCAGGCCTGTTGAGCCTTGGGCCTAAGAGTATCTCCTGAGGAGTGACATACGCTGAGCGCCTGAGAAGCTACAGCCTTGTATTACCAGTCTCACAGGCCGGAAGACCCTGCCATGTCTTCAAGAGGACTGGACCCCTGAGGGTAAGATCTGCCCAGTTGCCAGGGAAGAGACTAGCCGAGTCCAGCAGTCCAAACATCTGCCTCAGCCTTAAGCAGCAGACTAACAAGCTGCACAACCCTGGGTGTCAGCTCAGAAAGCGGGACCAGTGCTTCATCGCATGCCTGCATGATGTCACTGTTGTGGGAGAGAAGAGGAGTCCATGCCCTGTGCTCCAAAGCTGGGACCACTCCGATAGGGTCCCGTCCACACCTTTGAGCCAAGCAAAGGGGAAGTCGCTGCTTCATGCAGCCGCACTTCCTCCCCAGGGCTGTCCACGCCGGCCCCGAAGGTCGTTGCCACAGGGCCGACCCCATCCTGGGACCAGCCCTACCGGCCCTGCCAGGCCGATCCCACAGGACCGCTCCCTGCCATCTGAAGGGAGCTGCCACAGTCCTGCCAAGGGAACCTGCCTGCCAGCTAGCCTACATTCCATCTCTTCTCTGCTGCCGTGGGAGGGAGAAGGCTGCCCCCCACTGTCACCATCTGGACCAGTCAGGAGCCAGCCCGGTGACAGCAGACTGCTACAACAAAGGACACAGTGAATCTTCCCCCGTGCTTTCCACTTACTCATTAACATTTGGTTCAAAGCACCCGCGTCTAGCAAAGTAACCTCTGATGCATTGTAATGTCTCTCTATATAGTTAGGCAGCTGCCAATGTCCCATGAACTCGCCATCTGGTGGACAAGCAGTGGAATTGCACCCTTCTTGAGATTCATAGAAATTAATTCTGTAAATATTCCAATGGAGTCCAAATGATAAATACTAAACCACTTATGGGATGTATTGCACAACTGTGCACTAGAATATGTACATCAAATAGTGGTTATTAATTATTTTAATAATTAATACTATTAATATTTCTGTGTTCCATATTAATAACCTCTTCATCACACCCCGAGCCAGTGACAACAGCGCTGAGGAAAATCTGCACCTCACGGCTGCTGCTCTCCAAGACAGTGTGAGCTGGTTCTGCCTCTGGCTCCAGCACCTGCAAAGAGATGAGAAGAGTCACTGAGCAGGGCCCTGAGTGCCAGGCTGATCAGGGAGCCTCCAACAGCAGCCACACAGAGGGGCTAGGAAGGACATTCCCATGGCTCATCCCATGAAGACAGCAGCAGGAGACCCTTCTGCTGTAGGCTGTGTGTCACCTGCTGGCCAAAGCCAGCAGCGCCAGCACTGCAAGCACACACGTGGGAACTGCCACTGGGTACCAGTGCCTGACCTTGCTTTTCCTGGCCCCTATAAACCTAGCAGCCTCCAGTTTCCCTCCTGGACGCTGTGGGTGGAGAACCCCAAGAATGAACAGCTCTGGAAACTCTTTTTAGGACAAAGGACTTTCCAGAGAGATGTCTGGTGTGGGGCAGCCACCACACTGCTGGGGGCTGGGAAGGGGCATTCGGGGGTGGGAGTGAACTCATTTGGAAAGTCTCTGACTGCTCTGCCTCTGCTAGGCAAAATGATTTGGCTTCCAGGTCTTGCAGTGGTTCAGCAGCTGGGGCAGAGTCATCACCCAAGAGAAGTGTGTTGGGCAAGGAAAGTCAAAGCAGAAGCTGCTGCTGAGATCCCCACAGCCAACAGCAGAGGGTGTTGGAGTTGGAAAAGACCTGGATGATTGTCGAGTCCAACCATCAGCCCTGCTCTCCAGACCCTTGGCCAGCTTTGCTGCCTTGCTCAGTGCAGACAACGCTCAAAGCTCAGCCCCAAGGTGCTGGGGGGCTCCGCAGCACACACAGCAGAGTGCTGCTACTGCTGCTCTGCACCCAAAACAAGAAGCAGGGGATTGAACTCCTTGGGAGTTCAAAGGCACTGAATCTAAACCAGATCTGAACTCCAGGGAATGGAGATCTGTTCAGTGCTGACCAACAGCTCAAGTGGGGGGCAGGAGGTTGGGGGGCAAGAGGATGAGGCCAGACTCTTTTCTCAGTCATGCCCAGTGACAGGACAAGAAGCAAGGGGCACAAACTGGAGCCCAGGAGGTTCCATCTGACCAGGAAGAGAAGATTCTTTGCTGTGGGGGTGCTGGAGGCCTGGAGCAGGCTGCCCAGAGAGGCTGTGGAGTCTCCTTCTCTGCAGAGATCTCAACCCCCCCTGGTTATTGTGATCCGGGCAAGCTGCTGTGGGTGTCCCTGCTTTAGCAGGGGGTTGAGACTGGATGACTTACAGAGGTCCCTTCCAACCCCCACCATGCTGTGCAAGTGGGTTCAAAACTGTGAGCTCCCATCCAACACAGACTGCAACACTTCAGCTCTTGGTTTAGGGTTTGCCTTCTTGTCCAAGAGACTTCCCCATCTTGTCTGAGCCCTCAGATCCCTGAGCAGCATCCTTTCCTCTAACACATCCTGCTGGTTCCCATTCAGGGGTGGATTCACTGTCAGGAGGAGCAGAGATGGAGATCTGCTGCCATCAGCAGACCTTCCTGTGGCAGCTCAGGGAGCTTTTGCTGTTGTGCTTCTTACCTTCTTCTTGACAGGCCAGGTGGCACCTGGGGCCCTTGTGGTATGCACCCACTTGATGGCATGCAGGCTGTCATCCCAGTCAGGGACCTCCTCTGGTGGCAGCGGAAGGAGATCCTGGACACCTGACACTTCACTGGGTGCTTTTTAAAGGTGACCTCAACTTCTGATCGCAAGGTCACTGTGATGTCCTTTGCACAGCCAGCATGGAGGTGTCCCACCTAGGGAGAAGCAGAGAGCCAAGACCAACCTGGGATCACTGGCAAGGACAGGAGAGGTTGTGGGCGTGGGGAGCAGCTGTGCCAGCAACACCTCTGTGAGGAGAGGCTGAGAGCCTGGGGAAGAGCAGCCTGGGAGACAATCTCTCAAAGCTTATCAAGAGCTAGAAGGTGGGGCACAAGAGGATGGGGCCAGACTCCTCTCAGTGGTGCCCAGGGACAGGGCAAGGGGCACAAACTGGAACCAAGGAGGTTCCATCTGAGCCAGAGGAGAAAATTCCTTGCTGTGAGGGTGCTGGAGCCCTGGAGCAGGCTGCCCAAAGAGGTTGTGGAGTCTCCTTCTCTGCAGAGATTCAAACACACCTCCCCGGCCATTGTGATCCTGGGCAAGCTGCTGTGGGTGCCCTGCTTTGGCAGGGGGGTTGCACTAGATGACTCCCAGAGGTCCCTTCCAACTCCCACCATGCTGGGATTGTGTCAAACTGCATCTTACTGAGGATTTATCTGGGTTTTGATGGAGAAGAACACCACCAAAAGATGCCATGTCCCACAACATGGCCCCAGCAAAGCCAGGGGTGGCATCTCCTAGGTGGCACTGAAAGGGGTTCTCACTGCTCCATGGTGGCTCCCAGAAAGCTGCCAGGCAGGGTCTGAGCAGCAGGGAAAAGCAGAGACAACCAAGCTCACCTGGGGGCAGAAGTGGAAGGGAGGCTCAGGCAGCCACTGGAAGCGCAGGGCCTGCCCCCTGCTGCGGTTGGCGATGGTGAAGGTCACGGTGCAGGGGGTGCCAACGGGACAGAACCCAAACTGGATGTGATCCCCTGGGTCAGCTGTTGGCAATGAGAGAGAGAGCTCTCAGCATGAGGGGAGAGCCCTCTGCCCCCCACAGACACACAGGACTCCAGCTCTACCTTCTCCAAGCCTTCCTTCCCCTGGGACATGCAGCCCAGGACATGTCTGGGCCTGGGCTGAGATCACAGCGCCAGCTCACCTCCAGATCTGCACCTTCCAGCACCCCCAAGTCCTTCTCTGCAGGGCTGCTCTGGGCCCAGCATGGACCCCTGAGGGACACCAGTCTCCATCTGGACATTGAGCTGTTGATCACTATCCTCTGGCTGTGACTATCCAACCAATTCCTTAGCCACCAAGCAGTCCACCCAGAGAGGACACAAATGATCAGATGTGCTCTTCACAGCACCCCATGGGCTGGCAGACCTCCTTTTAGAGCTCCTCAATCAAAAGCTGCTTCCTTTGAGCCCTCCCTGCTGGCCTGCAAACTTCTCCCTTGACAGGGCACCTTCCCTGGGGCTCCCAAGCAAGGCTGCTCTGCAGGCTACAAAAGGTGACAGCAGCTGGCTGCTAAATCTGGGCCAGCCCTGTGCTGCCACAAGGTGTGCCCAGCCCTGGAGGTTCCTTGCTACACCCTGGCAGCCTCTCCTCTTACCCTCCAGGCTGTCCTCCTCCAGGCTGCTCTCAGGGAGGTTCTGCTCCTCCCTGTCTGCCACTAGTCCCTGGATGTTGTCCAGGGTGAAGTCATCCTCATAGCCTTCCCCCAGCAGCCTGATGGTGGTCTCAGAGGGGTTGTCCAGCACGGACAGGTGGAGCTTCCCTTCCAGGCGTTGGGCCAGGGTGGGCTTGAAAACCACCTCAAACTCTGCTGTCTGCCCACGCTGCAGGAGCAGGGAAGCAGTGTGGGGCTTCCTCTCTGCACAGAGATGGACACCAGGGACAGGTGAGGCACTGCAAACATTTCCATGCTCCAGAAAAGGAACAGGAGCTTGAAAACCAGCTGTCTCTAAGCACAGCCTGGCTCACCAGTGCTTCCAGACCCTCCTCCCATGGTCACAAAGCTGTGACACTACCAGGGCCATCCCTGTTAGTTGTCTTAAGCTCAGCTCAGTGCTCAGCCCTGGCTCAAACTGCAGCCAGATAGCTCCTGCCTTAAGCACAGCTGAGTCAGAGTGCTTTGGGCTTTTGCTGGCTGGCTGTGGGCTCAGGGGCAGCCTCCCTTCAGGCTGGGGACTCCCCATATGCAGCACAGACCTCAGATGCTCCACTGAAGTGGTGTTAACCCCCCCAGGACTCAACCCACCACCTCCATAAGAATGGAAAAGCTTCCTAGAGCTTGCCAGGTAGAAATCAACCCTGCAAAGAGTCCATGTGCAAAAGCCCCAGAGAGCCCCAGGACACAAGCTATGGCCAACAGCTGCTTGCTGCTTGGCCAAGCCAGCAGCAGGACACAAGTTTTCCCTCTGTGAGTGACCACATTTCATGGGTGATGAATTCACCTTCCCCAGCAGAGTCCTCCATGCCCACAGCTTGGGAGAGGCATTTGGTGCTGGGCCTGGCTTTCAAGAAGAAAACTCCCTCTTCATCCAGCAGGTCCAGCAGCACCTGGGAAAAGAGCAGGACCAGACTGGGGTGGGCACAGCATGGCCCAGGGCCTGAGCCCACACTGCTGCTGTTCCACCACGGGCAGCCCAGCACGCTGCCCCCCTTCCAACACAGCTCTGAGCACAAGGCTGGAGCGAAACCAGCCCAAAGCCAGGCATCCAGAGACACTGGGAGGGGATGGAAACAGAAGCAGGCAGGACAGGAAGGCTCCAGCCTGACTCTCTGAGTTGTGTTTCCCTGAGAAGGTCCCAAAATCCCCTTTCCCAGAGGAACTCCCTTCCTGGCAAGCAGAAGTCAGCCAGGGGCTTCCAACAGACTTTCTGAGGCCCCTTCCCAGGCTGTTCCCTGAGGCAGGGAAAACACAAACCCCAGGGCTGGGTCAAGGCTGGCAAGGACAGCAGCAGAGCTTGCAAAGGAGGTGGAGGCAAAAGTGAAGGGCTGCTGAGGCACGAGCCTCTGCCCACTGCTTTGCCACAGCAGAAGCTCAGGAGGTCGTCCTCCTGCCACAGAGGGGCTCTGAGCACAAGCCAAGGCTTTCCTTTGGGCTCCAAGGGCACCTGCAGAGCAGTGGGGCCCCTGCCCACCCTCACCGGCTGCGCTGGGCCCTCTCCTGCCCAGCAGCAGCCTTGTTCCCAGAGCAGAGCTCCCTCAGCAGCTGCTCACCTGGGCAGGGACAGGGCCAGAGTTCTGCAGGAGCAGGGGCAGCTTCTCCCAGGCCCCCAGCAGGAGCCTCCTGAAGAGCAGCAGGGGGTTCCCTCTCCTGTCCTTCAGCGCCGGGCGCAGGACCCTCACCTCCGGCAGCTTCCCCTCGCCGCTGATCTCAAAGCTCAGGCTCTGTGCTCTCACTGCTGCAGGGCTGCAGGGGAGGGGCAGCAGAGCCACTGCTCACTTGGCAAGCAGTGGAGCCAGGGCCACCTGCTGCATTTCCCCTGCCTGGGGCTCCTGGCCCCCAGGACACAGCTCCCCCTTGCCCCTCTCCTCCCAGTCCCATCCAAGAGGAATCTGCTCTGCAGAGCCAGAGCCTCCCAGAGCACCAGTTCAAACCATTCCACTCAGAGGAGCCCTGCAGGGCAGCAGAGACATGAGGAGGTGACAGAGGCCATGGGGCAGGTTCCCTGGCTGTGCTGAGGTGAGACAGAAGCAAGGAGCATGAGCAGAGCATGGAAAAGTCTCCAAGGCAGAAGGGGCAAATCAGTGACCCCAGCAGGGAAGGTGATCTCCACAGAGGCTCAGAGCAGGAATTGCTCCTTAGGGCAGCAGACTGATGGATCCACTCCCAGCTCAGCTACTAAAGGGCTGGGCAAGGGCAGGGCAGGCCCAGGACACACACAGGGCCTAGAGCAGAAGAGCTGGGGTCTTTTAGAGGGGATCCAATGGCTCCTTTAGCATCAAAGATCTTCATGCACCCCAGGAGATCCACCAGATCACCTCCTGAGCACAGGAACAAGGAGGCAACAAGGGCAGCTGGCTCAGGGCATGGAAACAATCCTCTGTCCTTGGCATTCTCCAGCTCAGCTGAAGCTGCACACAGCTCCATTGCTTCCTGATTCATCCACTCCCTGTTGGCTCCTTGGCATCAGAGAATCCTGGAATGCTTTGGCTTGGAAGGGACCTTGAAAGCTCATCCAGTCCAAGCCCCCTGCAGGCAGCAGGGCCCTTGGCAACTCCAGCAGTTTGCTCAGAGCCCCAGCCAACTTGACCTGGCATGGTTCCAAGCATGGGGCATTCCCCACCTCTCTGGGCACCCTGGGCCAGTGTCAGTGTCCCACTGCCCTCACAGGCACTGCTGCAGGCTACAGCAGGGCACTGACTCCCCAGCTCTGCTGGATCTCGCAGCTACAGCTTCTGAGTTCTCTGCAGCATCTCTGTCAGCAGGAGAGGCTGAGAGCCCTGGGGCTGCTGAGCCTGGAGAAGAGCAGCCCCAGAGGGGATCCTGGAGGTGAGGGTGCTGGAGCCCTGGAGCAGGCTGCCCAGAGAGCTTGGGGAGTCTTCTCTGCAGAGATTCCACAGTCCCCTGGCCATGGGGATCCTGGGCAAGCTGCTGTGGGTGCCCTGCTCAGGCAGGGGGTGGGGCTGGATGATCCCTAGAGCTCCCTTCCAAGCCCCTCCCTGCTGGGATGCTGTAATGCTGAGTACTCTACCCAAGGCTACTCCAAGAGCTAGAAGCCATCAGGAAGGTCCCCTCCCAAGCTCTCCTGAGGTGAGTTACCTTGTGTGGACATCGAGGGAGGCCTCAAAAGTGCAATGGTAGCTCTTCACCTTCCGTGGAGTGAAGGTGACCGTGGCAAAGGCCTGGGAGCAGCTGGGCACGGACAGCCGGACAGGATCCACCTCAAACACCTGGCCAGAGTGGCTCTTCAGCTTGGGGAAGCCCAGAGAAGGCTGTTAGGAGGAAACTTTTCTCCATGTGCTGCTGTCTCACCCATACAAGGATCATGAGGAACAGCCCCAGACAGTGTGGCCCCCTTCTGGCTTCCCTAGACAGGCTCCATCTGTCTCAGGGGGGGAATCCAAAGCAGTGCTGCCCCAGGGGGCTGCCATCAAGCCCAGGAGTGCAAAGCTTGCTTTCAGCGCTGGTCAGAGCCCCAGCACACATGGGAAGTGAGGACTGCATGGAGAACCCTGCAAAGAACCTGCCCCTGGCCTTTAAAGAGAAGGGGCAAAGAGCAGGGAGCCTAAGGAAAGCAGAGAATGGCTTTGGTTGGAAGAGACCTTTAGGATCATCAAGTCCAACTCTGAGCCCAGCACTGCCAGGTCACCACCAAACCATGGCCCTCAGCACCACAGCTCCACAGCTCTGAAATCCCTCTAGAGATGGGGCTCCACCTCTGCCCTGGGCAGCCTGGGCCAGGCCTTGACAACCCTCAAGGGAAAGAAATTGCTCCTCATGTCCAACCTAACCCTCCCCTGGCACAACCTGAGGCCATGTCCTCTTGTCCTAGCACTTATTCCTTTTGAGAGGAGACCAACCCCACCCCAAAAGGGTCTGCTTGGAGCCCTGGCTCAAAGCTGAGGAAAAGCTCCTCCTCTGCCTGTGCTTCCAAGAGATGTTCAGAAGGGCTCAGGTCTCACTCCAAAGCCCCAGGGGCCTGGAGCTAAAACCTTGCCTGAGACACACTGAATGCAGCCCAGCTGTCACCTGCCCTGAGCTGCACTAGGCTGGGCAAAAGGAAGCAAGGAAGCTGGAGAACAAGGCAGATGCCACACAGCCTTCAGAGACTCCCCAAGGCCTCCTGTTCTTACCTTGCTGGGGCTGGGTTTGCTGGAGAGGAGCACATGGCAGGGGATTCTGTTCACATTGCAGATCCTGAAGCGTGCCGTGGCCTGGTGCCCAACCAGGAGCTTGGTGAAGATGAACTTGTTCTCATCTGTGAGGAACACCCCCTGCTGCTCCTGCACTGTCTGGAGGACCTGGCAGAGGTTGCTGCTGCTGCAGATCTGATGCCCCTCAAAGATGGACTCAAGGTCATCAGCCAGGAATGCTGTGAGCAGAGCAGAGGGAGGGCTGAGGATGGAGAATCCTTCCTGCTGAACTGCCCTGCCCCTGCTGGCCTCTGAGAAGCTCTTTCTGCCCAGGGAGCTGCAAACCCCAGCCTTGGCTGGGGGAGCTGCCTGTGAGGATGGAGCTCAGGCACCCTCAGTCTGAAAGGGTTTCTTTTGATCCTTCCATGCATCCCTCCCAGCCTCTCCCACTGGTGGGCTTGGCAAGAACCTCTGAGGATTCGCAGAGAGATGCAAGGTCAGGCTCAGGCTGTCTGCTCTGTCCCAGGACTGAGGCTGGGTGCCGAGCAGCAGCAGCCTGGCCACAGGAACCCGTGGGCAGCACTCACCTGGAAGGCAGGACTCGGCCAGCAGGGTGTAGGGGATGCCAAGAGGGTTGTCCCTGGGGTCTCTGTTGCTGATGTCGATGAGCAGCTGCTCCTGGCACGGCCCTGGCAGCTCCGCAGCACAATCTACTGTCACCAGCTGCTGCTCCCCAGGAAGGATGGAGCCAAAGGCAGGGGACACTGTGAACATGCCCAGGGTGAGGCGAGCCTGCAGAAAGAGTCCCAGCAGAGGCTGATGGCAAACAGCCTCACTCTGAGCATCCCAGCAAGGAGGACCCTGGGCCTTGGCCTCCAGCTGGGCCCAGGGCAGGCAGGGATGACACCACGGCCCAGAGCACAACCCAGGATGAGATGAACAAGCTAAGGAGATGTGCAGGCCTAGCCTGAGTGGCTTAGAGAAAGGAGTTGGGTTGTAAGGGTGAAGGTGGGAGCTGGGGTCCTTCAGCCTCCAGTGTGAAACAAGAGAGCAGAGAGAACTGTGAGAAACCATCAGAGAGGAGAGCAGACTGGGCAGAAGGCAAGGCAAGGTCATCTCCTGTCCCTGGACTGGGAGTTCAGCAGGGACACTCCACAGCTGTGGCACTCACAGCCTTGTTTTGGCCAGCAGCTACCAGGTACAGATCCCTTCCCCTTGGCCCCACAGCTCCAGGGCTGAGCAAGAGCACAGCATTGAGCAGCTCCTTCCTCTGCTCAGGGCTGGCAGAGGATGGGTCTCCCCCATGCAGCCCGTGTCCTGTGCTGTGGGCACAAGCCCCCAGCCTGGGCACAGCAGTGGAGGAGCCTGTCCTGGGGAGCAGGAGCCACCCACCTTCACAGAGGGCTTGGTTTCCTTTGGCAGCAAGGGCTTGCTCTGCTTGGCTGCAGCAGACCTTCCACTGGAGCTCCCCTGCTTGTGGGAGTCGGAGAACTTCCTTTGATGTGCACCCAGAGGAGAGAGCAGAGAACATCCCTCAGGCTGAGCTCCTCCTGCCCTTCTCCACAGCCAAACCTTCCTCCCCAGGGAAGAAAGTCCTCCTGCTCTTCACAGCCCCCTGCACCACCTGTGGCTGTAGCTGATGGGCAGAGGGGCTCCAGCAGCAGCTGCATGAGGATGAGCAGGAGGATTCTGTGGCATCTCTCTCCTCCCTGCTCACAAGCCAACTGCACAGGCAGACAATAACCCAGGGCTCACAGAACATGGACTTGTTTAGTTGGGAGAGACCTTTAAGGTCAGCAAGGCCAAGACTGACCCCAGCACTACAGGTCACCACTAAGCCATGGCCCTCAGCACCACACCTCACAGAGTCACAGAGGTGTTGGGGCTGGAACAGACCAAGCACCACATCTAAACGACCTTCAAACACACCCAGGCTTGGTGACTCCACCACCTCCCTGGGCAGCACATTCCTCTCCTGACCACTCTTGCTGGGACACAGTTTTTCCTGATGCCCAGTCTGAACCTACCCAGTCACAGCTTGAGGCTATTCCCTCTTTTCCTGTCACTAATTACCTGTGAGAGGAGACCAGCACCAACCTCTCCACAGCTCTGAAACCCCTCCAGGAGCAGGCACTCCACCACTGCCCTGGGCAGTCTGGGCCAGGCCTTGACAAGCCTCAAGGGGAAGAAATTGTTCTTCATGTGCAGCCTAAACCTCCCCTGGCACAACTTGAGGCTGTGTCCTCTTGTTCTAGCAGTTGTTCCTTGGGAGAAAAGACTAACCTCACCTGGCTCCAGCCTCCCTTCAGGGAGCTGTAGAGAGCCAGAAGGGCTTCCCTCAGCCTCCTCTTCTCCAGGCTAAACAATGCTAGGTGCCTCAGCTGCTCCTCACAGCCCATGTGCTCCAGACCCTTCCCCAGCTTTGTTGTCCTTCTCTGGCCACCTTCCAGCACCTCAATGCTCTTGGAGTAAGGGGCCCAAACCTGGCCCCAGGACTCACAGTGCAGCCTGGTTGTGTGTCCTGGCTGCCTGCCACACGCCAGCCCTGCTGTGGGGCCTCCTCCAGCAGGAAGGTTGCTGCAGGCCTTCTCACCTTTTCTTTGTGGGCTCAGCTGCAGCCTGCTCTGCTCTGCAGATGAGGAACTCGAAGGGCAGGAGGCCTCTGTTCTGCAGCAGGAAGCTGCAGGCCCTCCTGGTGCCGCTGGCCATGGCCCCGCAGTCGAGCAGCGCCGCAGGGCTGATGCTGTACTGGCTGAAGACAGCTCTGGCTGAGAGCCTCACTGGGATGCTGGCCATGGGCTCCCCTCCTGCCCTCAGCTTGGGCTCCAGCACCTGCAACCAGGGCAGGCCTTGGTAAATCCAGCAGAGCCCAAGCTCTGGCTCTGGCCTGTGGCCACAGCCCAGGTGCCCATCAGCTCATCCCCCTGCTCTGAAGTCCTTCTCCAGAACTGCATTTTCAGCCCCTCTTAGAATCATGGAATGGGTTGGCTTGGAGGAGTCATTGCTTCAATTTTCCTGCAGTCAGCAGGAACACCTGAGGGCAGAGCAGGTGCTTCAGAGCTCCAAACAACCTGACCTGCAGTGCTCCCAGTGATGGGGCAATGACCACCTCCCTGGCCAAGCTGGGCCAGGCTGGCACCACCCTCAGTGTCAGACATTTCTTCCTCCTATCCAGGCTGAATCTTCCTCTTTTAGTTTCAAACCATCACCCCTTGTCCTGTCCCAGCAGGCCCTGATCCAAAGTCTGTCCCCAGCTTTTGGATTGGCCCCCTCCAGCACTGGAAGGGCCAGAGCTGGCTTCTGAAAGCCTTTGCTGTGTGCAAATAACAGAAGGTTCCCCAGCTAAAGCTTGCTTTCCAGCACAGCCATGTCCTCCTGACCCCCTCAGCCCAGCTGTGCTCACCCTGCCTGCCCCAGGCAGCTCACCTGGCACAGCAGGATGGCTTTGTCCTCAATGCTGATCTCCCTCTGGGGGTGGAAGAGCAGCTGGACAGTGGCAGGGTGCTCAGAGGCAGGCAGCAGGCCCTGCTGGGGCTGCACAGTGAGGTGGGAGGCCAGGTCACGGCTTCCGGGGTCTGTGGGGCGCAGCCTGAACCTGGGGAGGGAAGGAGAAGAAGATCTCTGCAGTGAACAGCCCAGGGGGCAGCAGCACAGCCAGGACCTGGCATGGGACCAGTAAAAACCAACCAAAGAATTCTGCTGTGCTTAGGAGCCCCAGGCCCTGGCAGAGCCAGGCAGTGCTGAGTGCTGGCAGCTCCCCTCCACCCCCAGCGTTTTCATTCCTCCTCTGAAGAGTCTCCTGAAGAGAAAGGACTTAGCCCTGGAAGGACAGCAGCAGAGCTCAGCAGGGACTGGCCTCAACTTCAGGGGCACAAAATCCCAGACCCCCAGCATGGGAGGGCTTGGAAAGGACCTCTGGGGATCATCTGGTGCAACCCCCCTGCTAAAGCAGGGCACCCACAGCAGCCTGCCCAGGAGCACAAGGGCCAGGGGGGGTTGGAATCTCTGCAGAGAAGGAGACTCCACAACCTCTCTGGGCAGCCTGCTCCAGGCCTCCAGCACCCTCACAGCAAAGATTCTCCTCCTGCTCAGATGGAACTTCCTGGGTTCCAGTTTGTGCCCACTGCCCCTTGGCCTGTCCCTGGACACCACTGTCAGGAGTCTGGCTCCAACCTCTTGCCTGCCACAGGTCCTTCATCTCCTGCTGAGCATTGCTCAGCTCCCCTCTGGGGCTGCTCTTCTCTAGGCTCAGCAGCCCCAGGGCTCTCAGCCTTTGCTCCTCACAGAGCTGCTCCAGGCCCCTCAGCACCTTTCTAGTTTCTGCTGGACTCTCTCCAGTGGTTCCCTCTTGCACTGAGGAGCCCAGAGCTGGAGCCAGGACTCCAGAGGTGGTCTCCCTAGGGCAGAGGACAGGCAGAGGAGAATGTCCCCTGACCTGCTGGCCACACTCTTCTTACTGCACCCCAGAGCCCAGGGGCTCTCCTTGTGGTGCCTGCTGAGCTGTGCAGAACTGCTGGGCTGGGGCTGGATTCTCCCTGGCAGTGGAGCCTGGAGCTCAGGACAGTCCCAGTGGTCACACACACCATGAGGCAGCCAGCATGGGAACAGCTTCTAGCCACAGGAGCAGACTGCAGGCCTGGGCAGGTGCTGGCCCCAGGCACTCCCAGAGCAGGCAGCTGGACCAACCTGTATGCAAGCTTGCACTGCCCTTGGTTCCTCAGGGTCAGCACTTGCTTGGCACTCCCCAGGACCTCCAGGACTCCAAAGTTCACACAGCCATCTGCACCTGCAGGACACCCCCAGAGCGAGGGAAGGGATGGGGAGGATGCTGGAGCTGCTGCAGGCTGCACCCAGTCAGGAGACAGAGACTGGGAGAGCTCAGGTGGGACAAAGCTCTGCTCAGCAAGTCTCCAGCCTTGCAAGGTTTCTCTGCCTGCTTTGCTGCCCTTTGCTCTTCTCACTCTGAGAGGATCTGTAGGGCTTAGCAGCCAAGGAGCTCAGCCTCTACCTCCTTGCTTCCAAGCACAGATCAACCACTTGATGTGCTGTACTGAGCCTTCAGGAACTGCCAGCTGCTTGTTCCCACCCCTGGTGTTTCAAAGGGGCACACTTCAAGGTGTGAGAGAGGCAAGGCACTGTGTGACCTGACAGTGCTCTACTCCACACAGCTGGCAAGAGACCTGTGCCATGGATCCATGCCAGGCCTGCATTGCTGTCCCATCCCATCCCATCCCATCCCATCCCATCCCACCCCCCACTTGCCCCAGCAATGCAATGCATCTGAACTCCTTTGCTCTGGGGCCAGCCACTGACCTTCAGGCAGGGTGATGTTCAGAGCAACTTCTAGGCCTCAGCCACAACTTCAATGCTCTCCACCTGAACAACACCCTGGACATTCTCTGCAGCTGAAACCTGAGGCAGCAAGAAGCAAACCCTAAAGTCCTTCTCCTCAGTGTTCCTGCTAAACAAGAGGAGTCCTTGTCTCTAGCAGCTGTCTTTACCCAGCCTGGGAGGCAGTGTGATGTACAAACACCCACCTCTGCCTCCCAGGGGCTGACATTGCAGATGGAGAGCTGCTCGCAGTTGTCATCCTGCAGCACAGCCTTGGAGCTGGCCACAGAAAGGGCAAAGGCTGCAGGGGAGCTCTGTCAAGCAGCCTGAGAGAAAGGCTCATGTGGGACACCTTGCATGCTGCCTGTGTTCATTCCCTGCTTCCTTGGATGCCCAGCCCACACTTGGTGTCTCCATCCCAGAGGTGTGCACAGGCCACTTCAAGAGGCCTTCGACAAACCAGGACCTCAAAGGTGCCTGGCAAAACAGAAGCACAGCAGGCACCTGGATTCCTCCCCTCCTCTGCTGGCTTTCCCTCCCTGCAGGCTTCCCAGAAAAGTGTGGAGAGAGCTCAGCTTCTCTCTTCCAAAGCAGCCAGGAGACTGCCTGGGCCCAGCTCCTGGGTGAGCCTGAGGCTGAGGGCGGGAAAGCAAAAGGATTCCTTCCCAAGAGGAATCCCAGAGTTAACAAACACCTCCTGGTTCAGGTGTGGGACAGAGGTTGGTGGGAAAAGGTCAAAGAAAGGCAATGCCTCAGCCTGGCCAAATCCTCTTTTGGTTTTTAAACTCTTTTGATTTACCCTCCCTGGGGTGTCAGAATGCCACCAGCTCTCCAGAGCTCCCCTGGAGACAAACCTCCATTCCTAATGCTGAAAGAAGAGGGAAGTGAAAAACAGAAAGATGCCAGCAGCTGCAGGGACATTATTTTAAGGCCAGACTCTATCCAGCAGTGGGGATCAGGAAAATGGAAATCCCCTTTGCCCTGCCCTGCAGGTGCTTGTCCCCCAACAGCAGCTCCAACCATCAAGTCTTGCTGACACTGCAGATTTCACGGAGGGTTTCCAGTCCCTCAGCAGAAAAACTTCCTTTGCTCCTTCAGGCTGACCCACAGAGCTCCCAGCACTTGAAACAAACAGCACAAAGCTGCTGAAGCTGAGATGGGGGCTGACAAGTGACCCCAAGCTGCTTTCAGGCTGCAAGCAGCACCTGGCTCTGGCCACCAAAGCCCCCAGGGGGCAGGAAGATCAGCTCCATCCCCCCCAGCACTCCTGTGCCTGCTAGGTGCTCAAGTTGCCACAGCTGTGCTCCTTCAAAGCCACCAAACTCCCAGCTCTCTGCCCGGGCCTGCCCTGAATCGTGCCCCTGGGTGCATGTTCCTGGAAGCACAAGGTCCTGCAAGCAGCACAGCTGGGGGCTGGGCAGCACCTACCTGTCTCTTGCCTGGGCACACAGCAGCGGCCCCAAGTGGAACATCCCCGTGCTCAGGACATACTGCTTGGAGATGATGGCATCAGCTGCCTTGCTCTGCCTGCAGCCAGGAAACACCTCCCTGGCACAGAGAGAAGGAAGAGTTGGGAGATTCTCTGAGCACAAAACCTGCTCCCAAAGGCTGAACTCTTAGTGCTGGCCGAGGCACAGCACCGCTGCCCAGCTCCAAGCACGGCAAGAGATGCTGGGGGGCTCAGGCAGGTCCCAGGGGCACAAGGGGCAGAGTCTCAGCTCTGAGCTCAGGGGCAGCAGAGCGGGACGGCCCCAGGGGCCAGCCTTACCGTGGCTCCTGGCTGATGCTGGGGTACAGGCAGGTGCCCCTGCAGTGCAGCTGGTAGGGGCGCTTGGTGCCCAGCAGCTCCAAGTGCAGCCTCTGCTCAAAGCTGCCCAGCAGCGCGGAGCTGAAGTGGACCTGCAGCACCACCTGGCCCTGGGCAGGCACTACCCAGCGGTAGCTGCTGAGCCTGGCAGGGAAAGAGGAACCTTCAGGCACTGCTGAGGAGCAAAGGAGAGCAGGAGGAGCCATGGTGGAGCTGGGGTGGGAAAGCTCCTTGGCAAGCTGGCCCTGAAGCAGAGGGATCCCTCCTCCCTCACAGCTCACCTGGCACAGCTCTCTGGGGGGGGCAGGGTGTCCACGTCTGGGGGGTCCTGTGGCTGGTCCCTGGAGATCTCTCCTGCCACAGCCAGAGCTCTGCTTTCCCCTCACAGCCTCCTGGCTGCTGCTGCCTTTCTCCCTTCTCCAATGGCCTCTGGCTGGGGTGCCCTGCTCCTCTGAGGTCTTCACCCCAAAGGGAGAGAGCAAAGGGAAAGACAGCTGAGACCTGCCCTGAGAGCCAGCACTGCAGGGGAGGTCTCAGCAGAGCAGAGCACAGCACAGGGGCAAAAGCCTCTCCTTTGACCTGCTGCCCACATTGCTGGGGATCAGCCCAGGATAGGGCTTTCAGTGCCAGCTCCTCTCCATCTTTGCACCTCCCAGCTGAAGGTTTGAGGGGCAGAGCAGGGTTCTGCTGAGGCTTTGCCTCTCCTCTCAGACTGGCCCTGTGTTTCAAGCAGAGCTCTTTCTTCTGGACAGCCAGAAGGGATCTCTGCAGGCTTGGGCCCTGTCACATCTTCACTGCCCTGCCACTCTCACCCTTTTCCATCCCACCTGCCCCTTTGCCCCCATCCAGCCTGGTCCCTGTCCTGGCACCTTCACTGTGGGCACAGTGGGGACATCCACAACACTTTCAGGAGCCTCCTCCTCTTCTGGCCCTGTGGCAGCTGCTGGCAGGAGCACAAAGTGCTGGAGGACTTCTGCAGGCACCTCCTGCTTGGCTGGGCAGTGAACCACAGAGTAGACAGCAGGGGGAGGAATGGGGGGCCCTGAGGGACCCAGGCCCAGCTCATCCAGGACCTAAAGCAGAAGAGCAAACCTTGGTCATGCTCCTGTGGCCTCTATCCTCACACCTCCTGAAAGACACTGAGCTGTTAGGGAGCTCTGATTGATTGAGGTGGAGCACAGCCCTTGCTCTGCCCAGGGTGGGGAGCAGGCTCCAGAGCAGGGCCAGGACTACAGGTGGCACCTGCAGAGGAATCTGGCCCCATCAATTCACCCCCATGAGCATGGCCTGCAGGATCTCAGCCAGCTGCCAGGAAGCTCCTCCAGCTCCAGCAGGGACAACCTCCAGGGGTGGACAGCCCCTGGGGCAGCACTCAGCTGATGAGAGTCATGGCTGAGTGTGGGCAGGGAGGTCCCACCTGCTAGCAGGGCCCCAGGAAGCCTCTTGTGGGGTACAAGGGGATGCAGTGACACAAGGGGGAGAGGCTGGCTCCTGCCACACAGGGCAGCAGCTGTTCTCACCGTGGCAGCCAAGTCATCTGGGGTTGGTTCTGTGGCTGCAGCCTCCCCCAGGACAACTTCTCCATCTCTCTCACTGTCCTTGGCCATCTTTTCTTTCACCTTCCTGAAGGCCTTCTCATATTTCTCATTGCCTGAAGGCAGAAACCCCCCAGAGTGCAGTGTGGGCATCTGAGCTGGGCAGCCCCCTCCCCACACCACCTCTCCCAGAAACACTCCTCCAGCAGCTCAGGGCACAGCATTGGAAGAGACCTCGAGGATCATCCAGCCCAACCTGTCACCACAGACCTCATGGCCAGACCATGGCACCAAGTGCCACATCCAATCCCCTCCTGAACCCCTCCAGGGATGGGGACTCCACCACCTCCCCAGGCAGCACATCCCAATGACCAATGACTCTCTCAGTGAAGAACCTTCTCCTCACCTCCAGCCTAAACCTCCCCTGGCACAGCTTGAGACTGTGTCCTCTTGTTCTGGTGCTGGGTGCCTGGGAGAAGAGACCAACCCCTTCCTGGCTACAGCCACCCTTTAGGTAGCTGTAGAGGGCAATGAGGTCACCCCTGAGCCTCCTCTTCTCCAGGCTAAGCAACCCCAGCTCCCTCAGCCTCTCCTCACAGGGCTGTGCTCAAGGCCTCTCCCCAGCCTTGTTGCCCTTCTCTGGACACCTTTCAAGTCTCTCAATGTCCTTCTTGAACTGAGGGGCCCAGAACTGGACACAGGACTCAAGGTGTGACCTAAGCAATGCAGAGCACAGGGGCACAATGACCTCCCTGCTCCTGCTGGCCACACCACTCCTAATGCAGGCCAGGATGCCCTTGGCCTTCTTGGCCACCTGGGCACACTGCTGGCTCATGTTCAGGCAGCTGTCAGTCAGCACCCCCAGGTCCCTCTCTGCCTGGCTGCTCTCAGCCACTCTGAGCCCAGCCTGGAGCTCTGCCTGGGGCTGCCGTGGCCAAAGTGCAGCACCCGGCAGTGGGTGCCTATCCTCCTGCTGCATGCTGAGCTTCACCCCTGCCCAGCTTCCTCCCCCAGAGGAGCAGCTCAGCCCCAGCCAGCTGGTGCAAACCCAGCTCTGCAGGGTGGCTCCTGGGACACAGCCCACAGGGACTTGCAGAGCCTGGGGAAGCCACCAGTGCTGCTCTGACAGCCTTGGGGGTAGGCCCTGGGGGAAAGCCCAGGGGAGCATCCTGAGGAGCAGCCAGGCAGTGCTCACCTTGGCTGTTCCTGGGCAGGTGCAGGCAGAGCCTGGGAAAGCTTCCCTCTCCTTTCAGGCAGACTTCTTGCGGCTCCAGGTGACCCACTGGGAGCTGGAAAGCCTTGCAGAAGGCCCCAGGCGCTTCTGGCAGCTAAGAGACTTTCAGCACCTGCTGCTGGCCGGCTCCAAGGCTACCCTGCAGGGAGGGAATGCACCAAAGAGGCTTTGATGGAGGGGGTGATGCTCAGCCAGGTTCTCCTCTGGAAGACAGCAGACAGCAGCACCTTCTAGCTGTCTGGTTTCCAAGAGCTTGTCTCCTGCCCCAGGCTGCCAGGTCCCCTCCAGAGTGCCAGCGTGGGGAGAGCTGGAAAGGACCTCTGGAGGTCATCACTCCAACTGCCCTGCTAAAGCAGGGCACCCCCAGCAGCTTGCCCAAGAGCAGCATGGCCAGGGGGAGCTGGAATCCCTCCAGAGCAGGAGGAGGCCTTCCCTCAGCACAGCCTGGCCTTTGCTCAGCACCAGCACAGCTCTGCTGCTCCCAGGCTTTGCCTTCAGCCAGCAGGAGCCAGGCCTGACCAAGCAAAGCTCCAGCAGCAGTGCTGGGCAAGGCAAGGGAAGTGCCCCTGCCCTCTGCAGGGCCAGCAGCTCCTCTCACAGCACCTCAGTGGTGGCCACTAGGCTCCTCAGCTCAAAAGGGACAGGGACCTACTGGAAAGAGTCCAAGGGAGACTACACACATGCTGAGGGCCTGGAGCATCTTTGTGAGGCTCAGAGGCTGAGACTCCTGGGGCTGTTGAGCCTGGAGAAGAGCAGCCCCAGAGAGGGCCTCTGATCAAAGCTCAGCAAGAGCTAAAGGGCTTGTGGGGGACAAGAGGATGGGGCTGGACTCTTGTCAGTGGTGCCCACTGACAGGACAAGAGGCAAGGGGCATCAGCTGGAACCCAGGGAGTTCCAGCTGGCCAGGAGGAGAAAATTCTCTGCTGTGAGGGTGCTGGAGGCCTGGAGCAGGCTGCCCAGAGAAGCTGTGGAGTCTCCTATGGAGAGATGCCAACCCCCCCTGGGCACGCTGCTGGGGGTGCCCTGCTGGAAGGAGGAGGTTGGGCTGGATGACCCCAGAGGCCCCTTGCAAACCACCCCCCCTCCTGGGATCCTGGGAGTGCAGGTGGGTGTCCAGGGCTCTGAGCCCCACCTGGGACTCCCACCAAACCTCCTGCCTGTGCAGTTCAACTCAGGGTGCAGGAGCCTGCCCTGGCTCATGCTGAGCTCCAGAGAAAGGCCACAAGGAGGAGCAGAGGGCTGGAGCTGCTCTGCTATGAGGACAGAGTGAGAGAGTTGGGCTTGTGCAGGCTGGAGAGGAGAAGGCTCCCGGGAGACCTTCTGGTGGCCTTCAGGTCTCTGCAGGCAGCTCCAAGAAAGCTGGGGAGGGACTTTTGAGGGTGTCAGGGAGGGACAGGACTGGGGGGATGGAGCAAAACTAGACAGGGGGAGATTCAGGTTGGGTGTTAGGAAGAAGTTCTTCCCCATGAAGGTGGTGAGAGCCTGGCCCAGGCTGCCCAGGGAGGTGGTGGAAGCCTCCTGCCTGGAGGTGTTTGCAGCCAGGCTGGAGGTGGCTGTGAGCAACCTGCTGTGGTGTGAGGTGTCCCTGCCCATGGCAGGGGGGTTGGAACTGGCTGAGCCTTGAGCTCCCTCCCAAGCCTGACAATCCTGTGAGCTGCAAACACATCTCTGGCCACACAGCAGCAGAGCCTAGGACAAGATCTAGAACAGAAAGTGTCACTGGGGCTTCCAGAAGTGTCTCTGGCTTCCAGAAGAGCTGTCCCAGGCCAGAGCAAAAGGAAGCAGATCCAGAGGCACCTGGCTCTGGGTGACAGGACACATCTGCAGCCTTCCTCAGCTGCCCACTGCACACAGGGCTGCACTTGCAGGTCCCTGCTCCCCTTCAGGCTGCAGGGAGAAGCTGAGGAGTGGGCCAGGACCTGCCCCCTGAGCCCCCACTCCAGCACAGGACACAGCCAGAGCCAGCCCAGCCCCACTGCCAGCACCATCCACGCTGCCACAGCAGCACCAAGCAGAGCTGTGCCTTCAGAAGCTGGCAGGAAGAGGGCATGAGCCTGGCACCTCTTGCAGGAGGCAGGCAGGAGGAAAGATGGAAGCCATTTGGCTTCCTTTGCCCATGGCACCAAGGGCCTGAGAGAGGAATGCTGCTCCAGCCCAGAGACATCCACCCAAGGCTCAGGAGCTGAGGTCACAGAATCCTGGAAGGCTTTGGCTGGGAAGGGACCTTTCAAGGTCACAGAATCACAGGGCTTGGAAGGGACCTCTGGAGATCATCAGAGCAGGGTCACCTAGAGCAGCTTGCACAGGAGTGCAGCCAGGAGGCTTTGGAATGGCTCCAGAGGAGACTCCACAGCCTCTCTGGGCAGCCTGCCCCAGTGCCCCACTGCCCTCAACACACAGAAGTTCCTCCTGCTGTCAGATGGAACTTGGCTGTTGCAGTGTGTGCCCCTTGCCCCTTGTCCTCTCCCTGGGCACCACTGACAGAGCCTTGGCCAGAGCCCCCTGGGTCCCCTTGAAGGCTTCAGAAGCACTGAGGGGATCTGCCCTCTGTCTTGTCTTCCCCAGGCTACAAAGCCCCAAGCCCCTCAGCCTTTCTTCACCAGACAGATGTTCCAGTCCCCTCAGAGCCCTTGGCTGGACCCTCTCAAGCAGCTCCCTCAGGTCCTGACCAGCTCCTGCCCCCTGGGGACCACCACTCACTACAGAAGCTCCAGCCAGCCTCTGTGCCAGCAGCTCCTTCAGGCCTGCAGTGAGCAGGGACAGCTGCAGCTAGGGCAGGCTGCTGGGATGCTGCAAACTCCTCTCTGCACTGCTCCAGCCCTGCTCAGCCCTGGCCCCCTCACTGCCCCCCCAGCTGCTGCAGAGGAGCAGAGCTGGAGGGGTGAAGGAGCAGGGAAGGGCTGCTCCAGCTCCTGGCACAGGAGCTTCATGGCCAGGCAAGAGCCAGGCAGTCTCCTGGGCAGCCCTGGCAGGGGCAGGCAGGGCAGTTCCTGTCTGCTCCCACAGGAGGTGACCCAGGACAAGAGCAAATGCTCTCAGGCTGTGCCAGGGGAGGGGGAGGTTGGGCATCAGGCACAATTTCTTCCCCACAAGGGCTGTGAAGGCCTGGCCCAGGCTGCCCAGGGCAGCAGGCAGTCCCCAGCCCCGGAGGCACTGAAAAGCTGTGGAGATGTGGTGCCAAGGGCCAGGGTTTGGGGGTGGCCTGGCAGTGCTGAGCTCCCAGCTGGCCTTGAGGATCTGAAAGGGCTCTTCCAAGCCAAAGGATCCTGTGATTGCATCCCCTCAGCAGAGACAGCTCCCAGCCCTGCCTGCTGCTGGGACAGTTCCCTCCTGCTCTTCTCTTTCTCCCCGGTTTTCCCCTCCAAGCCCAGCCAGGGCAGGCTGGCACAGGGCCAGGGTCAGGCCCTTGTGCTGCCCCCATCCTCACCGTGCTGGGCACCACCAGGGGCACCGCGGGCAGGGGGCTGCGGGCAGTGCCCGTGCCAGGGCTCAGCACCACGAAGGGGAAGGGCAGCTTCCCACAGCTCTGCAGGGGCAGCTCCACCTCTGTGACCACGTCCCACAGCTGCAGAGAGGAGAGAGGAGTGGGCAGTTAGAGACAGGCCTGGCACTGGGCACCTCCTGCAGCTGGCACTGGGGAAGGAGCCAAGGGAGGCAGTGCAGCAGAGCAGCAGAGCAGAGCTGGACACTTGGCTCCCAGCTTCACCTGGGCACCCCCAGCCCCAAGGGACCTCTTGGCCCTGCACAGGAGCTGAGCTTTGGGGCCCTCCCAGCAGGAGCACACCAGCACACTGCTCCCTCTTCACACTCCAGCAGCAGCAAGGCCCAGGGCTGCTCACCTGAGCATCTGCAGGCAGGGGCTGCTGCTCCACATCACAGAGAGAGAAGGGCTGCCCTAAGGCCAGGACCATGCTGAGGGGCAGGGGGCAGATGTTCTTCAGAGACAGAGGCTGGGCCAGAGGAGTTAGGACATCCCCTGCTTGCTGCAAGCACAGGAGAGAAGCATCACTCACCCCCAAGTGCCCAGGGCCCTCCTTCCCCACCCGCTGCCTTTCCAAACCCTTCAGCCCCCAGAGCTCCCAACAGCTCCTCTGGACTCTTTGGATAGGTTTCTCCCCTTCTGGAAGGGCTTTCTCCAAGCACAGCAGATGCTGCTGCTGGCTGCAAACCACAGCACTGCCCAGGGGGAACAGCCTCAGCAATGTGCAGGGAACAGGCCCCTGAGAGGAGGCAGCTGCTGCTAAGAGATCCAGCCCATCTGATTGCAGTGGCCTGTCCTCTCCTGGGGACAGCAGCACAAGAGGAGTGCCAGTCACCTACACTCATGCCTCTAGGAGCCTCCTAAGGCCAGGGGTGCTGGGCAGAGGAGACAAGCAAGCAGGATGCAGCAGAGAGCCTGCAGGAGCCTAAGGCTGGCTTTGAGTATGCACAGCCAGCCAGCAACCTCCAGGCTCCTGCTGCCCCTGCTACAGTGCCAAGATGCTCAGGGGCCTGGAGCAGCTCTGGGAGGAGCTGAGAGCCCTGGGGCTCTTGATCCTGGAGAAGAGCAGCCCCAGAGGGGATCTGCTCAGTGCTCAGCAAGAGCTAAAGGGTGGGGGACAAGAGCTTGGGGCCACTCTCCTCAGTGGTGCCACACCAACAAGAGCAAAGCAGTGCTGCTGAGGCTGTTGCCAGCCCCAGGGCAGCAAAGAATGAGCTCAGTGCTAACAGCAAAAGCTTGGTCCTGCTGCAGTCAACAGCCAAAGCCCTGGGGACTCAGAGCAGCTCTCTCCCCTCCTCCTTTGAAGCCAAGCACAGCCACAGCTTCCAGCCAGCAGATCCAGGGCCAGGATGCCAGCCAGACACTCACCTTCTCCACCTGGAAAGTGATTGCTGTGGAGGACATCTGCAGGGCAGGAGCAATGAATTGGCAGCTGAGCTCCACCTGCAGGGTCTGGGTGCTCCTGGCCTCGCTGCCCACCGCGGCCTGGCACAGCAGCTGCTCCCTCACCGCCTGCAGGAGAAGCCACAGGGCACATGGGGGCTGCCAGCAGGGTGGCCAGAGGACAGCCTGCCTCTGCCAGCCACCAGCCACGGCCCTGCCACTGCCCCCCTCACTGCTGGTTTCCCCTTGCCCTCCACAGCTTGTGCTGCATCCCCTTTCTCCTGCACTCCAGTGGCCATCAGGCTGCAGCCAACAGCCACAAACAGCTCTGGGGAGGCTTGTGCTGCCAGGGACAATCCCTGCCCCAAAGGGTTCTTCCTTTGATGTGCCCCAGTGCTGAGCACAGTGCTACAGAAAGCTGGAGGAGCTGATGGAATGAAGATGGAGATGGAACTGGGCAGAAAAACAGGAGACAGAAAGGCCAAGGGCAGTCAGCTCTGCCTTGGAAGCTCAGTGGAAATGATTCCTGAGGAGGAACAACCCCTGCCCCAGCACAGCTGAGGCCTTGGCCTGCTGGGAGCTTGCAGCTCTGCAGACAGGGACCTGGGAGTGCTGCTGGAGAGCAAGTTGCCCACGAGCCAGCAAGCTGCCCTTGTGTCCAAGAAGGCCAAGAGGATTCCTGAAGGAGACTGTGGCCAGCAGGCTCTCCTCCCCCTCCATCCTGCCCTGCTGAGGCCACAGCTGGGTCCAGTTTGGGGCTGCCCAGTTCAAAGTAGTCAGGGAACTACTGAAGAGAGCCCAGTGAAGACTACAAAGATGCTGAGGAGCCTGGAGCACCTCTCTGAGGAGGAAAGGCTGAGACCTGGAGCTGCTGAGCCTGGAGCATCACAGAATCACACAGAAGCACAGAAGGCTCTGAGCTGGAAGGGACCTCCACAGGTCTTCTAGTCCAACCCCCTCAAAAAGAAGAGCAGCCCCAGAGCAGATCTTCTGCATGCTCAGCAAGAGCTAAAGGGTGAGGGGCAAGAGGATGGAGCCTGTGACAGGACAAGGGGCACAGACTGGAACCCAGGAAGCTCCATCTGAGCAGGAAGAGAAAATTCTCCTCAGCGAGGGTGCTGAGGCCTGGAGCAGCCTGCCCAGAGAGGTTGTGGAGTCTCCTTCTCTGCAGAGACTCCAAACACCCCCTGGACACTGGCAACCTGGCCAACCTGCTGTGGGTGCCCCTGCTGTAGCAGGGGGATTGGGCTGGATGATCCCCAGAGGTCCCTTCCAACCTCCCCCATGCTGGGATTCTGTGACCCACAGGAATCCCCCCCCAGGCAGATGCCTTCAGGTCAAGGAGGGATCACTCCCCACTAGGATGCCTCCTGCCCTCCTTCCCAGAGCTGCTTTGGAAAGAGACCTCCCCAGGACAGAGCTGCCTTGCATGTCCCAGCAGAGTCCTCTCTCAAGCTGGATGGGCTCACAGCCAAGCCTTGCTCTGGACAGCTCCTGGGATCACTTCTCCACTGCTGGCTCTTTCCTCTGCTACAGCACCACAACCCAACTCCTCCCAGAGCTCTTGGCTCTGACTGCAGGGCCAGGCAGGCACAGCTGGCTGCACAGAGCCCCTGCCAGCTTTCCAGGGAGACATTCTCACCACTGCACTCAACAGCTTGGTGCCTTTTGCTCCTCCTCAGCAAAACCTTTGGGCTCAGAACTGCATGGGGACAGCCCCAATACAGCCACCCAGGTGAGCAACGAAGTCTTCTTCAAGCCACTCTTGAGGCAAGCCTTTAGAACACCCTTCAAAACATGAACATCAGCAGGAGCTTCCTCTAGAGCTGTTCCACAGAGAATCATCTCATGGCTTGCCTTGGCTTGGCAGGGACCATTCAAGGTCATCCAGTCCAAGCCCTCTCCACTTCAACCTCTGTGCTGCTGGAGCTCAGCAGTGCACATCAGGGTGCAGCTCCTCTGCAGAGCTGCATTCCCCTGGCAGAAGGCTCCAGGCAGGAGGAGGCCCAGTGACCCATCCAAGGGTGCTGGCAAGACCTGGCTGCCCTTGGCACAGCAGGGCTGGCTGGGAGCCTGGGGCAAGTGTCACTGTTCCCAGGAAAGCAAGTTAAGCTGCCAGTTGCAGTGGTGCCATGGGGATGAACATCCCTGATCAGCAGAGCTGGCACTGGGCTCCTGCCTCTCCTCCAGCACTTGGTGCCAGACAAGGCCTCTGCCCATCTTTGTCTGCAGAGGAGAAATGCTGCAGCTCCAGCCACTGCCTGCCCTGCTGGCTTCCCCCAGACACAGGAAACCTGCCCTCCTGCCTTCCTTTCTGCCTCTGCTCCCAGGCTGTGAGTCACTTCTTCTCTCTGCCCTTCCCTCCTGCCTCAGCACCTGGCACCTTGGCACCTGCCACAGCAGCAGCTGCCTTCAGCCCCTGCTTTGGTAGCAGCAAGTGCTGCAGGATGGAACACAGAGCAGCCCCAGCCACTGATGGTGGCCAGCAAGGAAAGCAGAGGACTCTGCCAGGGGGAACCTGTGGCCTTCAAACACTCTCTTGCTCACATTCTCAGGCCAGTGCCAGGGGGCTGCAGGACAAGTCCCAGGGGAGGTGATCTGATGGGGAAGGCTCAGCCCTTGTGAGGGACCTCACCTGGGGAGTGCTGGAGAAGCCTTACAGCATCACCTCCATCGTTTGGCCTGGCCTCAGCTCCATCCTCTTGGGCCGAAGCTGAAACACAGGGCAGGCAGCAGGGGGGCCCTGGGAGGAAGCTTTGCCCTTGGTGCTGCTGAGGGAAGGCAGCCAACGGCGCTGGCCAGGCAGGGAGCAACCTCCCACGGTCCAGCGGAGCCGCTGGCTGCGGCGGCCTCGGTTGGTGACCCTGAAGCTGTAACAGCAGGGAGCCAGGCTGCAAGAGGAGCAGAGATGGAAAAGATCAGGAGAGCTGCTACTGCCCAGCACTCACCCAGCTGCTGCTGCTGCTGTCTGACCACACAGCTGGCAATGGAACCACCTCTGAACTGCTGACCTAGCTCAAACCTTCAGCGGGAGCCAGCCCTTGCCTACCCCTGAGCTTCTCCCCACCCAGCAGCAGCTCTGGTTGTGCCCAGCCAGGGAAAGCTTCCTGAAGCACATCCTCTCAGCTGCTGTGGGCAGAGCAGCACCAGCCCCTGCTGCTTCACACTCAGCAGAGTTGTAGCAAAGGGCTGCCTGAGGGTCAGGCTGGATCAGACCCTGAGCTGGCCTGACCTGGCTGCAAGCCCCTATGACAAGAGGGATCTGGAGGTGCTGGAAGGTGTCCAGGGAAGGGCCACGAGGATGAGCAGAGGGCTGGAGCACCTCTCCTGTGAGGACAGACTGAAGGAGTTGGGGCTGTTCAGTCTGGGGAAGAGAAGGCTCCCAGGTGACCTCATTGTGGCCTTCCAGGATCTGCAGGGGGCTACAGGAAGGCTGGGGAGGGACTGCTCAGGCTCTCAGGCAGTGATAGGACTAGGGGGAATGGAATGAAGCTGGAGGTGGGGAGATTCAGGCTGGAGGTGAGGAGGAAGTTCTTCCCCATGAGAGTGGTGAAGCCCTGGAATGGGTTGTCCAGGGAGGTGGTTGAGGCCCTGTCCCTGGAGGTGTTTAAGGCCAGGCTGGATGAGGCTCTGGCCAGGCTGATCTAGTGTGGGGTGTCCCTGCCCATGGCAGGGGGGTTGGAACTGGATGATCCTTGTGGTCCCTTCCAACCCTGACTGATACTGTGATACTAAGCAGATGGAGGAACAGCTTCAGGCCACTGCAGCTTCCCCTGGGCAGCTGCTGCCTCAGTTGGCTTCCTCTGCAGATGCCAGCGGGGAGCTGCAGGGTGTGGACTCCTCAGGGCCTGCCCATGGCAGGAGGGTTGGAACCAGATGATCCCTTCCAAACCAAACCATTCTAGGATCCTATCTGGTGGTCAGGGCACCACTGGCTTCGCTGGTGGGGGGCCCTGGCATCCCTTTCATGCCTCCATCCTTTAGGAAGCATCCAGCCCTCATCAGCCTCTGCTGACCAGAGCAGCTGGGGTTGTGTTTGAGACAGAGCACTGAGCCTAAGAACATGGATCACCAGGAGTGTGGCTGAGAGGAGCAGGGCAGCCAGCCCAGCTCTGGCTGCTGAGGAAGCAGAGCCACAGCCAGAGATGAACAACCAGAGCCAGACAGAAACCCAAGGGAATGTCCCATGGGGATGGAAAGAAAGCCCAAGTGCAGCTGGGCAGACATGGCCACCCTTTGCTCCAGGAAACCCCTCCAGGGATGGGGACTCCAGCACTGCCCTGGGCAGCCTGGGCCAGGCCTTGTCCCTTAGGGGAAGAATTTGTTCCTCATGTCCAACCTAAACCTCCCCTGGAGCAACCTGAGGCCATCTTCTCTCCTCCTATCACTTGTTCCTTGGGAGAAGAGACCAACCCCCACCTGGCTCCAGCCTCCTTCCAGGCTCTTGTAGAGACCTGGCCCTCGGGGGGGATCGCTCCTCGGCTGGGCTCAACCCTCCAGCACCAGCCTCTGCCAGACTGCAAGACAAGGCAGAGCCCAGCTGAGGCCAGGAGCCACAGCCCTCGGTCTCTTGTGGGCTGGAGGAGCAAGGATGTGAGGGCAGCAAACCAGAAGGGCTTCCTTTGCCTGCAGCTGAGCTGGGGGGGCTGCAAGCAGCACCTCTGCAGGAGCTGACACCCCCCTGTGCCACCCTCCTCTCACAGACTCCCCTCATTAGCCACCACCTCACCAGCCCCAGAGACACTCGGCCTCAAGAGAAGGTTGTTTCCTCCTCCAGCCTCCTTGCAGGGAGTGCTCCCTGGCCAGCAGGACATGCACTGGCATGCAGATCTGCAGCTCCCAAGGCTCCAGCGTGGGGGCAGTGGGACATGCTCCACATTTCAGGGCTGTGCTTGGGACAAGAGGCCCTGCTCAGCCCAAACCCTGCAGCATCCCTGGAGAGGTTTTGCCCTTTGGAACAGGAGGCAGCAATGTGCTGGCAGGCTGGGCACGAGCCAAGCACATTGCATTGGGCAGGAGCCAGGGGGAGGCAGCTGGAGTTTCCAGCCTGGCAGCCCTGAGCTCTCACAGGACAGCTGCTAGAAATCTCCCTCTTGGAGTTTCCAACTAGCCCTCTTGGCCTCTCACTACAAGTCCTAGTCAAAAGTCTGTCCCCAGCGTTCTTAGAGGCCTCTTTAAGCACTGACAAGCTGCAAGAAGTTGACTTTCCTCCAGCAAATCCCAGGGAGAAGATCAGAGAGTCACAGAATGCTTTGGCATGGAAGGGACCTTCAACTAGTTCCAAGCCCCTGACCTGGGCAGGGACAGCTTCAACTAAAGCAGCTTGCTCAGAGCCCTGTCCTCAGTTCAAAGCTGAGGGACCTGGCATTGCTTAGCCTGGAGACAAGGAGGCTGAGGGGAGACCTTCTGGCTCTCTACACCTCCCTGAAAGGAGGCTGGAGCCAGGTGGGGTTCAGTCTCTCCTCCCAGGTACAAGCGATAGGACAAGAGGCAATGCCTCCAGTTGCACCAGGGCAGGTTGAGGGTGGCCATGAGCAACAATTCCTTCCCTTGAGGGCTGCCAAGGCCTGGCCCAGGCTGCCCTAGGCAGGGGTGGAGTCCCCATCCCTGGAGGGATTTCAAAGCCTTGGAGCTGTGGTGCTGAGGGCCACGGTTCAGTGCTGAGCTGGCAGTGCTGGGCTGAGGCTTGGCCTGGAGGATCTGAAAGGTCTTTTCCACCCCAAGGCATTCTGTGATCCCAGAGCTCCAAACCCATGACTCCCACAGCCAGAGACCTTCCACAGAGGAAAGGGAGAGCTTGGAAACAGGCTCCAGGCTCACTGCTGCTCAAACCTCTCCTCAAGCTCTGGGCTCCTGAGGGCTGCCCCAGCTGAACCTGCCCCCACAGCCAGGCTCCCCTGGCCACCTTCTGATGGAAGATCTTGCTTGCTCTCTCAGGCAGCCAGCTGGAAAGGCTCCAGAGGAGAACTGAGCCCCGGGTGGCCACAGAGCAGCCATTGCCACTGGAAGCCTCTCCAGATACTCAGCACCTCTGCCTGGAAGGCTGCAGGGATGGGGCTCTGATTGCAGAGCTGCAGACACCGGGAGGCCTCCTGCAGAACTTGGATGCTGCCAAAATCGACCTGGCTGGGCTGCACAGAGACAACTGGGCCCTCTCCAGTGCTCACCAAAGAGACCTTCTGCTCCAGGGAGGAGAGAGGAAAAACACCATGGGGAAAGCTGGCAAGGGTCAGACAGCTCTGGGGCTGCTCCTGCTCGGGGGAGAGCTCTGCCTGCTGGAAGCTGGCAGTGTTGGAAGCCTGAAGCAGGAGGCCTGCAGCAAGGGTGGGCTCTGGAGGGACCCCAGCTGAAAGCCACAAGCTGCTGTTGTCAGGGGGAAAGAAAGCAGCCTGCCCAGGCTGCAGTCTCTCCAGCAGCTCTCCTTCCTCTGCCCTGTGCCTGCTCCCAGCCCTGCTGCTGCTCAGCCTTGCCCCAAACCACTCTCCCTGGCTTCTGCTGCTGCACAGCCAGGCTTGGGCAGCAGCTTTTGGAACACTCCCAAAGCTCCCCCTTGACCAGCAGCCCTAGCTGGCACCAAGCTGGCTCTGCAGAGGAGAGATCATGGAAGCTGCTGCTCTGCTTTGTGCTCTGGGGTAATCCTGGCACCACCTGAGGAACAGAGCTGATGGCAGCACTCCAGCAGCCTTTTGGTCTCTTGAGCCAAAGCAGTGTTCTTGCAGAAGCAGCAAAGAGCACTGGAGGTGGCAGCTGGATGCCTTTGCTGCAGCACCTTCTCACTCATTCCAGAGCCAGCCTTTGCTTCAGCAGCACTCTGGGCTGTCCCTGGCTGCTCCTCCCCAGGACCCCCAAGGCAGCAGCAGTTGTTGCTCCTCTCCTAAGAGCAGAGGAGGAGAGCCAGGGACAGTGCTGGCTCCTTCCCCCATCTGCCCTGTCCCCAGTGCACTGCTGTGGCACACACTCTGATCACCCTCCCAGAGGGCACCACGCTGCCTCTCCTCTCACCCTCACCCAGTGCCAGGGATCCCTGTGGTACAAGCCCCCTTTGCCCTGCAAGAAGCCCTGTACACCTCAGGCTCCAGCAAGCCCTGTGGCACGGAGCAGGCCCCTCCAGCACTCCCCAGGGGGTGTCCTGCACGCCCAAAGACGGCCACACGGGCAGGAGTGTGCTGCTCTCCTGGCACCTGGGCCCCCAGGGTCAGTGGCACCTCCACGGAGCTGTGAGGCTGAATGAGCCCACAGGGCACGGGGCTGGAGCCCAGCACAGCAGCATCCTCCTGGTGCTTCTGGCAGGGGCAGGGGCACAGAAGGGGCTGGGCTGAAAGGGATCTTTCAAGCTCCTCCAGCCCAAGCCCCCTGCACTGAGCAGGGACAGCTGCAACTGCAGCAGGCTGCTCAGCACCCCTGACAGCCTGGCCAGGCTCCAGGGAGGGGCATCTCTCACCTCCCTGGGCACCCTGGGCAGGCTCTCACCACCTTCAGAGTGAAAAATATCTTCCTCTTATCCAGTCTACATCTCCCTCTCTTAGTTCAAGCCATCCCCTCTCCCAACAGGCTCTGCTCAAAGCCTGGCCCCAGCCTGAAGCACTGAAAGGCCACCAGGAGCTCTCCCTGGAGCCTTCTCCTCTCCAGGCTGAGCAGCCCCAACTCTCCCAGCCTGGCCTCACAGCAGAGGGCTCCCAGGCCTCCCAGCATTGCTGTGGCCTCCTCCAGCCCCACTCCAACAGGTCCCTGGCTGTGCTGAGGCCTCCAGAGCTGCCCCAGCACTGCAGGGGGGGCTCAGCAGAGCACAGCAGAGGGGCAGAATCTCCTCCCAGCCCCTGCTGCCCACACTGCTGGGGAGCAGCCCAGGGCACAGCTGGCTCTGGGCTGGTACTGCACAATGCCAGCTCAGGAGCAGCTTGGCAGCCCTCAGTATCCTCAGGGGCTTCTCCATAGGGCTGCTCTCCAGCCTGGGTTGATCCTGGCAATCAAAGGTTACTGCAGAGGGAACTTGTAGAAAAATGTCAACCCTTAAGGTGTGCACAGCAGCAACTCACAAAGAGTTTGAAATCCCTGGCAGGAAGGCACAGAATGAAAGGCAAGACTTGGATGGCCTCAGCATCCTCAGGGGGTCCCAAAGCTGCTGCACTCACAACTCTCCCTGCTTGGGCTGGCAGAGCAGCTTCTCACCACCCTCTGAGTTCTCCTGCATGACAGCACCCCAGAGCCAGAGCCCAAACTGCTTCCCAAGGAGCTGAAATTGCTGCCTGAAGTTGATGCTCAGGAAGGTTCCCATTTCCCTGCTTCCTGAGCTTACATTTGGGCAGCTGAGAGAGACTGAATCTTGGCTCTCTTGATGGGACTCAACAAAGGTAAAATCACCTTTGCTGCTTGCCCAGGCAATGGCTGATGTGTATTGGGAGCAGCCACTGGGATGCCTCTCAGGAAGGTGCAGAGATAAGCAGACTGCAGCTGTCCTGGAAACGGGCAGAGGCCACTGCTATCCCTGCTCTCTGGAACACACACCTCTGAAAAGCTGTTCAACAGATCTGAGCAACTTCTGGCTCAGGAGAAGGCCAAGGCAGGAGAAGGCAAAGACAGGAGAAGGACAAGGCAGGAGGAGGCCAAGGCAGGAGGAGGCCAAGGCAGGAGGAGGCCAAGGCAGGAGGAGGCAAAGGCAGGAGGAGGCAAAGGCAGGAGAAGGCAAAGGCAGGAGAAGGCCAAGGCAGGAGAAGGCCAAGGCAGGAGAAGGCAAAGGCAGGAGAAGGCAAAGGCAGGAGAAGGCAAAGGCAGGAGAAGGCAAAGGCAGGAGAAGGCAAAGGCAGGAGAAGGCCAAGGCAGGAGAAGGCAAAGAGAGGAGAAGGCAAAGAGAGGAGAAGGCAAAGAGAGGAGAAGGCCAAGAGAGGAGAAGGCAAAGGCAGGAGAAGGCCAAGAGAGGAGAAGGCAAAGGCAGGAGAAGGCCAAGAGAGGAGAAGGCAAAGGCAGAAGAAGGCCAAGGCAGGAGAAGGCCAAGGCAGGAGAAGGCCAAGGCAGGAGAAGGCCAAGGCAGGAGAAGGCAAAGGCAGGAGAAGGCAAAGAGAGGAGAAGGCAAAGACAGAAGAAGGCAAAGACAGGAGAAGGCCAAGACAGGAGAAGGCCAAGACAGGAGAAGGCCAAGGCAGGAGAAGGCCAAGGCAGGAGAAGGCAAAGGCAGAAGAAGGCAAAGACAGGAGAAGGCAAAGAGAGGAGAGGGCAAAGACAGGAGAGGGCAAAGACAGGAGAAGGCAAAGACAGGAGAAGGCAAAGACAGGAGAAGGCAAAGACAGGAGAGGGCAAAGACAGGAGAGGGCAAAGACAGGAGAGGGCAAAGACAGGAGAGGGCAAAGACAGGAGAGGGCAAAGACAGAAGAGGGCAAAGACAGAAGAAGGCAAAGACAGAAGAAGGCAAAGACAGGAGAGGGCAAAGACAGGAGAGGGCAAAGACAGGAGAGGGCAAAGACAGGAGAGGGCAAAGACAGGAGAGGGCAAAGACAGGAGAGGGCAAAGACAGGAGAAGGCAAAGACAGGAGAAGGCCAAGGCAGGAGAAGGCAAAGACAGAAGAAGGCAAAGACAGGAGAAGGCAAAGACAGGAGAAGGCAAAGACAGGAGAAGGCCAAGGCAGGAGAAGGCCAAGACAGGAGAAGGCAAAGACAGAAGAAGGCAAAGACAGGAGAAGGCAAAGACAGAAGAAGGCAAAGACAGGAGAAGGCAAAGACAGAAGAAGGCAAAGACAGGAGAAGGCAAAGACAGAAGAAGGCAAAGACAGAAGAAGGCAAAGACAGAAGAAGGCAAAGACAGGAGAAGGCAAAGGCAGGAGAAGGCAAAGACAGGAGAAGGCAAAGAGAGGAGAAGGCCAAGAGAGGAGAAGGCAAAGACAGAAGAAGGCAAAGACAGGAGAAGGCAAAGGCAGGAGGAGGCCAAGGCAGGAGGCAGGACAATGCTGCTCTGAAGGAAAACGGAGAGCATACCAGGAGAGGAAAAATGACAGAGACCCTGGAAGAAGCAGACCAAAAGGAACCCTCTCTCCATGTCCTAAGTTCTGCCTGCTACAACTCATGGAGCTGCAGAGGCTGCTCAGAGGACAGCAATGACCTCTCCTCTACAGCCAAAGCTGCAGCACCCTTCCTCCACAGACCCAAACTGTCTTGGGGGGTGAGGGGGTGCCAATAGAATTCCTCTTCTCTCTCTCCCTATTTTCTCTCTCTCTCCCCTTCTGATCCATCCACTTTATTTGTGTACTACACAGTCTAGCTGTTGCTATTTTGGCCTCCTCTGTGCCTCTAATTTCCTAACACAGGAATATTCACAAGAACTGAGGCTCTTTCCCTCTCCAGACCAAGACAGTGGGTTCCTGTTCCCAGCAAACCTGTAGGATGGACTGGAAAGCATCAAGGTCTCTCTCTCCCAAAGCCCTTTGCTCCCCAGCACAGCCTAGCTGAGCCCTGGGGGCAGGAGGTGGGTGGGGGTGATGCCAACCTGAGGCAGCAGTGCATAGCAGCCTGGCAGGTCGCTGTCCTTCCCCAGGGGCAGCAGCTGCTGGGCAGGGAGCTGCAGGCAGCAGCGGCCGAAGGTCACCACGGGCTTGGGCACTCGCAGAGCAGGAACCACACAGCTGGGCAGAGAGAGGGCCAGAGGCAATGGAGACACTGGCAGAGGAGAGGCTGCTTGACCCCTCGTGTGGCATGGAAGGGAGCAGAACACAGCTGCCTAGAGCAGAGTGGCTGCAAATTGCCACCAGCAGCCTGGCCTGGAGCAGCAACCCCGTGGCCAGCAGGAGCAGGGCAGGGATTGGCCCCCTGGGCTCAGCACTGCTGAGGCCACCCCTCACATCCTGGCAGCACTTTAGGGCCCCTCACTCCAAGAAGGCCACTGAAGGGCTGCAGCAGGTCCAGAGAAGGGCAACACAGGTGGGGCAGGCTCTGGAGAACAGGGCTGGGCAGGAGCAGAGCTGCTGGCTGGGCTGCTTTAGCCTGCAGCAAAGGAGGCAGAGCAGAGCCCTCCTGGCTCTCCACAAGTCCCTGCAAGGAGGCTGGAGCCAGCTGGGGCTTGGGCTCTGCTCCCAAGGCACAAGTGACAGCACAAGAGAAATGGCCCCAGGCTGTGCCAGGGGAGGGGCAGTGCCAAGCAGCCACAGAATTGCTGTGCCCTCTAGGAAAAGGCTCAGGGCCAGGCCTGCCCATTCTGGGCAGATGCTCCTCCAGGGGGCTGCCTGCAAGCCCTGCTGCTCCCAGCTCTGCCTGGGCAGAACCAGCTCATGATGCAAGGCTCCTCCTGGGGAGCTGCAGCCAGCAAACCACATGCAAGGGGCTGGAGGCAGCAGGAGAGCCAAAGGGCTGCAAGGAAAGTGCTGGTCCCTGGCTGTGAGGGGCAGTGCCAGCAGCTCCTGGCCCACACCATCCACATCCAGCACCAGAGCCAGCTCATACAAGCCCTGGGTGTTGGAGCACAGGGTGAGCTGGGGGGAGAGCAAAGCCCCAAACACTTCAGCACCCCCACAGCTGCTGCCTTTCCATTCCCAGGCCATGGGAAGCAAGGGAGGCCTTGGCCCTGGTGCTGCTCCATCTGCAGAGCACAGGCCCTGGCAGCACCACAAGGCTGCTGGCAAGAGCTGCTTGCAGAAGTGCCTGTGGCAGCTCCCAGGCCATGGGTGAGAGGAATGCAGGCCCCAGCAGGCTGCCACTCAGCACTGCATGGCCAGGGAACAGCAGCAGTGCAGGGCAGAGCTGCTGCCTCCAGCAGAACCACTCCAGCTGTGCAGGGGGAAGCTGCTGCAGAAGCTTGGCCCAGCAGAACCTGCTCAGCTCACAGCCACCACAGCTTCTGCAGTCCCCCTGCAGAGCACTGCAGGGAATCCAACTCATCCTGCCCACAGCACAGGAGGAAGAAGAGCAGGCAGAGAAGCTAACTGCTTCCTCCAGCCACATCTCTCCCTGCAACAGCCTCCTGCTGCCCTCAGCCTTCCTCTGCCCAGCTGCAGGCCAAGGAATCAGCCTAAGCAGCTCTGAAAGCCTCAGCAGTGGCTTCTGGCCTGCAGCCTGGGGGGCAGGAGCTGCAGCTTCTGCCTGCAGGCTCCAAAGGCTGCTCCTTCAGGCAAGCCCCAGAGCAGCACAGCTCCCAACAGCCCAGCCCTGCTGCAGGGCTCTGCCTGGCCTCCCCCTCCCAGCCAGCAGCACTGAAGCCCTCTCCCAGAGCAGGGCAGCCTCAGCCCCAGCTGCTGAAGCCCCTCTGGCCCCACTGCTCCCTACCTGGATGTCCTGGAAGCTCAGGGCAGGGATGGTGCCTCTGCCAGGGCTGATGGTGAACTCACAGGGCCTGAGGCACCTCCTGGCTCTCTTCTTCCAGGAGGGCAGAGAGTTGTCCAGCACCTGGGCAGTGCTGGGCACGCTGGGCTCTGCCACACCGTCCCCGGGCACACGGAGGGTGAAGGCCACAGGCAGCAGGGAGGTGTTGGTCAGGCGACAGAACAGGCTGGGAGGGAAGCCTAGGAGAAAGGACACAGCTCTGCACCTCTGCACACAGCTCCCCTGCCTCCTGCAGGCAATCTCCTGACATGCTCAGGCTGCCCTTGGCCTCTGGCTCTCTTCCCTCTGAGCTGCAGCTGCCGCGGAAGCCAAGCAGCTCTGTGCTGGCACTGCTGGGGGACAACAAGTTCCCCATCGGGCAGCCAGGGGCCCTCCTGGCCAAGAAGGCCAAGGCTGCTCTCAGCAGAGGGTGGCCAGCAGGGCACAGCAAGCACCAGGAGCCTGCAGCTGCAAAGGCCTTCTCCAGGCCAGCAGCTGGAGAGGACTCTTCTCCTCTTGGAGCCCAGGCCGCTGCCTGCTGGCATCCCTCTGGCTTTGTCTGCTCACAAGGAAGCCAAGAGACAGGGCAGGGATGGAGGGAGGGGAGGCTGCAGCTCAGCAAGGGCCAGCACTTCTCTTAGCCAAGTCCCTCAGCAGGAGGAAAACAGAGAGGCATCCTGGCCAGGCTGAGCACAGCTCTTCAGTCAGCCCAGAACTGGCTTCCCAGGCAGAGCTGAGAGCCCCTCAGGGAAAAGCCTTCTGGGAGCCTGAGCTGAAGCAGCAGAACCTGCAGCTCAGTGCTCAGGCAGCAGAGCTGGGCCTCTGCTGGGCAAGGAGAAGGAGCCAGGGCTCTGAGCACACCAGGGCCTGAGGCAGAGCTCTTTCTTGGCCACATTCCCTGGCAGTGACAGCCAGTGGCCCTCCCAGCACCAAGCAACATCTCACCCTGCAGCTCAGGGGGAAATGGTCTCCAGGCCTGGCAACATTGACCCACAGCAGCTATGGGCTAGGCCAGAGCTTCAACTCCCTGCTCCTGCAGTCCCAGCCCCTGGGCCCTGCTGGGGCTCTCACAGCCATCCTGCTGCCAAGGACTGGCAGCCTGGGGCTGATCAGACCATCAGGGACCCCACAAGACCCTGCTCTGCCAGTCCTTTGGGCCTCTGTGCCCTCAGGATGGCAAAGCCCTGCCCAGGCAGCCTGCAGCCCTGCTGGAACCTCCTGCAGGCTGCTCTGGAGGGCCACCAGTGCTGGAGGCTCTGAGGCTGCACTCTGGGGCTGCAGAGCCCTCGGGCTGTGCTCCAAGGCCAGGCCACACTCACCCCAGGAGCCGTCCCCGAAGCGCAGGCAAGGGACATGGAAGCGCAGAGGGGGTGCAGAGACACAGCCCCTGGGGGGACACAGCAGAGGAGGCCTTGGCTTGGCTGCAGAGCACTGCAGAGCCTGCAGCTTGCACTGCTGCTGGCAGGCTGCAAAGCTGCTCTCACAGCACAGGGGGCTGCACTCAGCCTCTCACCTGACAGCCAAGGGCCCAGGCTCAGGGGATCCTTCCACACTGCACCTCAACTCCTCTCTCAAGTGCCCCAGGACAGGGGGACAGAAGCAGACCTGCAGGAGTTGGAACTCCTCTGGCCAAAGGAGGCCCTGGCAGGGGCAGGAGCTGAAGCAGGAGCCCAGAGCTGCAGCTGCAGGAGGCATGGATGGCTCCTTTGTTGTGCAGGATCACCTGCAAGACATCCCATGGCAAGCCCTGAGGAACCTTCTCTCCTTCCAGGAGGCTGATTTGTGTCCTGCCCAAGCACCTCCCTGCAGGGTTACACCCCCCTTGATGGGGGCTGAAAAGAGCCCAGCCCCAGCTGCTCTGGCTGGGCAGAGAGAGACTTGGCTTTCCCCCTCCCAGGAGGAGGGGGCCCCTGGCTCCAAGGGGCTCTATGCCACTGCCCCTCCCTGCCCAGCAAGCCTTGCTAGGCAGGGCAGAGCTCTGCTCCTGCTCTCTCTTTCCCCTGCACAGCCACTGCTGCACAGAAGGCTCCCCAGGGCTGCTGCATCCCCCCCCTGCTGCTCCCTGCTGCATCCACACCTCCTGAAGAGCTGCAGCCACTGGCACCAAGGGAGTCCAGTGCCAGCTGGGGCTGCCTTTGGATGCTTTGCCCCCTGCCCTTCACCCTATCCCTTTGGAACCTGCCCTGGGACTGAGATCTACACAAAGAGAGTGGAACAAGGACCTTTTCTTCTGCCCAACAGATTCCAGACCATTTGCTATCCTGAGCTTACCTCTCCTTTCTCCTGCCTGATTTGCTTGACCTTCCCAGCCAAGGGAGAGGGGGAGGGAATCTCCATCAGCTTCCATTTGGGCTTTTGGCCTGCAGGTCCAGCCCAGAGCAGCACAAGCTGACAGCTGGCAAAGGCAGAGGATGCTGCCTGCTGCTGCTTGGCAGAAGCCAAAGGGGAGTTCAGCCTTTGGGGGTTTGATGCCAAGCAGCCAGGACTTCATAGAATGGATCCTGGAATGGCTTGGTTGGAAGGGACCTTCCAGCTCATCCAGTTCCAACCCCCACCAGAGGCAGAGACCCCTCCCACCAGCCCAGGCTGCTCCAGGCCTCATCCAGCCTGGCCCTGAACACTTCCAGGGAGGGGGCAGCCACAGCCTCCCTGGGCAGCCTGTGCCAGGCTCTCCCTCCTCTCACTCTAAAGACTCTTCCTAAGCTCCAGGCTCAAGCTGCCCTCCCCAAGCTTCACCTCATTCCCTCTCATCCCCCCTCCCAGCCCTTGGCCAAAGTCCCTCCCCAGCTCTCCTGGAGCTCCCACAGCTCCTGGAAGGCTGCTCTGAGCTCTCCCTGGAGCCTTCTCTTCCCCAGCCTGAACAGCCCCAGCTCCCACAGCCTGTCTCCACAGTGGGACTTCCCCCCAAGCCCTGCCAGCCCCTGCTGCTCACCTCAGAGCTGTTGCTGGAGCCAACCAACAGCTGCCCAGGGTCCAGCTGCTCAAGGCTGAAGCAGAGCCAGGGCCCTCGGCCTTCCCCTTGGATGTGCAGAGGCAGCCTGGCCTCACAGCCTGGGGGGAGAGTTCCATTGGATGACTCCTTGAGGCCTTGAGGTGGGAAGGGAGCTTCCAAGGGCAGCCAGCCCAAGCAGCAGCACTCAGCAGAACAGCTGCAGGCACAGCAGGGAGCTCTGAGCCCCAAGCAACCTGACCTGAAGTGGTGCCAGCAGTGGGGCACCTACCCCTCCCTGGGCAACTGGGGCCAGGCTCTCACCACCCTCAGTGTCAAACATGCTGGAGGTCTGAGGAGGTCAGCCAAGGGGCTTGGAGGAATCAAGGAGCAACAGGAACTGACTGCCCACTTAAACATCCTGGGCTTCCTCTTCAGGCTCACAGGGACCTGGACTCTGGGCCAGTGTCTGCCCCGGGGGCACAGGGGATCCCCCCTGGGGGCACAGGGGGTCCCACCCCGGCAGAAGAGCCAAGGGCAGCCTCTGCTCATCTCACTTGTCAGCTGGAGCAGCACTTGGATCCTTTCTACAAGCTCCAGCCAGCTCCAGTGCTCACTGCAGGGCTGCAGCACCACAGCAGCACCCAGAGAGCACAGCAGGCTGCCCAGGAGCCAAGGGCAGCCCCAGGCACAAAGCAAAGCTCTGCTGCAGGCAGAGACAACACAGCCCCAGGGCACCTGTCAGCAAGGCTCTGCCTCAGCATCAGCTCTGCTGAGCCAAGGCTGTGGGCAGCATTTGGAGGTCACCTTGGCTCCCCACTTCCTCCTCAAGGGCCTGCTGAGGCTGACACTTCTCCTGGGGCCTGCTCTTGGCTTCTCCTGCCCCAGGAGGAGTTTGACACCTCTCCAAGGAGGCAGTGAGCGCTTCCTGCCCAAGCCCAAGAGCCTGAAGAGCCAGCAGAAGCAGAGAACCTTTCTGGCTGGAAGAGCTCTTTCAGCTCCAGTCCAACCATGCTCCCATTGCTAGGGCACCCCCAAACCATGGCCCTCAGCACCACACCAACCCCCCAGGGATGGGGACTCCACCACTGCCCTGGGCAGCCTGCACCAGGCCTTGACAACCCTCAAGGGCAAGAGATCCCAGCCTAGAAAGCAGCCAGGGCCAAGCAAAGCCTGGCCTGAAGAGCAGAGCAGGATGCTGAGCTCCTCACCTCTGAGTGCTGAGGCTGTAGGGAGCCTCCTTGGCTCTCTTCCTGCCCTTGGCTCCTGCAGCTCCTCCCAGACTCTGCTCTCTGGGCAATCTCCGCCGGCTCTGGCCACTGGCCTGCCCCCTGCCCCCTCAGCCTGCTCAGGGCTATCTGAGGCAGCTCTCTAATTTGAGGAGTTGCTGAAGGAGGAGACTAACTTCTAAGCCTTCTTCTGAGGCTCTGTGAGCAGCACCACTCAGCCCTTTGCCTCTGCTGCCTGCTGCTCTGCCTCTGCATGTCTCGGCTTCTGCTTTGGCTTCCTTCTCCCTGCAGCTCCTCCTTTTCTTCCCCTCCTTCTCTTCGCCCTCTGCCTTATCCTCAAGATGTCTTTTCAGCCTTGCTTGCTGCTTGCTGACTCCAGACACCTTTGTGCTGTCCCTTGCCTGGGGGGCAGCACGCTGGGGAGGACTTGGGCAGGGTTGCTTCTCCTCAGCTTGCACAGCAGGCTGAGCAGGGCCTTTAGCTGCCAGATGAGCTGTGGCAGCCCTGTGCTGCTCAGCAGGGGCTGGAGCTGGAGCTGCAGGAGATGATCCTTGCTGAACACCCAGAGAGGCAGCCTGCAAGACAGACAAATCCACCACTGGGCTGCCTGGCACAGCTCTGACTCTGAGCTGCTCAGATCCTCTCTGCAAACCAAAGCCACCACCAGAAGTGTCTTGAAAGCTGTGAGGCTCAGCCCCTGCCCTGCTAAGGAGCCCTGCACTGCTCATCACCAGCACTGCAGCCATGGAGCCCCCTTACAAAAGATCCAATCCAAGCCCAGTGCAGAATCAGGGCTCCAGAGCAGCACTGCAAGCTGTGGCCCTTCACACAGGGCCTCACTGCAGCCTTCCTGCTTCTCCCCAGCCCTCCTGCTCAAGGCCACTCAGCTGCCCAGCCCCTGAGACACTTTCCCTCTTGTGGCCCTTCTGAGGTGCTTGGCTTTGCCTCCAGCTGCCAGCACAGCAAACTTTCAATGGCAAAGGCAAAGCCCTGCAGCTTAGCTGCCATCTTCAGAGGCTGGCATCCAACCAGCCTGGCCTGAGGAGCAATGGACTTGATTGCCAGCAGCCAGGCCTCCTTGTCCTGCCACAGAGCAGAGCTTTGAGGAAGCCTGGCTTGCTGTGAGCCACAAGAAGGGCTGGAAGAGGAGGATCACAGGCAGGGATCATTGGGGAGGGAAACTCAGGACCTTTTTTTGCCTCCCTTTTGAGTGCAAGTCTTAGTTTTGAGGTCACCACGTCCTGGCCAAGCTCCCCAGATGAACTGGCACTGCTCCACTCCTCACAGAGCTCTGCTTCCCAGGCAGCAGCACCAGCTGAGGGCTGGCAGCTCCCAGCACAGCCAAGTTCTGTCCCCAAGAGCCTGAGCCCCCCCCAGCAAAGTGTCACCACCTGTCCTGCTCACCTGTGCTTGGGCCTGCTCCAGCTCTGAGAGCTTCTGCCGCAGCTCCAGCAGCTCCTTTTCCTTCTCAAGCACTTGCTGCCTCAGCAGCTGCTCCTGGCTCAAAGGCTGTGCTGGAGGAGCAGAGGCAGCAGCCCTGGCACAGGCAGGGGCAGTGCATTCCTCTGGCTGGAAACAGAACAGAACCTGTGACACTGCACATCCTGAGGGAGCCAGGGAGCCCTGGAGCTGCTTTGCTTAGAACAAGGTCACCCAGCCCCAGCCTCAACCTAACACCCCCACGGCCCCCATGCTCAGCTCACTCCAGCTCCCTTCCCTGCTGCCACCCTCCAGCACTGGAGCTCACTCTCTGCAGCTGTTAGGAGCTGCACTCTTCAGGCACAATGGAACCAAACTCATTTGAAACCTTTGCCCCCACTCCAATTTGCTGCTGTGACAGGGGGACGTCGCCTAACAGCAGTTCCTCCATGGCCACCCTCCAGAGCACAGGTTTGACATAGGCAAAGCAAGCCCCCCCAGTGCTCTGCATTCAGGAGTGCCTCTGCCCTGCCTCCACAGCCCAGGCCCTGCACTCCTGAGGCACTGCACTCTCACCCAGCAGCCTACAGACAAGGATGGCTGCTCTGGGACCCTCTGTCCGTACAGCAGGCGCACACACTGACCAAGGGAGCTGCAGGCTGAGGGCTCACAGGGCTGCCAGCAGCACTCCCAGCTGCAGGCAGAGGTTTCACTGGCCAAGCAGGATCTAAGGACTTGACTCTGACATCCAGGGCATGCAGCTTCTCCAGGGGGAAAACCCTGTCCCACGTCGAGCGCAAGAGGAATAAACTCTTGCGAGTCTCTGTGTCCCCCTGCAGCAACAAAACCACCCCAGGGCTCCCTCAGCTCCTGCCACACACAGCCTGCAGCTTTGCTGCCAGAAGGAAGGCTGCATGGCTGTCCTGTTGCTCTCAGCACTTGGCATCTCAACACACTGGCCTGGTGTGCAGCAGCTCTCAGCAGTGCAGCTCACACTCCCATGCCAAGGGAGTCAGGCAACAGCCTCTGAGGCAAGCAATGAGCCCAGGGGCTTGTGCTCAGCTCTCCAGCCCCTGCAGGACTTTGCCCCACCAGATGCCAGAGCAGGGCTAGCACTTCCAATTCAGCCAGCTCTGCTTCAGCTCAGCTGCACCCTCAGACCCATCTGGGAGACACAGATCCAACCTCCTTGGAGGCTCAGGGCCCACTTGATTGCTTCAAACCACCAGCAGGGACCATGGCCCTCAGTGCAGAGCCAGGACAGAGATGCAGAAAAGCCAAGCACTTGGTGTGCTTCACCACCCAAGCAAAGCCACCCCTGGGCACAGGGCTCACTGCCCAGCCACAGCTTTGGCCTACAGAACTCTTCTGAAGTGCAGAGACCTTCTCAAAGACAGAGAGAAAGGTTTCCACCAGGTTTGGGGCAAAAGCCTGCAGGTATGCTCCTCCCACGTTCTTGATGATGGAGTCCAGCAGGTAGAGAGCAGGGAGCTTCTGTGCTGGAGGAGCCTGGAATCATGAGAAGAGAGGGAGGAGTTGAGACAACCAAAGCACCTCTGAAGCATTGCAAACCCAGGGATTGCCAGGCTCAGACACCTCAGAGCCAGCACTTCAGCAGGGTTGGAACACTGAGGTTTGCTCGTGCAGGCCAAACCAGCCCCTGGGACAGGCTTGCAGACAGCTTTTAACCCCCAGGCTTCTGGGCAGGCTGGAAAGCAGCCCTCGGCCCCCTGCTGCCCTGCTCTGCCCCTCTCCTGCCTCACAGCAGGACATCTCCCCAGGCCCTCCTCGCCCTCCAGCCCCCCCCAGCCCGCTGGCTCCAGCTGCTCCCCCCAGCAGCACAGCTAGGAGCAGCAGGCAGGGGAACTTCCAAACCTTGGCCGCTTGTGCCTCCACCAGGGCGGCAATGCTGCTGGCAAAGGCCACCTTCTGCTGGGCCAGGACGGTCAGCTTGCTGATGTAGGACTTGCTGCTGCGTGTCAGGCCCTGCAGCTGTGCCCAATAATCCTGGCACACAGCTGGCACCTCTCTCCTGGCTGCTGGGCACTCAGCAGGCAGCTCTGGCAGGCTGGTTCCGCTCAGCAGCTCCGACCCCATCCCAAAGGCGCTGTGGGCTACAGGGCCTCCCACCTCCTCCAGCCCAGGCAGCTGCTTCCCTGGCAGCAGCTCTGCTCTCTAGACAGGGAGAGCAGTTCAGTGACAAGTCCAGGAGCCAAGGACACGCAGACCCTGCCCTCCCCAGCCCTCCCCAGCCCCACACAGGCCTTGGCTCTGCAGGATGCCTCCTGCAAACCCTCCTGCCCTGCGCCTGCCTCCCTGCCAGGCTGCAGCCCCCCTGCCCTGGCAGAGCAGAGAGAGGGGCAGCAGCTCCCAGCACCCAGGAGCACTGGCCAAGAGCAGCCTCCAGGGCTCCCCTGGCCCACCCCTGCTGAAGACAGGAGCTCCCTGCCCGCAGCTTTCCTGACCTCCTCTGGGACGCTGCCAGTGCGGCCGGGCAGGCTGGAGGCAGCCTTGGCAATGGGCCCCTGCCAGCTCTTCCTGAGGCTGGGGATCCTGGGGAAGGCAGAGAAGGGCTGGCATGAGCTGCCAGGGGCTGAGCCTCTCTCAGAGATGCAGAGGAGAAAGAGGAGCCAAAGCTCTGAGGGCATGAGGTGCTCTTGAGGGAGAGTGAAACCGTGACAAGGGGCTGGGCCCCTCCCTGCCACCCTCCTCCCAGCCAGGGCATGCACAGGGCATTGGGGTACCCGGGCCAAGCTCCTGCCCGCAGCCAGCCCTGTGCCAGCCCTGTGCCAAGTGCTGGGAGCAGGGGGCAGAGGGGCCAGCAGGCAGCAGACACTCACCTCTGGTAGAACAGCAGGTAGGCCTGCTGCTGCTGCAGGACCTCTTGGGGGGCTGCGGAGCCGACCCGCTCGTCGTCCGCTCGATACCACTGCCCATCGCTGGCCTGCAGCAGCAGAAGAGAGAGCAGGGCTGGGCTGTGCCCAGGCACCTTCCTGGCAGCAGGAGCAGCAGGAGCAGCGCCCGTGGGCACAGCTCCTCTCCCCACGAGGCAGAGGAGGCCCAGGGCAGGCCAGGGGGCTCTGCCAGAGCTGAACCTTCCCCCCTCCTGCGGCACAGCACAGCCTGTACCCCGCAGCCAGTGCTCCCCACCACGCACATCTGCTGAGCACCCTCCTTGCTGGGCCTACAGGGACCCCCCAGCACCCCCCAGCCCTGAGGGGGTGGCACCACAGCTCCTGGGCTCACCTTCACGTAGCAGTAGTAGTGCCCTGCGTGGCAGCTGTGCCCAGAGTGCAGCAGCACCGCATAGAGGCTGTACAGGACGGGGTCCCTGCGCCGCACAGACATGTAGGGGCGGAGGTTCAGCAGCATGGGGTACCGCACCTCCTGCAGAGACAGGAGGGCTCAGCAGCCGGCACAGGCCATGGCTTCTGTGCTGGGGCAAGAGCAGCACAGCTCTCCCAGCAGGGCCACCTCTCCAGAGAAGGGCACTCAGCCTCCTGGTGCAGAGGGGGTGCTGAGGAAGGCGGCAGGAGGAGCCGAACTCCGCCTGCAGCGCACAGCGGGGGAAGGGCTGCAGGAGCGCGGCACAGCTCCCGCTGACCACAGCAGCACCTCCCGGCCTGCTCTGGGCAGCAGCACCTGGGGCCAGGAGAGAGCCTCAGCCCTGGGCTGCCAAGCGCTCACCTTGGTGATCTTCCCTGCGGCGTAGGGGGCAAAGCGCTTCAGTGCCACCGTGAGGACGTTGGGGGCTCGGTGGATGCTGAAGCGTTTGCTGGCCGACACCTCCTGCTGGCACCTGCACAGGCAGAGCTCCAGCTCTTCAAGCTGCTGCGCCAGCCAGCTGCCTGCCAGCCCTGGCCGGGCAGCAAAGCCCTTGGCACTGACCCTGCTGACAGCAGCCGCTGCTCCAGGGCCCCTGCTCACGGCCACGGCTGCCGGCCCAGCTCCTCCTCACCACAGGAGGCAGCCTTCGCGGCAGGCTTCCACGGCCACGGCCCTCAGGGCTGAGCCGCGGAGCAGGCAGTCGAGCCCTCCCGCAGCCAGCAGGGGGCACACCTGCTTGCCCCCAGCACAGCGCCCCCCGGCCGCCCGCAGCCCCCAGCCTCACCTGCCACACTTGTAGGCGTTCTCCCCGCACAGCAGCTCTGCCTGCACAAACTGCCCCAGCGCCTGCACCACGCTCCTGGCCTCCTGCAAGGACAGAGCAGAGCTCAGGCCACCAGTGGCCTGTCCACGCCACGGCCCCGAGAGAGCACACCCAGCGTGGGCACAGGGCCACAGGCTGCAGCAAACCCCTCAGCCCCACCAGCTGGCAGCGCCCAGCACCACGAGGGGCAGCTGCAGGGGCCCCAGCACCACGCAGCCTCACGCCCAGGCACCGGGCACTGCCCTGCCAGACACAGCAGGCAGCTCAACAAGGCAGCGGCTTCCCTCTTGCCTGGGCTGTGCCTTGGCACCGGCAGGCTCAGGAGCCCTGAGGGCAGCGATGCTGCAGCTGCAGGAACAGCCCCAGGAGAGCAGAGCTCCTCCCCAGCCCCCACCCTGCCGCCCTACCCCGATCTCCAGCGCCAGGTCCAGGCAAGGCTCGTAGCTGTCCGAGGTGCTCTTGCACTCCAAGCACGTCACTGCCAGAGAAAGAGCACTGAGCGCAGCCTGCCAGGGCCCTGCACCCACCCCAGCAGCTGCAGCTGGGCATCTTCTGCACACGCTCAGCAGTGCTCCCAAATGATTCCTCCTGCCGGGCAGCCCTGAGAGGCCCAGGCCAGGAGCTGGCAGCCAACACTCACCACGGGACCGCAGGGAGCCGCCGAAGATCTGCTGAACCAGCGTCGGGGCCTGGCTCTGGCCATCCAACCTAGGCACAGGAGCAGCAGGGCTCACACCGCCCCTCCCCCACGCCCGAGGGCCCCCTCCCCGTGTCCTCAGCACAGCTCCCCCCGCTGCGCTCTGCCCAGCACACAGGCTGCAGAGCTCCAGAGGCAGAGGGAAGTCGCAGCCTCTGCCAGGCTGCTCTCCCAGGGCCACAGCTCCAGGGCTGGCACCAGGCTCCCAGGGGCACCTTCCTCCAGAAGGAGCAGAAGCTGCCGGCCGCGGCTCAGAGCTGTGCGCTGCAGACTGAGGCAGCGCAGGGCCCAGAGGAAAGCTGCTCACCCACAGCCACAGAGCTGCACCTGAGCCAGCTGCACCCCGGGTTCCCGGGCAGCTGGCACAGGATCCAGACCCACAGCAGCCTCAGGAGCGGGGGAGAGGGCCACAGCTAGGCTGGGGCAGAGGAGCCGGGAGAAGGGGGACTGTGGCACAGAGGGGCAGAGAGCTGGGCCATCCAGTGCGGCCCCTGCACTCAGTGCCTCCCTCTGGCAGTTCAGCCTGGGGCACAGGGTCAGCCCTCCCACGGGCACGGGGCACTGGTGAGGGCACAGGGCAGGAGGGCCACACATACTGGGCACAGCCGTTCCTGCAGGCCTGCTGCATGGCGTCGATGCTGTAGCGCAGGAACTCGTGGGCATCCTGCTGCTGCCGCAAGCAGAGGTGCTGGGCAATGTCTGCAGGAGGGGCAGCAGCCAGCCTCAGCATCTGCTGCAACAGATGCAGCTCCTCCCTCCCTCCCTGCTCCCCCGCAGCCCAAACCTGCTGTCAGACTCACGGCCACGGGAGGAGCCCCCCGCAGCCCACGGAGCCCCCAGCCCCTGGCAGGCTCCCTGAGTCACCTCAGGAGAGCTGTCTGCCAAGAGCTGCTCCCAGCCCACAGCTGCTGCTCCAGCATCAGTCCCTGCTGCAGGGCAGGGCAGGGCAGGGCAGTGCAGGGCAGGGCAAGGCAGGGCAGGGCAGGGCAGGGCAGGGCAGGACAGGGCAGGGCAGGACAGGGCAAGGCAGGGCAGGGCAGGGAAGAGTAAAGCAGGGCAGGGCAGTGTAGGGCAGGGCAGGGTAGGGCAAGGCAGGGCAGGGCAGTGCACGGCAGGGCAGGGCAAGGCAGGGCAGGGCAGGGCAGGGAAGAGCAATGCAGGGCAGGGCAATGCAGGGCAGGGCAGGGCAGGGCAAGGCAGGGCAAGGCAGGGCAGGGCAGGGAAGGGCAGGGAAGGGAAGGGCAATGCAGGGCAGGGCAGGGCAAGGCAGGGCAGGGCAGGGCAGGGCAAGGGAAGGGAAGGGCAATGCAGGGCAGGGCAGGGCAAGGCAGGGCAGGGCAGGGCAGGGCAGGGCAAGGCAGGGCAGGGCAGGGCAGTGCAGGGCAGGGCAAAGCAAGGCAGGGCAGGGCAGGGCAGGGCAGGGCAAGGGAAGGGAAGGGAAGGGCAATGCAGGGCAGGGCAAGGCAGGGCAGGGCAAGGCAGGGCAGGGCAGGGCAGGGCAGGGCAGGGCAAGGCAGGGCAGGGCAGGGCAAGGCAGGGCAAGAGAAGGCAGGGCAGGGCAGGGCAGGACAGGGCAGGGCAGGGCAGGGCAGGGCAGGGCAGGGCAAGGCAGGGCAGGGCAGGGCAAGGCAGGGCAAGAGAAGGCAGGGCAGGGCAGGGCAGGGCAGGGCAGGGCAGGGCAGGGCAGGGCAGCCTCCCTTACTCTTGAGGTTCCGGATGAAGGACACCGGCTTTATGGCCTGCCCACTGCTGGCAAACGCCTGCCCCACATGGTCCTGCATCAGGCACAGCATGCAGAAGCCTTCTTGGCGACCTGGAGCAGCAGAGCAGAGGACAGGACGTCAAGGACAAAGCCAGGAGAGATGGAGGCAGGACAGAGGCTGCAGGGATCTCTCTTCCAACAGTGCTCAGCCACGCTCAGTGGTCCCTAGGAGCTCTGTGCTGCAGCACAGCTCTTGGGCATCCTGGGTACACAGGGGCCAGCAGACCTCACCCTGGCTGATGCCATCCCACTCACAGTACCACTGCAACAGCCCTCCCCCTCCCCCCCCCCCCCCCCCAGAGGAGAGAGCGTCCATGGGGATGGAAAACAGCCACAGGCACTCTCCGGAGGAGGGCACAGGTTGGCCCTGAGGGGCAGGTCCCAGCAGAGCCCTACAGACAGGGCTGTGAGCCCTGAGAGCTCCCCCTGCTCCCAGCTCCGAGCCTCCCACAGCAGCTGCTGCCCGCAGGCAGCCTCCTGCCCTGCCCTGGCTGCAGCCAGCAGAGGCAGCACCTCGCCGGTGCCAGGCTGCAGAGCTGGGGAGCACCGCTAGGGCCAGGAGAAGACAGGAAGAGCCTCTGGTGGAGACAGGGGCAGCAGGGACAGAGAGGGCACAGCCCAACACTCGCAGCCCCTGCCAGGGCCACCTGCAGAGGTGCCGAGCGCAGGACAGGCAGGCAGCTCCCGCTCCCCACGGGCACCCTGGCACTGCCAGCCTGGCACCGCCAGCCGCCCGGCCCAGGCTCCCCACTCACAGCTGCGGCCGTGCTCCTCGGAGAGCAGGTAGTTGGCGAGCGGCGCCGTGTGGCTCAGGCACTGCAGCGTGGCGTTGAGGAAGCAGCTGCGCCCCAGGTTGTGCAGCCCAGCGCCGACCCCGCAGAGCCGCTCCCACCGCAGGGACAGGCGCCCCACGGGGAAGGGCAGCTGCTGGGGCACGGGGACCCCGTCCCCTCCTGCTGCTGGGGCTTGCTCACCGTCTGCAGGGAGAGGGGCGCTGAGCCACAGGGCTGAGGAGCACCAGCGGCCCCCTCGGCCCTCTCTACCTACCCTGCTTGCTGGTCAGCTCCTCCTTGGGGCTGCCGCCGTGGCTGCCAGCCTCGACCCAGGGCTCCAGCTGCTTCCCCCCGGGCTGATCCCCCTTGCCACGACCGGCACGCTCAGACTCTGCCTCCTGCTGCCACAGCTCCTTGGGCGAGGCAGCCGGCGGCCAGCCCGGAGCCCCTTCCTCACCCAGCCCCAGCCGGCGCCTCTTGGCTGCCGGCGCCAGCCCCTCCTCCAGCTCCTTCAGCCTCCGCATGCTGTGCACCATGGCGCCACGCTCGCTGGCCTCGACTCAGCTGTCCCTGGCCACTGAACTCCTTCCTCCTCCTCCTCCTCCTCCTCCTCCTTCTCCTCCTCCTCCTCCTCCTCCTCCTCCTCCTCCTCCTCCTTCTCCTCCTCCTCCTCCTCCTCGTGTCCCTCGCGCTCGGTGTCCAGGCAACAGGCTGAGGCAGAGCGGCGCTGCTGATTGGCTGCAGTGCCAAGGGGGGGCGGGACTTGTCAGGGCGTGGCCGTCGGGCTCGGCGATGCCCATTGTGTGCTGGCACCGCGGCACAGCCGGGGGGGGCCTGGCCCTGTCCTGCTCCAGCCCCTGGCCCTGGCAGGTGCTGAGGGCAGTGGCACCAGGAGGGATCTGAAGGTGGCCTCGCAGCAGCTCCTCTCCTCCCCTCCTCCTCTCTTCCCCTCCATTCCCGGGGGCCCAGGGGATCCCTCCCTGGCTGAGGAGGGCTGCTGCAGACCCCAGCTAGTAGCTTCCCCTGCTCCTTGACCAGTGGGGTTCTTGTGCTGGTTTGCAGTTGTGAATATATCTCAACACTGTAACTCCTGGAGAGTTTGTACATATTCCTTGCACCCCATTGCAGATTTCCCTTTGCCTATACATACAGCTTTCCTTTGCTTCCAGCTGGGCTGGGCTGGCAAAGGTAATGTTGGGGGGGAATTTCAACCACAGGGAAGAAGGAGCAAAGATCATTGTCACATTTGATGCTCAGAGTTTACATCTGACTGGAGGGGAACAAGCCTTTGGCTGTCAAAGACCCTTCCAGACTTGCATTCCCAGTTACAGCTCTCCTTCAAAGTAAGCACAAGCTGTTCTCCAGGGCAGTATCAAAGCTAGGAGGAGAATCCAGGTGTGTTCCTGAACACCTCCTGAAGTCCATTCAAGCCAGCAGCTGGAAAACCAGCAGGGAAATCCAGCTTCTGGGTGATAAAAATGCCACCACGGGTCTGTTAAGGAAGCACAATCCACAGCACCCTCTGCCCTTGCCAGGCTGTGTCCCTCTGCCTAGATCTGCAGTTGAATTCATTTCTGACTCAGCAGTGGGGTTTTGTTTGCACTCTGCTGTTCCCTGCTCTGCAGAGGAGTTGGGGTTTTGTTGCAGACAAATGACTTGCATGTGCCTAAACAAAAGCAGGAACCACTCCCAGAAGTTTGCTTCTGCCTGCTGGTTTTTAAGGCACTGATTTGATTTGGGTTAAGCTAACCAGGCAGGAATTACAACAAGAGACTTCTCTTTATTCCCCCCCCCAAGATTAGGTATTACACTTATCAGATTGTGGACAGGTTCTGTTTGCTTGCAAATTCCCCCAGGGTGCTCCTGGGCAGCTTGAGTGCAGTGTAGAGCATTCAGAAAATGGCAAAGGCTAAACCACGAAACAGCTTCACCCCACTGATCAAACCAGAGGCCAGGCAGGAGCTCAGGGAGAGCCAAGGAGAGCGCAGGTTGTGCTCCCGGGGATGGAGCAGGAACTGGGAGATGCTCCCTAGGTCTCTGGCCGGCAGCAGGCTCCAGAGCTGCCGCTTTGTAATCTGATTTGCGGATCGTGTGGCACAGCCCAAAGGGAAAGGCCCTGCCAGAACCAAAGTGTCCTCAGGCACGGCTGCCACGAGGCCAAACTCCTGCGGCAGCCCTGTCGGAAGGGTGCGAGGCAGCCGCAGCTTGCCGGCAGGCAGCCAGGGAGCAGGGCCCCAGGGCAGGCAGGGCCAGGGAGAAGCCAGGACCCAGGGCTGGTGTCTGCAGTGCTGCCGCCAAGGCAGCGAGGCCAAGAGGAAAGCAGAACATGGGAGTGAGCAAGAGGAAGGCAAGAGCAAGAGAGCCCCCACAGCTTGCTGCTCACCCTGCTTAAGCTGTTCAGAGACAATGTGTCCCAGGCCAAGGCACACTGGGTGCCAAGCACCCTGCTAATCATAGTGCCAACCCCAAGCGCACTTCCCCCTCCAGCAGCCTTGACCTGTCCCAGGGGAAGGCAATTTCCTGCCTTTGTCTTTCCCCATTCAGACCTCCACTGGTGGAGATGGGGGAAGGAGGGTTTGGAGCGCACTGTAACAGCCACATCCGAGCAAACTCCTTCTTTTAGGTGCAGTGGGGCTTAAACCCGAGATCCAGCTATAGATTGGCCTAGTGACAGAATGGTGTCAAAGCAGCTGCTCTGCTGCATAAGCAGAGGAAGGCACATTTTCCCCTGGGTGACATGTGTAGACCTCTAGCAAGACAGTTCCAGGGCCTCAAAATGCCAGAAGAGGTGAAGAGAGCTTATTCTGTGAGCCCCACCTGCATCTGTCACAATCCCCTCCCAGAGCAACCTGGCAGGGCCAGTGCTGACCTGGAGATGTCACCTGAGGGCTGTGGGGGCAGGCAGGGCCCAGGCCAGCAAGAAGAGAGCAGAGACAAGCCCAGATGAGTGTGGAGTCCTGCCTGTGGGCTGGCATCAGCTGGGAGCCCTGTGCAGGCTGGGGAGCAGCCTGGTGCAGAGGGCCCTGGGGGTCCTGCTGGACAGGATGTGAGTGGGAGGCAGCAGTGCCCCATAGCAGGAGCTGGGTTTGGGGCTGTGTCCCCAGGGGCATTTCCAGCTGAGGCAGAGCTGGGAGCATCCCCCCAGTGCTGCTGTTGAGGAAGGCTGCTCTCAGGGCTCCTCCCTTTCTCCTCCCAGCGTTTGCCTACGGAGCAACAGGAGCAGGGAAAACCTACCCCATGCTGGGCTCAGAGAAGAGCCCTGGCATCATCTACCTCACCATGGAGGAGCTGTACAGGAGGCTGGAGGCTAGGAAGGAGCAGAAGAGCTACCAGGTCTTGGTCTCCTACCTGGAGGTAGGCTGTGCCCAGCTGTGCCCCTCCTGCTGCCAGGCCACCATCTCCAAGGTCTGGGCTTGTAGTGCCAGGGCTACCCCTGTGCTGCCAGCTGTGCCCAGGGCAGCCCCAGACTGGAAGCAGGCTGCCCCTACCCAGTCTGCTGAGCTGGTGCTGCTGGTCTGCCCCCTCTGGAGCTGGGGGCCACAGGGCACAGGGCAATGAGGGCTTCCTGGCTGCAAGGGCTTTGGAGGAGCAATGGCTCAGTGCCTGACTGGTGAAGCCTCCTGAGCTGTCCCCTGCCTTAGGGCACCTTCAGCTGCTCCTGCTGGCTCCAGGTGCCAGAGGTGCTGTTGGGTGGGCAGCAGGCCCTGGGGTCCAGAGCTCTCTGCCTGCTGCCCTTTGGGGCCCCAAGCCTCAGCCTGAGCTGGAGCTGCCTGCTGCAGGTCTACAACGAGCAGATCCGTGACCTGCTGGAGCCCAAGGGCCCTCTGCCCATCCGGGAGGATCCTGAGAGAGGAGCTGTGGTTCAGGGTCTCTCCATCCAGCAGGTGGGGGTGGAAGCAGGCACAAGGTGTGGGCAGCGCTGCGCCTGCCCCAGGGGTGCCAGCGGGCACTGGGGGACCTGGAGGGGGGAGGGGAGGGCTGTGGGGACCCGGGGCAGGGGCTGCGGGGACCCGGGGCAGGGGCTGCGGGGACCCGGGAGTGCCAGCCGGCTGGGTGCTGGCTGGCAGCAGCGCTGAGCCCGAGGCCAGAGGAGCCCTGCAGAGCCGCAGGAGGCCTCAGCCTGTGTGCCTGTGGCCGCTCGGTGCCCGTGCCGGGGCTGCGCCGATCCCTGCCCTCTGCCTGCTCCCCGCCAGCCCAGCTCGGCAGAGCAGCTCCTGCAGATGCTGCTCGGGGGCAGCAGGAACCGCACGCAGCATCCCACCGATGCCAGCGCCTCCTCCTCCCGCTCCCACGCCGTGCTGCAGGTGAGGGGTGGTGCTTGGGGCAGCCCCTGGCACCGCTGCCCGGAGGGGGGCAGGCGGCGATGCTGTGCCAGGGCCGGCGTGCCAGGGCTGCTGCCGCGGCTGCGAGCGGCGAGCCCGAGCGCCCTGCGGAGCTGCAGCCTGCCCTGCCTGTGCCCTGCCAGGTACAGGTGAAGCAGCAGGACCGCGCCGGGGGCCTCGCTGGGGCTCTGCCGGTGGCCGAGATGAGCTTGGGCGACCTGGCCGGCTCGGAGCGAGCCGCGGTGGCCAAGAGCAGGGGCGAGCGGCTGCGGGAGGGAGCCAGCATCAACCGCTCGCTGCTGGCCCTGCTCAGCGTCAGCCAGGCGCTGGCTGGGGCCGAGGGAAGGCTGCCGCCGAGGGGCCCTGAGCGCCGTCCCCAGGGCAGAGCTGCCGTGGGCTGAGCGTGGCCAGGGCTGGGAGCCGAGGGCCAGCCCCTGAGCGGAGCCTCGCTGTGCCGGGCAGGGCAAGCAGAGCCACGTCCCGTAGCGGGACAGCAAGCTGAGGCGGCTGCTGAAGGGCTCCATCGGCCGCACCCTGATGCTGGCTGCCCTCAGCCCCTCGCCGCTCTGCTGCCAGGACACCCTCAACACCCTCAGGTGTGCCAGCAGGGCCAAGGAGATCCAGGTCTCGGTGAGCACCTCGCCCCGCGGCCGGCAGCTGCTGGGGCTGCCCGGGAAGGAGCCTGGGGCAGGCTGCTGCCTCCCTGCCGCCTCCCTGCTGCAGCCGGGCTGCCTCTGGAGCCCCTCTCAGAGTCGGCTGCAGCCGCCCGGGCCCCACCAGCCCAGGGCAGGCTGAGGAGCTGCCCCGCTGCCGCCTCAGCAGAGGGGAAGGAGCTGTCCCGGGGCTGCTCTCAGCTCCGCTCCTCCCTCCCCGCAGCTCAAGAGCAACCTGCCGAGCCCGGACTCCCACGTCTGTCCGTACGGTGTGCTGTGTGCGCAGCTGAGAGCGGAGGTGAGCTGCCGGGGGCAGGGCTGGGCTCTGTCTGCAGCTCTGCTTTGCCTGGCACCCAGCCTGCTGAGCTGCTGGGGCTCAGGGCATGCTCTGAGCCAGGGCTGCCCCTTGCTCACAGGTGGCAGAGCTGCAGGCCAAGCTCCGTGCCTAGGAGGATGCTGCCCGGGGGGCACAGAGCCAGGCGCCAGTGCTGCTGCCTGCCCTCAGCTCCAGCCTGCTGCAGCTGCCCAGGTGAGGCTGCTGGGCAGGAGGGATGGAGCCTGGGCTGGCACCTTGGGGTCCCCCATGGCCAGGAGCTTGCAGAGTTTGGCTGCTGGCTGCAGCCCAAGTGGCTGCCAGGACGCAGCTGAGCTGCTCTGCTGCTGTGCCACAGCCTCTCCACTGCCCAGCTGGAGTGAGGAGCCTGGCAGCCCCCACAGCTGGGGGACAAAGGCCAAAGCTTCCTTGGGCTCCCTCCCAAACCTTGGTAGGCCCAGGGATGGCTTCCCCAGAGGCTCTTCCCTGGCTCAGGGGCTGCTGCTGTGACTCCTGCAGGTTGGAGGAGGCTGTGCCCAAGGTGTGCCTGGACCTGACTGGTGGGGAGAGGGCTGGAGAGCAGCAGGAGCTGGCAGCTGGGTGTCCTGCTCCCTCGCAGCTGGCCTTGGAGGAGGTGAGAGGAGGGCTTGGCCTGGTGAGTGGGACCCAGCAGGCAGCTCAGGTACCTTGCTGGGCTGCACTGGGCAAGCTGGGAGCTGAGCTGCTCTGGGAGGTCTGGGCTCAGCAGGTGCTGGGCTGTGGAGTGCTGGAGAAAGCTCTGAGCCTGGCAGGGAAGGGGCAGCTGGGGGCCCAGGCTCAGCTCAGCTCTGGCCTGATGCTGCTCTGGGGGCTTGCTGCAGGCTGCAGAGGAAAGGTCTGCCCCAGCCAGCCAGCAGGCAGATGTGCAGCAGGAAGCAAAGGAAGCAGCCCTCCTCCTGCAGGGCTTGACTGCCAGCCAGCCAGAGGGGTGAGTGTCCTTGTGCCCCCTCCCTGTGCCACTTCCTCCTGGCTGCTCAGAGAGTTTCAACCTTCCTGTGGTGTGCAGCCCCCTGAGGGTGCTGGAGGTGGGGGAGGGCCCAGGCCTTGGCTTACAGAGCAGTGCCTGCCCTCTGAGGTGGGATTTGGCTCCTAGAGAGCCAGTCCCAGGGGAGAAGCTCCCCTGGAAGGGTCAGCAGGGAAGGTTTCCAGGCACAGCAGCTGAGAGCCTTCAGTGCCTCTTGCCAGGCCTGGAGCTGCCTCCCCCAGGGCTCTGCTGCTGCCTCTGCTCCCCGAGGTGCTGCCCTGGCAGGGCTGCCCTGGCACCACCTGCTGCTGTCTCTGCCCCAATCTCCTGGCAGAAGGAAGCTCCTGGGGAAGGTCTCCCGAGGGAGGCTGCCTGTGCTGTGTGCCTGAGGCCCAGCACAGCTCTGGGGCTGCTGTTGGGTGCCCTGCAGCCCACAGGTGACCTCCCAGCCCAGCTTCTGCAGTCCCAGCCTGGGGATCCCTCAGCCTCAAAGCTTGCCTGCCCCAGAGCTCCCCCCAGGCTGTGCCCCAGCTGAGGAGGGGGCTCAGAGGTGCTGCTGGTGGTGCTGAGCCTCTCTTGGGTGCCAGTGGCTGAGGTTCAGCCCCTCACTGCTCCTTGGCTCTGTCTCTCTCTGCCCCAGGGCTGCAGCTGCTGCCAGGAGCCATGACCTCAATGTCACCTACCAGGTCTGCAGGCTGCCAGCCTCAGCCAGCAGCCCTGAGCCCTTGGGCTGCAGGGGCCTGGAGCCCCCAGGCTGGCAGCACAAGCAGGATGCCCTCTCGGTGCCCAAGTGAGTGCTGCCCTGGGGCCTTCCCTGTGGCTTTGGGGATCCTGCCCTCCATGGCTGGGTGACCCCTGTGTGGATGGCTGCAGCTCTGTGGAGGGCAGAGGGTGGGCAGGAGGCACTTGGCCAGCAGGCACAGGCTGAGCTCACCTGGGCACGGCTGCACAGGGCAGAGAGCATTCCAAGGGAAGCTTTTCCTGCTCCTGCTCCTCCCTTTGGCCCTGGAGCATCCTCCAGATTGCTTCAGGAGTGCTGGCTGGCAGCAGGTTGGGCATCTGCTCTGCTGGCAGTGAGGGTCAGGGCTGTGCCCTTGGGGGGTTTGGGGATTTGGGGGTGGCTTTTGGCTGGTGCAGCAAAGAGGCTCTGGCTCTTCTGGAGCCCTGTGGCTGTGCAGAGGCTGAGCCCCACCTGGCCCTGCTGGTGCAGGACACCCCCAGGGAGACCTCCTTGCTTCTGGGGCTCTGCAAATAGCTCAGAGTGAGGAGAGCTGGACATGGGGACAGGGCAGGGCCCAGCCCCGTGCCAGGGGCAGTCAGGATCCCCCCTGGCACTAACCATCCCTGCCCTGGCTGCAGGCCCTGCACGCTGGCCTGTGCCACACAGGCACCCTCTGTGCCCAGGCTGCCTGTGGGCTGCAGAGCCTCTGCCCTGAAGCAGAAGGCAGCTGAGAGGTGAGAGAGCTGCCAGCAGCTGCCTGTGCTCCCCACTGTGGGGCCAGCCCCATGGCTGCAGCTGCACCTTGCCTGTGGCCTCTGGGCTGCAGGGAGGCCTCTGCCCCGAGCCTGGCTGGGTGCCAATGGCCTCTTTGCCCTCCTCAGAGCCCTTTGCCCCCCCGGGGGTGGGCAGCAGATCTGTATCCCCCAGCTGCACAGCAGGCACCGAGCTGCCAAGGCCTCTGCCCCCCAGGTGAGGCTGCCCTGGGAGCCACTCTGCCAGGAGTGAGCCCTGCCCCGGGGCAGGCTGCAGCCTGCTGCTGTGCCAGCCCCGTGCCAGCTGGAGCAGAGCCCTGCCATGGGGATGGTTGGTGCTGGGGGGTGGCTGCAGCCTGCTGCTGTGCCAGCCCTGTGCCAGCTGGAGCAGAGCCCTGCCATGGGGATGGTTGGTGCTGGGGGTGGCTGCAGCCTGCTGCTGTGCCAGCCCTGTGCCAGCTGGAGCAGAGCCCTGCCATGGGGATGGTTGGTGCTGGGGGTGGCTGCAGCCTGCTGCTGTGCCAGCCCTGTGCCAGCTGGAGGCACAGCCCTGCCATGGGGATGGTTGGTGCTGGGGGTGGCTGCAGCCTGCTGCTGTGCCAGCCCCGTGCCAGCTGGAGCAGAGCCCTGCCATGGGGATGGTTGGTGCTGGGGGTGGCTGCAGCCTGCTGCTGTGCCAGCCCTGTGCCAGCTGGAGGCACAGCCCTGCCATGGGGATGGTTGGTGCTGGGGGTGGCTGCAGCCTGCTGCTGTGCCAGCCCTGTGCCAGCTGGAGCAGAGCCCTGCCATGGGGATGGTTGGTGCTGGGGGTGGCTGCAGCCTGCTGCTGTGCCAGCCCCGTGCCAGCTGGAGGCACAGCCCTGCCATGGGGATGGTTGGTGCTGGGGGTGGCTGCAGCCTGCTGCTGTGCCAGCCCTGTGCCAGCTGGAGCAGAGCCCTGCCATGGGGATGGTTGGTGCTGGGGGTGGCTGCAGCCTGCTGCTGTGCCAGCCCTGTGCCAGCTGGAGCAGAGCCCTGCCATGGGGATGGTTGGTGCTGGGGGTGGCTGCAGCCTGCTGCTGTGCCAGCCCTGTGCCAGCTGGAGCAGAGCCCTGCCATGGGGATGGTTGGTGCTGGGGGGAGGGCAGGAGAGCAGGGAGCTGCCAGGGCCTGGGTGTGCCCCAGAGCTGCCTGCTGCCCCTCTCTCCTCTCTCTGCGGCCCCAGAGCATCCTTCAGGCCCTCTGAGCAGCAGCGCAGCAGGAGCAGCCCCAGAGTGCCTCCAGCCCCGGCTGAGAGCGCAGAGCCCTGGGGGATGCGTGGGCAGCCCTGGGCGTGCCCCGTGCGGGCCCTGGTGGGTGCCCGGTGCTGGCTTCTCAGCGCTGCTGAGGGGCAGGCGGCGCTGGGCTGGCCGCGGGGGCTGGGCAGGGCCGGAGCTGCCGGCAGGGAGCTGGGAGGAGAAGCTGCCAGGGCAGGGCTGGGGCTGAGAGCAAAGATGGCGCCCGGGCCCCGGCGGCCCACGGCTCCCATGGTGCTCTGCGCGGGCGGGAGGGGGTGGGGCTGTCGGCGTTCAAGAGCCAATGGGAGGCTGTGTTCGGGCACCGGCCAATGAGCGCAGGGGGCAGCTTTTGAAGCCCTGTGGCGCAGGCGGCGGTGAGTGGCGCTGGGGCCCCCGGCAGCGACGAGGGATAGGGATGGGGACGGCTGCGGGGGGCGGGGCCTGGGGGAGGGAGGGAGTGCCTGCTGCTGTGCCAGCCCCGTGCCAGCTGCTGTGCCAGCCCCGTGCCTGCTGCAAGGCAAAGCCCTGGCATGGGGATGGTTGGTGCTGGGGGGGATGGCTGCAGCCTGCTGCTGTGCCAGCCCCGTGCCAGCTGCACGGCAAAGCCCTGGCATGGGGATGGTTGGTGCTGGGGGGGATGGCTGCAGCCTGCTGCTGTGCCAGCCCCGTGCCAGCTGCAAGGCAAAGCCCTGGCATGGGGATGGTTGGTGCTGGGGGGGATGGCTGCAGCCCCAGCTGGGGGGAGTGCAAGACAACAGGGAGCTGCCAGGGCCTGGATGTGCCTCAGGAGGGGAGCTGCATTTGCTGCTTGTGCCCCAGTGCTGTCCTCATGCCCCTCTCCTCTCTGCAGCCCCAGAGCATCCTTCAGGCCCTCTGCGCAGGCAGTGCAGGAAGAGGAGCCCCGAAGTGCTCCCAGCGCTTGGCAGCAGTCTCCCTGCTTCCAGCCCCCAGCCAGTGAAGCTCTTAAAGTGAAGACTTCAGCAGCCAGGAGCCCAGCCCAAGCTCCCAGCACTGCTTCCACCTTCTCCCTTGGTGTGGGAGCTCTTCTTCGTCCTTTGCTTTGTGTCCGTTCCCGCTTCCGCACTTTTACACCCGGTCCTGTCCGCGGCGCCGCTTTCCCCCGCTCCCCGTCCCGGTGCCGTCCGCAGCGCCTCTGCCCCCCGGTCCCGCTCCCCCTCCCCGTCCGCATCTCTGCTTTCCTCCGGCCCGGTCCCGGTCCCCGTCCCCTCCGCGGCGCCGCGTTCCCCTCTCCCGCCCCAGCCCTTTTTGCGGCTGGTTCCCCCTACCCCACTTCGCGGTTCCCATCCCTGTCCCCTCCCCTCTGCGCCGCGGTTCCCCCCCCCCCCCCCCCGTTTGTGGTGATCACTAAACGTTTGGGTTTTTGGCTCTTCAGACCTCTTCTGGCTACTTCTTGCCTCCCCTTTGGGGACCCTGGGGCTGGGGCTCCCTCGGGGGGCTCCTGGGCCAGGCCCTTCCTCCCGGGACGGGCTCCAGTCTGCCTCCCCCCTCTCTGCCATCATCGCAGGGGCTCTGGGGCTCTTGTTCTTAGCCTCTGTGGATCAGGCAGCCCCACTCAGCTTCACAGGGGGAAGGTGGAACCAAAGGGCTCTCTTCTTTCTTCCCCAAGCTCCACTCCCTCACCTTGGTGTTTGTCTGCAGCTGTGGCATGAACTGAGACCACTCTGCCTCCCTTTTCATATAGCCATTAAGGCTGGAAAAGACTTCTGAGATCCTGCAGTCCAACCATAACCAACAGAGCATGTGCCCAAGAGCCATGGCCACACATTTCCTGAGCCCCTCCAGGCGTGGGGACTCCACCACCTCCCTGGGCAGCCTCTTCCACTGCCTGACCACTCTAGCTGTAAGAAATTCTTCCTAGTATCCAAGCTAAGCCTTCCCTAGCACAGCTTGAGCCCATGACCTCTTGTCCTGTCATCAGTTCCTGGGGAGAAGAGGCCTCCTTTCAGCTAGCTCTAGAGAGAAAGAAGCTGTCCTCTCAGCATCCTCCTCTTCAATAGCTTCTGCCTTGTGCAGGAATCTTCCAGCCCCAGCCAGAGCAGGAGCAGAGAATCCAGCTCAGGTCACCCAGGAACACATCCAGACCGGACTGGAAAGGCTCCAGGGAAGGAGACTCCACAACCTCCCTGGGCAGCCTGCTCCAGGGCTCTGGGAGCCTCACAGGCAAGAAGTTCTTCCTCCTGTTGAGGTGGAGCCTCCTGTGCTGCAGTTTCCATTCATTGCCTGTCCCAGGGCACAAGTGAGCAGAGGCTGTCCTTGTCCTTGTCCTTGTCCTTGTCCCTGTCCCTTCCTTCCTGACCCCCAGCCCTCAGCTATTGAGAGACATTGATCAGATCCCCCTCAGCCTTCTCCTCTCCAGACTGAACAGCCCCAGGGCTCTCAGCCTCTCCTCCCCAGGCAGTGCTGCAGTCCCTTCAGCATCCTTGGAGCCTCCCTTGGACTCTCTCCAGCAGATCCCTGTCCCTCCTGAACTGGGGAGCCCAGAGCTGGATGCAATATTCCAGGGGAGGTCTCAGCAGGGCAGAGCAGAGGGGGAGGAGAACCTCCCTGGCTCTGCTGGCCACACTCCTCTGAATGCCCCCCAGGACCCCCTTGGCCTTCTTGGCCCCCAGGGCACACTGCTGTCCCATGCAGAGCTTGTTGCCCACCAGCACTCCCAGGTCCTGTTTCAACCTCTTCAAGGATGTGCTGCCTGTGGGAGCCTGGGTGCTGCTCCTGCTTCCTGTGAGGAGCTCAGGCAATGAAATATTCTCTTAACTCCTTTTGCTCCCCTGTTCCAAACCATTTCACCTTGTGCCTTGCACCAAGCCCTTTGAGAACCTCTCCAACTGCCAGCCACACAAGGTGAGTTTCTCACATCAGCCTTCATGCTACCTGTGCTTGCAGACAGGGCAAGATCCAACTTGGAGTCCTCAGGGAAAGGGAGAACCAAGCCAAGGTTCTTGTGAGCCCTTCAGAATGCCAAATCATTTATTGCTCAGGGGTTAACCACCTGGGTTTCACAAATCATTTGGAACTCTTAGGAGTTGCTGCAGTCAGAACTAGGGGCTGGGGGTGGCTGACACCCCTCAGGCTGTGCTGTCATCCAGTGGGCTCTGGAAGAGCTGAGGGCTGGCTGCAGGCAACCCTCCTGGAGTTCAACAAGGACAAGGGCAGGGTCCTGCATCTGGGGAGGAGTAACAGCAGGCACCAGGACAGGTTAGGAGCTGCCCTGCTGGAGAGCAGCTCCGTGGAGTCTTAGTGCACAAGTTCTGCACGGGACAGCAATGTGCCCTGGTGGCCAAGAGAGCCAATGGGGTCCTGGGGTGCAGCAAGGAAAGTGTGGCCAGCAGGGCTGGGCAGGTTCTGCTCCCCCTCTGCTCTGCCCTGCTCAGACCACAGCTGCAATCCTGTGTCCAGCTCTGGGCTCCCCAGTTCAAGAGAGACAGAGACCTGCTGGATAGAGTCCAAGGGAGAGCCAGGAGGATGCTTAGGGGACTTGAGCATCTCCCCTGGGAAGAGAGACTGAGAGCCCTGGGGCTGGTTAGTCTGGAGAAGAGAAGGCTGAGAGGGATCTGATCAATGTCTATTGACAGCTGAGGGCTGGGGGGCAAGGGGAGGGGGGCAAGCTCTTGTGGGTGGTGCACAGCAATAAGCCAAGGAACAGTGGAGACAAACTTGAACAGAGAGGGTTTCAGCTCAAACTGAGGAGAAACTTCTTTAGATTGAGGGTGGCAGAGCCCTGGAGCAGGCTGCCCAGAGAGGTTGTGGAGTCTCCTCTAGAGACTTCCCAAACCCTTCATCCTGGATGCATTCCTGTGCAGACTGCCCTGGGTGCTGCTGCTCTGGCAGCCACGTTCACCTAGATCTATGAATACTGTGCTCACAGGTGAATGTTTTGCAGCACAGGGGTGAGCACACGCAGGCACAGTCTCTTCTCTTCAGGCCAATGGCATCCTGGGCTGCATCAAAAGAAGAGTGCCCAGCAGATGGAAGGAGGTGAGAGTGCCACTCTGCTCTGCTGAGACCTCACCTGGAGTACTGTGTCCAGACCTGGGGCACTCAGTGTAAGAAGAACATCAACCTGAGACAGCAGGTCTGGATCACAGCCCTGTGAGGAGAAGCTAAGGAAGCTGGGGTTGCTTAGCCTGGAGAAGAGGAGGCTCAGGGGAGACCTCATTGCTCTCTACTACTACCTGAAGGGAGGTTGTAGCCAGGTGGAGGTTGGTCTCCTCTCCCAGGCAAGCAGCACCAGAACAAGAGGACACAGTCTCAAGCTGTGCCAGGGGAGGTTTAGGCTGGAGGTGAGGAGAAAGTTCTTCCCAGCAATGTCTTAGCGATCCAAGTGCTTGCACTGCTAACTCCTATCGACAAAACAACTTCTGTGTGTCCCCAGCTGGAGCAGGTGCTGTGCATTTGCATATGCTCCTCAGCTGTCTTGGAAGCAGAGTACATGCAATTTCCAGAAGACAATGAAGTGCCATGAGATAGAAGAGCATTTAATTTCTTACCCAAAACAAAAGGAAAACATTTCCAGGTCAGAACAGAAATGAGATTCTTCCTGATTTCAGGTAGCTGAGCAATGAGAAATGCCAAGGGAAGTCATGGAACTCCAGCAGGGTGGATTTAGATTAAACATCAGGAAGAGGTTCTTCACTAGGAGGGTGGTGGAATGCTGGAACAGACTTGCCCAGGGAGGTGGTGGAAGCCTCACCCACTGAGGCATTTCAAGTCAAGCTTGCTGGGGCTGTGTGCAACCTAATCTAGATGGGGATGTCCCTGCTTACTTCAGGGGTGCTGGGCTGGATGACCTTTAAGGGTCCCTTCCAACACAATGCATTCTATGATTCTATAAAGTACAGAATCAGAGGATCCCAGAGTTGTCAGGGCTGGAAAACACCTTCAGGATCAGCCAGTTCCACCCCCCCTGCCATGGGCAGGGACACCTCACACCACAGCAGGTTGCTCACAGCCACATCCAGCCTGGCTGCAAACACCTCCAGGCAGGAGGCTTCCACCACCTCCCTGGGCAACCTGTGCCAGGCTCTCACCACCCTCCTGGGGAACAACCTGTTCCTCACAACCAATCTCAGTCTCCCCACCTCTAGTTTTGCTCCATTCCCCCCACTCTTCTCACTCCCTGACACCAGCTTTCCTGGAACCTCCTTCTGAGAGCTGAAATCATAGACTGTTCTGTAGCAAGCAAAAGAACAAAAGCCATTCAAAAAGAGGAGGACAACAGCAAAGGGCCAGGCAGGCCATGCCTGTGAGAACCAGCAGGCCCACAGCTTGCAGAGCCATCATCTCTGCTGACATTTCTCTGTTCACAATCCATTTCCTTTGCCACTTCCTGAACTGATACTCAAATTAAGTAGCTTCTCATAATTAGCACTCTTAAGAAACTGAAGAATATTTCATGATGAAAATTAAGTGAGAAGGTTTGGTTGGTTTGTTTGCTTTTATCATTAGGAGCTGCATTTAACAAGTCCAAGTGCTGGGTACTGCACTTTGGCCACAACAGCCCCAGGCAGTGCTACAGGCTGGGGTCAGAGGGGCTGAGAGCAGCCAGGCAGAGAGGGACCTGGGGGTAGCGGTGTGCCCAGGGGGCCAAGAAGGCCAATGTGGTGGTTCAGGCTGGGTGTTGGCCCCTGATGCCACTGCACAAGCCACACCTGGGATGTCCCACAGGGGTCCAGCCCAGTGGGTGGGCACAGGGAGCCAGGTATATGCTCTGAAGGGAGGCGAATCTGCTTCTGCTTCACCTTGACTGCACTGTTTTGGTGAAGTCTAGCAGCTACTTTTTCCTCTGCTCTTTTCTCCCTTCTGGACAGGGTGTGAGGGGGCAGAAGCTCAGCTCTCCTGCTCTCTGACCAGGTGTTACTTGTGTTGTTTGCTAATTGCAAATCTCTGTAACTATTGTAACTCCTGGATGTTTTGTACACATTCATTGCATTCCTTTGTGGGTTGGAGCTCTGCTTGTACATACAGCTGCCATTTGCATCCAAGGGCATCCTGGCCTGCATCAGGAAGAGTATGGCCAGCAGGAGCAGGGAGGTCATTGTGCCCTGTGTTCAGCACTGGTTAGGCCACACCTTGAGTCCTGTGTCCAGTTCTGGGGCCCTCAGTTTAGGAAGGAGGTTGACCTGCTGGAAGGTGTCCAGAGAAGGGCAAGAAAGCTGGGGAGGGGTCTGGAGCACAGCCCTGTGAGGAGAGGCTGAGGGCGCTGGGGTTGCTTTCCTGGAGAAGAGGAGGCTCAGGGGAAACCTCATTGTGAATCTGTAACTGTTCTAGCACAGCAATCCTCCTCAGTCCAACAGCTTGCAGCTGTAAATGCATTGTGGTGTGACCAAGGGCTGATGAAGAAGAAATGACCTTTGAAGATGCCCCAAGTACTTCTTAGATGTCTATAGGACCCTGCCTATTTCCTTCTCAGAAGAAAGAGTAGACTTCAAAGTCCTATCATTAAGGACAAGCATTGAAAGATGTGTCTCCCACAGCAACCTCCCAGCTAAGCTTAGGCAGTGTGGCCTGGGTGATCAGGGAATGAGGTGGATGGGAACTGGTTGAAGGAAAGAGAGTTATAGTCAATGGGACAGAGTTTAGTTGGAGGCCTGTGTCTAGTGGAGTCCCTCAGGGGTCAGGACTGGGACCAGAGCTGTTCAATCTATTCATCAATGACCTGGCTGAGGGCACAGAGAGCACTGCCAGTAAGTTTGCTGCTGGCACCAAGCTGGGAGGAGTGGCTGAGACAGGAGGGTTGTGCTGCCATTCAGCCAGACCTGGACAGGCTGAGAGCTGGGCAGGGAGAAATGGAAGAAAATTCAGCAAGGGCAGGGGTAGAGTCTGGCAGCTGGGAAAGAACAACCCCAGGGAGCAGGAGAGGTTGGGGGCTGAGCTGCTGCAGAGCAGTCAAGGGGATAAGGACCTGGGGGTCCTGGTGGATGGGAGGTTGACCATGAGCCAGCAATGTGCTCTGCTGGCCAAGGAGGCCAAGGGCAGCCTGGGCTGGATTAGAAGGGCTGTGGGCAGCAGGTCAAGAGAGGTTCTCCTCCCCCTCTGCTCTGCCCTGCTGAGGTCACATCTGGAATCTTGTGTCCAGTTCTGGACCCTTCAGCTCCAGAAGAACCTCAGGGAACTGCTTGAGAGAGTCCAGCACAGAGCCACAAAGGTGCTGCAGGCAGTGGAACATTTTCCTTAGGAAGAGAGCCTGAGGGAGCTGAGGGCTCTGTAGCTTGGAGAGGAGGAGCCTCAGGGTGACCTCACTGCTGTTGCTAAAGCTGTGCAGGGTGATGCCCAGAGGCTGGAGCCAGGCTCTGCTGGGGGATGCCCAATGCCAGCACAAGGGGCAGTGGTGGAAGCTGAGGCAGAGGAAGTGCCATGGAAACATGGGAAAGAATCTTCTCCCTGTGAGGGAACACTGGAGCAGGCTGCCCAGGGGGGTTGTGGGGTCTCCCTCTCTGGAGAGATTGAAGACCCACCTGGATGTGTTGCTGTGTGATCTGCTCTAGGTGCTCCTGCTCTGGCAGGGGGGTTGGACTGGATGAGCTTTGGAGGTCTTTTCCAGCCCCTGGCATTCTGTGATTCTGTGACAAATACCTTTTTCTGAATCGAGAACATGACACCAAGTCAGTGCTGCAGTGGCAGTACATTTCCTGCCTTTGTAGGGAGCAGGAGCCAGCCCCTCCAAAGTGATTTGTAGAATCACAGAATGGTCTGGGTTGGAAGGGACCTCCAAAGGTCATCCAGTCCAGCCCCCAGCTTCAAAAGCTGTATGCTAAGGCAGCTTTTCTTAACACAAATGAAAGTAGTTTTGCTTACTACATCAAGAGAAACCATCCCATGGAACAGGATAACATGGAGCAGAAGCAGACACAAAGCCAGACCTAAGGCCCCAGGATGACCTTAAATAGCATCTCAGGACCATGGGCAGGGAAGCAGATGTGGGGGACTGCAGAATCACAGAAACATTCAGGTTGGAAAAGAGCCTCAGAATCACCAAATCCAACCCAGAGCCCTACTCTACAAGGTTCACCCCTAAACTATATCCCCAAGAAAGGACCTTTAAACACATGCAGGTTCGGTAACTCAAAACTCTCCCTGGGCAGCACACTCTAAGGCCTGACCACTCTTGATGGGATTATTTCCCCTAATCAGCAGAAGGGGCTAATCTAGGTCATTAAGGCAATTAGCAACCTCAAGCACTGCCCTTGATGCATCACATTCTCCTTGTTAGGAGAACTCTGAAAGCGGGAGGAGGTGTGTGGTTCTGAAGAGCCTCCAGGGGTGGGGAGTGTGGATGTGGCGCAGAAAAAAAAACCCCAAAAATCAAAATTCAGACTTCTGAATCCATTCTAAACCATCACAATTACCTGCTCCTTTCAGCTGGTGAGCAGCCATAAAGATCTGAGATTCAAACCAAGGAGCAGGTGTTCAGACACTACTCCTAAGCATTGCTGACACACTTCGAGCACACACTTCCCACTCTTAATCTGGAGGTCCTGCTGTGCAAGAAATGGGAGCTTCACAGGTTGCTGGCTGATTCCACTGCTCTTAGGAGAAGAAATTCAGCAAAGTACAGTGACCTGTACAAGGGCATTGAGTCCATCATCAGTAAACTTGCAGATGACACCAAGCTAGGGGCAGGAGCTGATCTGTTAGAGGGTAGGTGAGCTCTGCAGAGGGACCTTGCCAGGCTGCACAGATGGGCAGGGTCCAAGCACAGGAGATTGAACACATCCAAGTGCCAGGTTCTGCACATTGGCCACAGCAACCCCAGGCAGTGCTACAGGCTGGGGGCAGAGTGGCTGAGAGCAGCCAGGCAGAGAGGGACCTGGGGGTAGTGGTGGACAGCAGCTGAACATGAGCCAGCAGTGGATTTTCACTTTAAAAAGATCAAAGGCATGGGCAACACTTTTGGGGTGTTTGCAAGCCCCTTCTGCTTACTCCACAACCTCCCTGGGCAGCCTGTTCCAGTCTCTCTCTACCCTCACTTGAAATTATTTCTCCCTGATGTCCAGTCTCAATCTCCCCTCTTCCAGCTCAAAGCCACTGCCACTTGTCCTGTCACCACAGCCCTTGTCACATGTCCCTCCCCAGCTTTCTTGTAGGCCCCTTCAAGTATGCCATGCTGTGGAGGTCCTGCCCCTGCCTTGCAGGCAGTTCTCGCTGCGTGGCTCTCTGGGGGCGGCGCTGAGCCGGGGCAGGGCATGCTGCACGCTCAGTGTGAGAGTTACAATTCAGTGTGATGCAGGGTCCTGCATCTGGGTGGAGGCAATCCCAGGCACAAATCCAGGCTGGGCAGTGACTGGCTGGAAAGTAGCCCTGAGGAGAGATACTTGGGGGTGCTGGTGGACAAAAAGCTCACCAGGAGCTCTCAGTGTGCACTTGCAGCCCAGAAAGCCAATCAGAGCCTGGGCTGAAGCAGAAGTGTGGCCAGCAGGGCAAGGGAGGTGATTCTCCCCCTCTGCTCAGCTCTGGGGAGACCCCACCTGGAGTCCTGCCTCCAGTTCTGGAGCCCCTATGACAAGAGGGATGTGGAGGTGCTGGAAGGTGTCCAGAGAAGGGCCACAAGGATGATCAGAGGGCTGGAGCACCTCTCCTGTGAGGACAGACTGAAGGAGTTGGGGCTGTTCAGTCTGCAGAAGAGAAGGCTCCGAGGTGACCTCATTGTGGCCTTCCAGGATCTGAAGGGGGCTACAGGAAGGCTGGGGAAGGACTGCTCAGGATCTCAGGGAGTGATAGGACTAGGGGGAATGGAATGAAGCTGGAGGTGGGGAGATTCAGGCTAGATGTGAGGAGGAAGTTCTTCCCCATGAGAGTGGTGAAACCCTGGAATGGGTTGTGCAGGGAGGTGGTTGAGGCCCTGTCCCTGGGGGTGTTTAAGCCCAGGCTGGATGAGGCTCTGGGCAGCCTGATCTAGTGTAGGGTGTCCCTGCCCATGGCAGGGGGGTTGGAACTGGATGATCCTTGTGGTCCCTTCCAACCCTGAATGAAACTATGAAACTATGATGAATCCTCTCAGGATAGCTCAGAATGAGCTTTTCATTGTAGCGGATCAACGATTTGCCTTGTCAGTGCCTTGGTGAAAAGCTACAATCCAAAAGCATTTGGACAGTGTCAGTGGAAAGGTTCAGAGAGGAAAAGGAGGCAGCAAGCTTGAGAGCAAGCAGAGAAAAATAATCAGGAACTAATCCAGTGTAAAGCGAAGTAGATGGGGTTGAGATGGAAGGTGTGTGAAACGCAGGGGAAAAACAGAATGCTGGTAAGAACAACAGGAATAGGCACAGGGACAGTAAGAGTAATAAACATGAGTAATTCATAGTTTCATAGTTTCATAGTGCAAGGACCCTGCACTTGCTCTTATTGAACTTCATGAAGTTGGCTTGTGCCCACCTCTCCAGCCTGTCCAGCTCCCTCTGGATGGCCTCCCTTCCCTCCAGCTGTCTGCTGCACCACACAGCTTGGTGTCATCAGCAAACCTGCTGAGGGTGCACTCAGTGCCACTGTCCATGGCACCCACAAAGATGTTGAACAAGACAGGTCCCAGGACTGATCCCTGAGGGACTCTGCTTGTCCCTGGCCTCCCCTGCGACATGGAGCCATTGACAGCCACTCTTTGGGTGCGGCCATCAAGCCAGTTCCTTATCCATCTGGTGGTCACCCATCAAACCCATGTGTCACCAGCCTGGAGACCAGGCTGTGGTGCGGGACAGTGTCGAAGGCTTTGCTCAGGTCCAGGTAAACGACATCAGTTGCTCGCCCCTCATCTATTAATTTTGTCACCTGCTCATAGAAGGCCACCAGGTTGGTCAGGCAGGATTTGCCCTTGGCAAAGCCATGCTGACTGCTCCCAATCACCTCTTCACTATTCTTTTGAGCGAGTAGTGACTCCAGGAGGATCTACTCCATGATCTTTCCAGGCACAGAGGTGAGACTGACTGGCCTGGAGTTCCCTGGTTCCTCCTTCTTGCCCTTTTTGAAGATGGGGGCAATGTTTCCCCTGTTCCAGTCTGTGGAGACTTCACCAGACTGCCATGACTTTTGAAATATAATGGAGAGGGGTTTAGCAACCTCCTCTGCCAGTTCTCTCAGCACCCGTGGGTGTATCCCGTCGGGTCCCATGGACTTGAACACTTTCAGGTTCTTCAGATGATCACGAACCTGATCTGCACTTACAATGGGCAGTTCTTCCTCCCCGTCCCTGGCTTTGACTTCCATAACATCAGGAGTGTGGCTGGAGGCCCTTGCAGTGAAGCCTGAGGCAAAGAAGTTATTAAGTACCTCAGCCTTTTCCTTTTATGAGAGTCTATCATTGTAATGAGTAATGAGTGGGTCTAATAAACTACAAGGTGTAATTAACAGTAGTGAGATCAGTGTCTGTGGTTACAATGGAATATGATAACTGACAATTATGATTAGTAATTACTTGTTATAAAATATTATAAGTAATAATAAATAAAACTTTACCCATTTGTCTCTTTATTCTCTGTGCCACTTCCCAACCCTCTGCACTGACTGGACAATGGGATGACTCTCAGCATAAACTCATGAGCTTGGAGTGGTGTTTGTCAGCTCAGTCCTTCTCAAAGGTGCTCAGTCCTGCCCTTGAAGTGATCTGATTAGGCAAGGACAACACAGGTGGCAACAGCTACCAGGAAAGGCTCCCGGGGCTGTCTCTTCCTTTTACTGGAGATGAGTTTACTGTCTTAGGGCCTTATGCAGAGCAGCTCTGTCTCTGCAGATAGTGCTTGCAGGTCATTTGAATGCTGTTCGCTACAGTTTTCTGTGCCGTAGCTTGTTACAATTGCTGACAGGCCTGGATCGTCTCCCTCTAAATCTAACCAGCAGCAAATGCTAAACCCGTCTTTTTCCATGGCTCTGGCAGAACAGGCAGCGCTGCTGTGACATGGAAGAATGACAGTCAGGCCTGGCAGCCTTCGGTTGTAACTGTGACAGGCTCTACACAGCTTGTGGAACTCACAGCTGCTGTGCATGCATTTGAGTTATCACAGTCTCACAGTCTCACAGTATCACTTAGGTTGGAAAGGACCTCGAGGATCATCGAGTCCAACCTATCAACACAGACCCCATGACTAGACCATGGCACCAAGTGCCACGTCCAATCTCCCCTTGAACGCCTCCAGGGTCGATGACTCCACCACCTCCCTGGGCAACCCGTTCCAATGACGAATGACTCGCTCGGTGAAGAACTTCCTCCTCACCTCGACTCTAAACCTCCCCTGGTGCAGCTTGAGACTGTGTCCCCTTGTTCTGGTGCTGGTTGCCTGGGAGAAGAGGCCAGCCCCTTTCCTGGCTACAACCTCCCTTCAGGTAGTTGTAGAGGGCAATGAGGTCACCCTGAGCCTCCTCTTCTCCAGGCTAAACAATCCCAGCTCCCTCAGCCTCTCCTCATAGGGCTGTGTTCAAGGCCTCTCCCCAGCCTTGTTGCCCTTCTCTGGACACGCTCAAGTGTTTTGATGTCCTTCTTAAACTGAGGAGCCCAGAACTGGACACAGTACTCAAGGTGTGGCCTAACCAGAGCAGAGTACAGGGGCACTATGACCTCCCTGCTCCTGCTGGCCACACTATTCCTAATGCAGCCTATAGCTCTGCATGGGATTGCCGTAGCCAAAGTGCAGCACTCGGCACTTGGACTTGTTGAATGCCATCCCATTGGACTCTGCCCATCTGCCCAGTCGGTCGAGGTCCCTCTGCAGAGCCCTTCTACCCTCTAAGTGACTAACATCTGCCCCTAACTTTGTGTCATCTGCAAACTTGCTGATGACTGACTCTACCCCTTCATCCAGATCATCAACGAATATGTTGAAGAGGACAGGGCCCAGCACTGATCCCTGGGGGACACATTATTTACTAATGAGCAGATTCTAATTATGTTGCAGGAGTTGTAAGGAGAATTAATAATTACTTCATCGAGGCAGTCAGTAACAGACAGCTTTTCAAGCTTTTAATATTGCCAGCTCGTTTGGTAAGGAACAGATGCCATCCCTATTTGACTGTTCACTCACATAGCTTTGCCTGGACCTCCAGCAGTAGGCAATGATGCTTCTGGTGCTCTCGCCCTCACGGCTGTGATCCCTCATAAATTCCAACAGGCTCCTGTTTCACAGCATCTCTTTCACCAGAATGTCTCTGCCTTGACGAAACACTTTGCACTCACTAGGGAACAAGCACAGCAAATTGGCAACGCCTGCCTCCCCTCCCCAGGAAGAAGGTTAAGAGCAGATGAGCTCTGGCAGATGGCTGCCACACAAAGGGCAGCTCTGGGGCACTTCGAGCTCATGCACATAGTGAAGGTGCTCTTGCTGGACTCATGGTGGCTTCAGGCCACACAGGCCACCGGTGTGCGGTGTGAAATGGCATCTGCTTCGCTGCTCCGCCTCTGCAAGTGAAAGCAGAGCAGAGACCTGCCGCTGTGTCTTGCAAAGCTGGGATCAAACAGGCTCCGGGCACAGCCCGTGGCGCCGCGGGGCAGTCCTGGCACACGTGCAGGGCACCTGGGCAACCGTGCTAGAGAGGCAAAGAAAGGGCAATGCCCCAGGAGCCACCCCACAAGAAAGGTCAGGTGAAGCTACATTTGTTCTGAGTTTTTAAGCCATTCATCTGCTCCATTTTCCCCCACTGCCTCAGAAAGCCATTCTAATCATCAGATACCGCCACAATGGCAACATGCCATGGGCATGTGTAAGGACCTCACCTCCAACGAATGGAAGGGACCAGCACCTTTGTCCCATGGGGCAGGGGTCATGCCTTAACTGCCCAAGGTGTTTTAAAAACCAAAGAGAAGGGAGATGTGGCAGCTGCTCTTCTGCAAACAACAAAACCTTCTCAGATTAATGCAGAAGGCATGGGATTACAAAACCTTCCCTAGCTGAAGAACTGCAGGATGCCAACTTGGTTATGAAGAACAAAACAAAAACATCACCTGAGTGCCAAAAGCATCACTCTGCCAAAGCCAGACCCCCAGGCAGGGAGCACTTTCCAGTGTTAGAGAGGACTGTTTGCAGCTGTGTGTACAGGGCTGGCTTCTATCAGTTCTGTGGGTTCATGTGCAAGGTAAGAAATACTATTGCTTTGGGCAATAAAGTGATTCTGCTGTGCAGCAGCAACAGGGTTTGTGCCTTCATTTGTCACATTAGCGTGCCTTAAAATGACCATTTTTAGGTTCTTGTCCTATCTCTTTGTGTCATTCTCAACATGTTTATAATCAGGCCCTCAAAACACAAACTTCTACTTTACCAAGAGCTGATGAAAACAAATTTATGCTCTAAGAGCATCAGTTTTCCACAATGGCTTTGAAAAGGCTTTGGCCAAGCAGCGCTGAAATGCTTAACACAGCACCACAAACTGCTGTCCCCAGGGGAGCTGGAACTCCCAAAGCCTTAAAGATGTCCCACACCCCAACAGCCATTGGTGCTCCACTGCTGCCACTTCCTAAGCTCACACAGCTTGCCCAGCAATCAGTGCAGGACCTGCTTTCAAACCATGGCTTTGCTGTAGTCCCGGAGGACACAGGACCTGCCAGGGTGCATCACAGCAAGAAATCCTTCTCAGCAGAGGCAGAGACCAAGCAGAAACACTGGAAGCAAAGTGCTTCTAAGGGTAAGGACTTACCTTATGTTAGTCCTTGTAGCAAGATGGGTGGTAAATCTGAAACAGAATTGTGAGGCATTTAACTAGACAGCAAGAAATGACAGCAGCTGTGAATAAAGCAGCATCAGCTGCACAGCTCACCCCATCTGCCCAGATCAACAGTGGCAGGAACAGGCCACATCTCCCCGGGAAAGGATTTTGGGGGCCTTTAGTTAGGAAGAATGACCAGACAGAAGTCTGCTGAGTGCTGGGAATTCTTTGTGCCCAGCTGTATGGAGAAACAATAGAACCAACATCCACCCCCATCTAGAGGGACATTCCTTTGTCTTCCAGCACTGCAGCACAAGGGCCCTGTACTGATGGTACCAGGACCTCAAGAACTTCCAGAGGCTGAGATATTGATGCCACTTGGAGCCTGAAGCAGTAACATGGGGATGCTTCAGGAGAGCCAGAGCACTGGGCCCTCCCCTTTTGCTGTGGCTCTTCAGGGCCTGTGCTGTAGCTGAGCATCCCCTGTGTGGCAGGGCAGCTTACCTTGGCATCCACTCTAATGGCATTTCTCAGGCGCCACTCTTCCTCTTCATCATCCCAGTACTGCTTGAACTGCTCTTGGCAAATCTCACAGCTCTGGACAGTTTTTGGAGGGATGTGGTTATTGCAACCATTGCCTCAACGCCCCAACTGCAAGAGTCTAGTAACAGGCTAAAAGGAGTCTTTGAACTAGGGGTAAATGCATTGAGACTACCACAGGATCTTTAGCTGGGCACTGAGCAGAGTTTGCAGCCCCGGAAATCATCATCACCTGCCTGTGGAGACTGGTGTCACCTGAGAAAGGTCAGCTTTGACCTTTCAGCCAAGGCTCGTGTCTGCAAAACACTTCACAACCTGATGCTGTTTCCCTGCCATATCAGACAATCCAGTGCAGGGGATTTCATCTTTTTATTTGAGTTTCTTTTTGTGGATTATCTTCACTCTTCCTCTTAACCTGGAGTCTCAAATCAAGGGCAGAACTTTCTGATGAAGTGTGAACAGCTTTAGGACTTCTGTGCAAAAGAATCAACTGGGAGAAGAAAGCACAAAAGGTGCTTTGGAAAATGAAATCAAAGGCCTCCGTGGCTTGGGGGCTTAGCATGCTAAACCCAGTTGTCATCCCAGCAGCATTTGGCTTTAATTGCTACATCAATTCACCTAGCAAAATGCCCAGCTGGTGGTGACTTGAGACTGAGTTGCCTGGAAGACAGATCTGACATCTGACAGGTGCTAACCTGTCTGCTACAAAGAAAGACAATTCTGTATCAAAGCACCAAACCCCAGTAACCCAAATCATGGTTACAGCAGCAAAGCTCCAGCTCTAAGTCATTTGCTCTCCTCATTCCCTCTGTGGGAATGTTCAGTACATGACCATGCTTTGCCCCTCTCAGTTCTGCTCAGGTAGTGGAATGCCCATGGGTGCAGATCTTGTGCAGCTGCAGGTGATTTGTGCTACTATCTGCCCATGGGAAACAAGCACTGCACACACAAACACAGCGCCCGTGGAGAGGCTCCGCAGAGCTCCAAGAGCAAGACTCCTGCCTACCTCTGGCCACTCTGTGAAAGACTTCTTTAAAGTCTCAGAGGATTCTCTGTGTCTGGGCTAAGAGAGGGAAGCGGAAACTTACCTCAGCTGCTCCAGCTGGTCCAGCAGGGACACTCTGAATCTCGTCCTTCTTTGCAGCTTGCCGTGCCTTCAGCACAGCTTCATGAGCTCTTTCGAAGATCTGGCTCTTTGCAGGCTCCTGCAGATCAGCTGCTGCTGCAAATTCAATCCACTCCTGAGGAGAGAGTTGTAATTCACACTCAGACAATGACAGCTAGAAATGACTGCAAAGTACGAGGAAACAAGCAAAAATAAACCCCACCACCCCAAAAGCACTGTATTTAACACATCCTGCTTCATTAAAGCTGGAGTGAGTGCTCCCCATGTGCAGCACTGGCACAGAGCAGCGTGCTCAGGTCAGCAAAGCTGTTTTCCAATAAAAACCCCATTCTCCTGCAATTCCTTTCTCAGTGAGATGAAAACAGAGCCAGGATCTTCCAGCTACTTCTTGTCCAACATGCCATGGTCTTCTGCACTGTGACAGGCACTGGAGAGATCTCAGCCATCATTGTTTGCCCAAGACCAGCTCTGTGCTGATACAAATTTCAGCTGCAGCCCTACAGCACCAGGCCAGACAGAGGCAGCCCCTGGCCTGTGATGCCCCAGGAGCCAGGCTGCATCACTTACTGCTGAGCTGCAGTACCACTGCCTGTGTGCTGCTGCTCTGCCTGCAGCTTTCCGGCTCCGGTTCTGTCCATAGTGCCAGTCCAAGTGCTCGGCATAGCCCTGAGAGGTGGCCAGCCTCACCCCACAGGAGCCACACTGGATGCCAGTGTGCAGAGCATTGATGGCACTGCTGTAACGCCTGCAGAGAGAACCAAACCAAAGCTGCACTTTGCCTGGGAAAGAAAAGGAGAAGCAGCTCCTCAGCAAATTGCTTTCTCTGCCCACGAGAGCAGAGTAAAGCCATGGATCTCATGGGGGTTAGAACCCACAACAGAGCTACACTCTCCCTCATTTTCATATCACCATCAGCTGAAACATTCATACCACAAGCAAGGGCCCACAGGAAGCAGTGCTGAGGAGACCCCAGGGCTGTGTTTCGTGCCTGCAGCTTGATCAGCCAACAGTGCACGCAGCAGGGACGCTGCCTCGGGCTCAGCTTGGCCAGCTCCCATGAAGGTGGGGAGCCCAGCAGTGAGCAAGGAGAAGCCCTGACTGCAGTGGACATCACGGCCTGCCTGAGCCAGGAGCACCCTGCAGCTCCTGGACTTTCCCCAGGTCAGTTTTCCCTCTTTCTGCTCCCTCAAATTCTCCAAGGCTGACACCAAAAGCTGTAGGTCCCCTTGGTTACAAGGTGAGGCCTGATCTTCCCCAAGCCCTCAGCTGCCTTGGATCAGCCATGGAGATCTCCCCCTGCCCTCAGGCTCAGCGCTCTGTAACTCACGACACGATACGCACTGCCTAAGCTCTTCCACTTGGAAGTCAGTGAGGTCTGGAACATCTTCCTGCTGCTCAGCAGCTTTCCCTTCAGCAGCTGGCTGGGCTGATGGTTCATTCCCTTCTAAGATAGCATAAAGATATCTCTTTCATCAACATTTCAGTGCCTCATCAGAAAGAGCTGATAGACTCCTGAGAGTTATTTTGAGTCAAGTGTGACCTGGTCCTACTGGAGTGCCAGTGCAGCACAGCTCAGGCACCACTGAGCGCCTGGCTGCTCTGCACAGGACGCAGCACATGAGGGGCAACCAGGAGATCAAGCCCAGTCAGCATGGGCTCATGAAGGGCAGATCCTGCTTGATGACCCTGGCCTCCTTCTACAACAAGGTGACTGCTGAGTGGATGAGGGACAGGCTGTGGGTGTCCTCTACCTGGCCTTCAGTGAAGCCTTTGACACTGTCTCCCACAGCATCCTCCTGGAGAAACTGGATGCTCATGGCCTGGATGGGTGGATGCTTCACTGGGTTAAGAACTGGCTGCTGGCCAAAGAGTGGTGGGGACTGGAGTTAAGCCCAGCTGGTGGCCAGTCAGCAGTGGTGTCCCAGGGCTCAGCACTAGGGCCACTTCTCTTTAATGTCTTTGGCAATGATCTGGGGGAAGGGATCCAGGCACCCTCAGTACGTTTGCAGATGGCACTGAGTTCAGTGGCAGTGTTGATCTGCTGGAGGGTAGGAAGGCTCTGCAGAGGGAGCTGGGCAGACTGGATCATCTACTGGGACCAATGGAATGAGGTTCCAAAGGCAAAGTGCTGGGTCCTGCACTTGGGCAACAAGAACCCCATGAACACTCCCTGCTAGGGGCAGAGTGGCTGAAACTGCCCACCAGAAAAGGACCTGGGGGTGCTGGTGGACAGCTGGCTGAAGATGAGCCAGGGTGTGCCCAGGTGGCCAAGAAGGCCACCAGCATCCTGGCCTGGGTCAGCAGTGGTATAGCCAGCAGGAACAGGGAAGTGATCTTCCCCCTGTACTGGGCACTGGTGAGGCCACACATCAAATACTGGGGTCAGTTTTGGGCTCCTCACCCCAAGAAGGACATTGAGGGGCTGGGGTATGTCCAGAGAAGGGCAAGAAGTTGGAGAGGGGTCTAGAGAAGAGCAGCTCAGGGACCTGGGATTATTCAAGCCTGGAGAAAAGGAGGGTGAGGGGCTCTCTACAGCTAAATGAACCAAGCAGGAGTTCAGCAAAGCTTTACACTTCAGCTGTGGACACACTGAGCAGGTAGAACATGCTGGAGCTACCTACGTGCTGAGGTGGGAGCAGGGTTTGGCAGGTGCAGGATCCCTGCTGACAGCAGCCTAGCAAACAATTCTTTGACATGGAGCTGTCCCAGGTGGTTGTCAGGACGTGAAAGTGGAAGGGCTCCTGTGCAAACACAGCAAGGAGACAGAAGCTCAGCACCACAAGTGTCCTTTGCTTGTATCAGCATCTTCCACAAGGAGCTTTCCCTCCTGCCTTCTGCTCCTTGCCTTTTGATCTCACATTGTCAGCTCTCTCCACTTCATGCCCAGTCTCTGGCTGGTTTCTTCCCTTCCCTCACCATTCACCTAGAGGTTGCTGTCTGTCCTGCCTGCCCACGGACAGATTCCCACTCAAGAGGGAGCACTGCAGTGTCCTATTTTTCTGAGTTCAGGCTGCAAGGTCTCAGCAGGACCAGGCCACTTAAGCACTGAGGACTTTCTAGAAGCTCTTTGTTGCCAGCCACTCCTGCAATGGGAATGTTCACAGCCCCTGGCAAATGCCAGCCAGGCCCCAGACTGGTACTTTCCAGGAAAGCAGACAGAAATTATTGTTGGGTTTTGGCACAAGTACATACCAAATCCACATGGCTCATGAAGACTATTGGAAGGCCTCAAGAGATGAAGCTACTGCCAGAACCACACCTATAGCCTTCTTGCTGAGGAGGCTTCACTTAGTCCACACAGCCCTAGCACAGCAGGACACTACAAAGTGGCTGCAGACAACACCAAATTGGGTGGCAGCGTTGATCTGTTGGAGGGTAGAAAGGCTCTGAAGAGGGACCTGGGCATCCTGGGTTGATAGGCCAAGGCCAATGGGATGAAGTGTTACAAGGACAAGTGCTGGGCCCTGCACTTGGGTCACAACAGCCCCATGAGCACTCCAGGCTTGGGACAGAGTGGCTGAAACTGTCCAGCAGAAAAGGACCTGGGGGTGCTGGACTTAAATTGCAGCATGGGAGGTGTAATTTTGCTATCTGGGAAAATGTCTTCGCTGGAGGATGGTCAGGCACTGAAACTGGGTGCCCAGGCAAGTGGTGGTTTCACCTTCCCTTGAGGGGTTACAAAACCCTGGTTTAATGGCCATGGGGGTGTTAGGCTGGTGGTTGGACTCCATGGTTTTGGAGGTCTTCTGCAGCTGAAACAATTCCATGATTCTCCAAGTTCCTTTTTTTGGTTACACACCTGCAGGGTTTGGAACAAGGCTTCCAGGATGTGGCCAATACTGCTGAGCTTGGCCACAGGGCCCTGGCTGGGCAAACGTGGCAGGAACCTGTGAAAGTAAACATTGCAGTCTTTGGTGTGCCATCATGAGATGATAAACTTACTGCTGAAAGGTTACCATTGAAACTGCAGGTGTGTCTCCAGAACATGATTTAGTCTTCCAGGAGTGAGCCATCCCAGTTTGGTACTGGAAGGTCCACAAATGGCTGCAGAACCTCTGCCCTAGTTTCACTTCCTACCAGAACAGCTTCAGAATATCCTCCTTTTGCTGACATTTCATTGAACCCTGTCTGTTCATCTCAGACCAACACCTTTCTCTCTGCCTATCCAGCCTTCAGTCATGTTTCCAAACACAGCCTTTCCTTTGGAACTGCTCCTGCTCAGCAGCACAAAGCTCCTCAGAAAGGGATTTGGGAACTGGTGATTCTACAAAAGCTGCCATCAGTTCTCATCCAGGAACTGAAATCGTGTCCCCTGCACCAAAAACACCTTGGGAGCAGTTTTCAGCAAGCCTCTACAGTAAGCTTCAGACAGCAAACCAGTTCATGCTCCAAAGAAGGCTGAGCTTTGGTCTGAGTTGTTTGCCTCCTGCAGTTACAAATTGCTTTACGTTTGATCCCATTAGAGGCCAGCAGGACACGAGCCCTGCTGTGGCCCCGTCAGTGAGCTCTGGGTGCTCAGTGATCATCCCCAGATGCTCTCTACTGACAGCAATCACATTGCTGTCACTGAGCTGAGGTACAATTTCCCTCTTCTGAAGAGAGCATTCCCAACAGGGGCAGCTGAGCTCAGAAAGCTGCTGGTGCATCTCAACAGACTTTTATGAACAGGACATGCTCAGCTTCCCCAAGCCATGGAGGTCTCTCTAAACAAGGCCACTCAGCAGTAGTGACAGCTGCAAGATGACAACAGAGTGCTGCTGCCCCACTTTCATTCTACAGCTCTTGGAAACATCAGTCCTGTGGATCCACTGATGTCATCTTTCCAGCTTGGTGGAGAATTGCCTTCTGTGCCAGGTGAATGGAAGCACCACAAGCTGCCCAGGGCCTGGGTCTGTTCCCAGGCTGTAAATCCTGATGGCACTATCAGTTCCTGGGAAACATCCAACTGAGCTACAACCCACTGTAAAGATTCAACTCTTAACAAAAGATTCTTAAAGACCAGCAACACATGTCCTGAAAGTCTCCATGAGCTGGTGAGGGAGGAGGATTTGTCTGAACTCACAACTGGCTCTGTCTGCAGCTTTGCAGGAAAATCTTTACTTTTTAGAAGAAGAAACCTGCTAATTGTGCACACAAAAATATTTCTGCCAAGCAAACTGTGGAACACAATCAGTTCTTACCTGAGGACTTCCCACTGACGTGTTCCTGAAGCTTCCATGCTGAGGACCCTGAGGAACTGTTACATCCCAGTGCTGTGCACCTGCTCTTCGAGGGCAATCCTGTGCCCCTGGGCCAGCTGTGCTCTGCAGCTGCATCCTGTGAGATGCTCGATGGGAGCCCTGCTCGGGATGCTGCACAAAGGGACCCCCCTGTCCACATGGTGACATTCCCAGCCTTGAGGGAGCATGTGGAGCCATGTTTTGAAAAGGTGCACCTTGAAGGCCAAGGGGCAGGTCAAATCCAGAGGCTGGTTGGCAATGTCCATCAAGTCTTAGAGGTACCTCTGTATTGAATTGTCCTGACAGTCCCTGTGGCCCCAGTGGCTGACCATGTGGCTCCTCAAACCTGATGCCTCCTCCAGGTTGGCCATGGGGCCCCAAGGGCTGACCTGGAGGTCCCTCAAACCTGAGGCCTAAGCAGTGCTGCTGCGTTGGTGCTCGGGGTGGTAACATCCTTCCAGCAGCAGGCCATATTTCCTGGTGTCTTTGGTGAGGGCATTCAGCAAGTGCTTGGTATTCTTCACCCTGCTGTGAGCTGAAAGCAAGGACAGGTTTCAGACAGGGATTTCTCTGTCCTTCAGGCCAGAGCTGTTCCATTGTTAGAACTGATCACGGCCAAACCTCAGCATCGCCTTAGGATCTAAGTGTGTGGCACTTCCACGTTTCACAGTAGAAGTGAGTTCAAGTTATCAGCTTTAGCAATCTGAACCTTGCCTCCCAAAGCCTGGAGGCAGCAGCAGAATTTCCACCCACTTGACACAGAAGTTGTTTCAAAAGCAGTAACTTACTTTGGATTTTCTTCCCAACCAGACTGCCGCCTCTTGCCCGAGGTTGCTCCATCCCAGTTTGCTGCACGCTCTGGATGCTGGCTTGCTGTTCCTTGGAGACTGCCTTCCTGGGCTCTGTTCACTGCCCTTTGATCCTGCACCTCTGCTTTGATGTTACTCTGATAAGAATGTCTGCCACCTCTTGCTGCCTGTGTGTCTTCTTCTACCTGAGGCTGCTTAGGGCATATCTGATGTATCTTTCTAACTTTAGGAGATGACAAAATGGGAGACAAACTTCTCAGTCTTCTTTTGAGTGCTCTCCTCTCTAGTCCTTGTGGAGACTGTGTAGCTGGTGGCTGTGTCTCAACAGGTCCTTTTCTGGCACTTGCTCTCCTTTGTTTTCCACCCTGTGCTTCTGACTGTGCTGAAGTTCTCTCTCCTGTCTGAGCAGCAGCAAGATCATACATAGGGATCACTTCGGAGGGAAGTTCAGAACAAAGCCCCAGCACATTCACCTGGTTTTGCCTCAATTTTGAGTGTAATCCTTAACACTTTTAAATTAACAAATACTGTCCAAGCACCCCAGATGAACTCATAAAGCTCCACTCCTCACAGAGCTCTGCTTCCCAGGCAGAAGCACAGTGATGGCTGGCATCTGCCAGCACAGCTAAGAACTGTCCCAAAGAGCCTGAGACCCCCTAGAGAAGTGTCACCACTGTGATGGTTTAGGCTGGGTGCTGGCCCGGATGCCACTGCACAGACCACACCTGGGAGGTCCCAAAAGGGTCCAGCCCACTGGGTGGTCACAGCAAACCAGGTATTTCACCCACAGTCCTCTGCTCCTCTGTAAAATATCCACGCGGGGTCTTGGCTTCCTCTTTCGCCCCCCGCTGCTGCCTAGGGAAATGGCTGAGCTGCCTCCCCTGGCCTGCCCAGGCCTGAGGCTGGGTTGGGGGGGAGAGGAAAGAGCCCTGGGGGGTTTTGGGTGTACCCCCAGGTGGGGATGGGACGTTCTTGGGTATGTCTGGGATCTCTCTCTCCTTGTCATGGTGCCTGTGGTTCTCTGTAAAACTGAGGGAGCCAGGGAGCCCTGGAGCTGCTTTGCTTAGGACAAGGTCACCCAGCCCCAGCCTCAACCTAACACCCCCACGGCCCCCATGCTCAGCTCACTCCAGCTCCCTTCCCTGCTGCCACCCTCCAGCACTGGAGCTCACTCTCTGCAGCTGTTAGGAGCTGCACTCTTCAGGCACAATGGAACCAAACTCATTTGAAACCTTTGCCCCCACTCCAATTTGCTGCTGTGACAGGGGGACGTCGCCTAACAGCAGTTCCTCCATGGCCACCCTCCAGAGCACAGGTTTGACATAGGCAAAGCAAGCCCCCCCACCAGTGCTCTGCATTCAGGAGTGCCTCTGCCCTGCCTCCACAGCCCAGGCCCTGCACTCCTGAGGCACTGCACTCTCACCCAGCAGCCTACAGACAAGGATGGCTGCTCTGGGACCCTCTGTCCGTACAGCAGGCACACACACTGACCGAGGGAGCTGCAGGCTGAGGGCTCACAGGGCTGCCAGCAGCACTCCCAGCTGCAGGCAGAGGTGTCACTGGCCAAGCAGGATCTAGTGACTTGACTCTGACATCCAGGGCATGCAGCTTCTCCAGGGGGAAATCTCTGTCCCATGTCGAGCGCAAGAGGAATAAACTCTTGCGAGTCTCTGTGTCCCCCTGCAGCAACAAAACAACCCCAGGGCTCCCTCAGCTCCTGCCACACACAGCCTGCAGCTTTGCTGCCAGAAGGAAGGCTGCATGGCTGTCCTGTTGCTCTCAGCACTTGGCATCTCAACACACTGGCCTGGCTGTGCAGCAGCTCTCAGCAGTGCAGCTCACACTCCCATGCCAAGGGCATCAGAGAGGCTCAGCTGTGGAATTGCTGTTTCAAGGCCATGGGAAGGCTTTATTGTCCATGACCATCTTCTGAGCATTTCTTGTCCACTTTTCCATGACCAAAATTCTCAGTTCATTTGCCAAATTTCTGTTGAAAAAATAAGGTGGAAAACTCTTGCAAAACAAGAGCCTCTGAGGAAAGAAACTGCTGCAAGTGTTGGTGCTCAGCTCTTCAGCCCCTGAAGGACTTTTCCCACCAGATGCCAGGTGAGGGCTGTTCGCCATCAATTCGGGTTTAGTTCAGCTGTACTGTTGGACCCCTCTGTGAGTCATAGACCAAACCTCCTTGCAGGGTCAGTGCCCATTTTATTTCTTTAAACAGTTTGGATTACCTTAGGAAAGTCAGGCAGTTACAGTAAAGTAACATTTCCTTCATCTCACAACTTGAGAGTTCAGTTAAACAAGAACTCAAACCACCTGAGGACAAAATCTCTGCAGCTGTCCTAATGCCAGTCTCTGAGTTCAGCCATTGAGCACTGACTGTGTGGATGGCTTTGGCTGTGTTGTTGGGATGTTACAGAAAGACACAGAACAGCCTAGAAAGTTTGGAGCTGCCTTTGGAGAGGAGCAGGAACTCCAGCACAAATAATTCATCCTTAGCCCATGGGTGGGGAGAAGGGGGAGGCATCGTACAATTTTCATGAGAAGCATCCTGATCACTGCAAAAGGAGCAGAAGTGGCTAAGCAAAAGGTTCTGACTTCATCAAGTGTCTGAATGGTCACTAAGGCAGAGTGACCTGGGACTGACTGATAACAACACTCATGGCCATGGCAGTGCTGGGATTCTGCTTGCTTCTTTCGACAGGGCCAGTCCAGCCAGTAAAGGTGACTGCCACTTTGTGCATTTAATTAATACACATTAATTAAGTAGTTCTGGTTAGCTCAGCAGACACTTAACCTAGAAAACTATCCACATGAGTCATGCCAAGCTTCAGCTGCAACTTCAAATGCACAGTTCAGTAGAACAGTCACCAGTAAAGAGGGAAAACCCAAGGCAGTATCTCCCTCCCCATCTGCACTGCACACAGGAGCTGGAGTCTCCTATGCTCCCCATCACAATGCAGTCTCTCTTTCATCAGGCATTTGACTTCTGCAAACCATCCAGAAAGCATCCTGGGAACTTAGACCCTCACTGGTACCTAAGGGTAGATCATTACACCAAAGCTCCATTCCTCTCATCCAGAGCAGATGCCACTTTCATACAGCAAACAGGGAGCCACAGAAGCTGAAATCCATCCCAGTCCAGTCCTTCAAACCCTGACTTTGATGTGCAGGTCTCACAAGGAACACCACAATCACTGCACTGGGTTTAGAGCTGGTTAAGACTCCAAGACCTGGCAGCATTCTCAGTGCTGAGTGAAGTCAACACACACACTTGCACTGCAGCATAGCAACACCTGCCAAGAGCCTTTTCCCCTTCTAGCACTAGTTTCAAATCCCAGCCCACTAGGACAGAAACAGCTCTCAGTGCCGCTCCTCAGAGTGTCAGCACTCATTGCACACACCACAGCTGAAGCAAATGAGACAGATCCAACTACAGGAGGGACAGAAATCCACAAGGATCTGATTCTCAGGCTCTTCTTGGCACAAGGACTATTTACTCACTGACATTAAACCAGGAATCTGTTAACTCCCTCATCTGTACATTACAAAAATCCACCCAGGTGAGCCATGGGTAACCAAACTGTCCAGGACAATGCCAGACTCTTATGACCCAAGCCAAGACTTTACATCTTTCATCTCAGTATGATTCACCTGTGTGAGAGCAGCAGGGGCAGTCTCCCCCAGCACAGAGCCAGGACAAGGATTTATAAAAGCCACCCAATAAACCCAACCCTGGGCACAGTGCTCATTTCCCAGGCACAGATTCATTTACAGAACTCTTCTGAAGTGCAGAGACCTTCTCAAAGACAGAGAGAAAGGTTTCCACCAGGTTTGGGGCAAAAGCCTGCAGGTATGCTCCTCCCACATGCTTGACGATGGAGTCCATAAGATAGATGACAGGAAGCTTCTGCGATGGAGGAGCCTGGAATCATGAGAAGAGAGGGAGAAGTTCAGCACAACCAGAGCCCCTCTGAAGCACTGCAAACCCAGGGATTGCCAGGCTCAGAAACCTCTTTTGGCTTGCCACTACAAACAGCAAGAGTCTGGGCTTGGCACTTCCTGTTGATAGGGAAACTGAATCTGGCCAATGGATGCTCAGATGCAAGCAGAAGGGGAATGGTGCAGCAGTGAAGGCTCTGTGACAAGTGCCACTGCCATTGTGCTGTGAGCAGGACTCAGACCTCAGCAGTGCAGCCTGCTGCAAATGTAACCTGCTCCAGGATCGCAGAAGGACCTCAGTAGGGCTGGAATATCGAGGTCTTCTCTTCCAGGCAAAGCCAGCCACTGGGACAGGTCTGCACTGGGGGGACTGGCAGAAATGGGAGGGGGGTTGAAAGAAGCCTCTCCTTTAAAAAATGCTCTTGTTTAAAAAGGTGCTGTAAAACCACAGCCTGTGCTGGGGCTGCTGGCACCAAGCACCTGGGCTGGGCTCAGAGGAAGCCTCCTCTTTCTCTCTGGCCCATGTCTTTCAGATGACAGATTAGGACCTTAATGCAGTTTCTACAGTCAGGGAGAATTTCTTCTTCCTCACCCTGAACTTCCAGGTAGAACAAATGAAATACCCACACGACAGGAGCAGCCCTCAGGGCACAGAACACCTGCAGTCCAAACAGATGGTCTGACCAGGCAGAGCAAAACAACCACAGACACCCATCTACCTTTCACCCCCAAGCTGTTCTATAACAGCAGGGTGTGTGCCCTGCCAGCACTCACAGGGACTGTGCTGGGGAAACAGTCTCACCCTAACTGGGGCTGCAAAGTCATTACACTGAGCCCCTCAGAAGTGGCCAAGCTGCACACTACAAAACAACCTTACTTTGATTCCTTTAAACTACTGCCAAACCCCCAATCCTCCACAGAATCTGCCAGCCAGGCCCTCTCCAGTGGTGGCAATATGGCACAGAACCGTGAAGAGCAGCTGCTGTTGAAAGTGCTAAAGGCAAGGGCTCAGGCACCATCTTTGAGATGCTGCATTCTGGTTCCATGTGAGGGCAAAAGCCAATAGCAAGGGCAAGGGGCTGCTGCCCACTGCCTGCCAGGCCATCAGACTGTGGCTGATATTGGCACAGGGCTTCACTCACAAGCCACACGGACCTCCCAGAGCTTTTGGTGGGGCAAGTCCCAACCACTTGGCTACAGGAAGAGGGTGATGTGGGGGCTGTTCCACTCTCTCCAGTCCCCAGCTCCCTATGAGGTGGAGAGTAGAAGCAGCAACTTAAGCTTAGCTGTGAAAGAAGCCCCTGACATCTCACCCTATGCTCCTGGTTCCCATCTGAGACAGGCTTCCCTCTGCCTGCTTCCTCCACAGCAACCAGAGCCTCCTGGCTGCCTGGACTGCTGTCTACATCCCCACTGTGGTAGGCTGAAATTTCCCCCCCACATTAACTTTGCCAGACTAACTCAGTTGGAAGCAAAAGGAAGTATTTACAAGCAAAACTGCAATCTACAGTGGAGTGCAATGAATGTGTACAAAGCATACAGGATTTTACAATATCTACAGGTTGGACTTGATGATCTTTGAGGTCTTTCCCAACCTTATTCATTATTGATTCTATGATTTACAATTAACAACAGAAACACTGTGTTAGTCTGGCAAAGTTAATGACCCAGCTGGGGGGCCAACCCAGCCCCAAATCCCCAGCGCCCTCTGGGCTGTCAAAATCTTCCTCTTCATGTTTGTCCCCTCATTAACCAGCTCACCATCACCACCTCCGTGTCCCCTAAAACCCCTGCTCTCTGCCCTCCACCCAACTTGTCCAAGCCCAGCTGTACTCATCCCACCCATCCTCTCGTCTCTTCCAGAGCCTCTCCCTCTCTCTCTCATCCCATTTCCAGTCTCTCAGGCCCTCTCCCACCTCCCTTCTTCCCTGTCTCTCCTTGTCCCCTTTTACCCTGTCTCCTCCTCCTGCCACCCCTCAGCCCACTGCTGCCTGGCTCTGCCCACCCTCCTCAGCAGGACATCTCCCCAGACCCTTCCTCCTAGCCCCAAGCCCACCCAGCCCATTGCCCCAGCTGGTCTCCCCAGCAGCACAGCTAGGAGCAGCAAGCAGTGGAACATCCAAACCTTGGCCATTTGTGCCTCTACCAGGGAGGCAATGCTGCTGGCAAAGGCCACCTTCTGCTTCGCCAGGACAGTCAGCTTGGTGATGGCAGATTTGCTGTTGAGTGTCAGGCCCTGCAGCTGTGCCCGATAACCCTGGCACACATCTCCTGACACCTCTCTCCTCCCACGACCGCTCTCAGACCCTGGCATCCTGCTCCTCGCCCAAAGGGCCACCGGCCGTCGCCTTGGTAACCTCTGTCGCGCCCTTGCCGCACGCTGATTGGCTGGCGCCCGGCCGCTCGGCCGCTGCGGGCTGCCCGGCTGGGGCCGCTCCCTGCCGCCTCTCCGCTTCAGCACCAGCGCTGTCCCCAGGGCCGAGCAGCCGGGCGGCAAGAGAGAGGATGTCCCTCGCTGGAGCTCTCCAGGAGCTGAGGAGGAAGCTCCACCAGCTCCTCAGCTCTTTGCTGGAAGAAAGCCAAGGATCTCTTCTCCCCTGACTGAAGTGTCAGGGTTTGGGTTCAGCTTGCCCTGCCAGCCCAGAGGCAGCTTCCACTGTGCTGGAGTCTCGGCCCTGGAGCCGTTCCAGGCCAGCTGCACGCCTCCCGAGTTCACAGTCTCGTTTGCAGCATCCCAAGCCTCATTTCTTGCATCCAAGGCAGTATTTCGGGGACCAAAGCTTAACTTCCATTTTCAAACTGCCAGTTCTGGGGCCCACAGTTTCACCTTTAGGGTTTGAGATCTGTTTCTCGGTCCCAAGCTGCCCTCAGAGCCCCTTTGCTCAGGGGCCAGAGCTCCCATTCCAGGTGGCACAACAGCATTTTGGATCCCAAGGCCATTTCCCGAGGCCCAGGCTTTTCCCCCACGCTCCAGTGCCACACCTTTGCTGCCCAAGCGCCCATCTCAAGGCCCAAAGCCTGCTGCCCAGGGTCCCAGCCTGGTCCCCTGCCCCAGCCCTGCCCTCAGGCTCCCCAGGCCCAGCTGGAGGCTCAAAGGCCCAAAACCCAGAGCTCAGGGAGCCCCAGGGCCCAGGCAGCCAATCACAGCCGGGAGGCAGGGAAGGTATGTGACAGACAGGTGGCCAGCAGCCAACCAGGGGCTCCAAGTGCCCTGGCAGCCAATCAAAGGTCAGTGCTCAGGCAAGGGCCAGGCCCTGCAGCACAGCCTGAGGCAGGGACGCTCCCCTGAGCTGTGCCAGAACCTTCCTGCTCCCTGAGGACGCCTCTGGGGGGCAAGGGTCATGGGCAGCATCTGTGCCACATGCCCCAGCCTGGGCACACTGTGGAGCCAGACCTGCCCCAGGGAGGGAGCAGGGGATGGAGACAGGGACAGGCTGGTCTGGAGGGGCAGAGGAGGGGACCAGGTGGGCAAGGGGATGGAGATGGGGCTGGAGGTGGAACAGGTGGAGAACAGGATGGAGACAGGGACTGGGATGGAGGGAGGGCAATAGAGATGGAATGGATGTGAGAGAATGGGAGCCCCAGTGCCAGTTGGAAACATGGCCCAGTGCTGCCAGTGCTGCCAGTGACACATGGCCCAGTGCTGCCAGTGCTGCCAGTGCTGCCAGTGCTGCCAGTGACACATGGCCCAGTGCTGCCAGTGCTGCCAGTGACACATAGCCCAGTGCTGCCAGTGACACATGGCCCAGTGCTGCCAGTGACACATGGCCCAGTGCTGCCAGTGCTGCCAGTGACACATGGCCCAGTGCTGCCAGTGCTGCCAGTGACACATGGCCCAGTGCTGCCAGTGACACATGGCCCAGTGCTGCCAGTGCTGCCAGTGACACATGGCCCAGTGCTGCCAGTGCTGCCAGTGCTGCCAGTGCTGCCAGTGACACATGGCCCAGTGCTGCCAGTGCTGCCAGTGACACATGGCCCAGTGCTGCCAGTGCCACATGGCCCAGTGCTGCCAGTGCTGCCAGTGACACATGGCCCAGTGCTGCCAGTGCTGCCAGTGCTGCCAGTGACACATGGCCCAGTGCTGCCAGTGCTGCCAGTGCTGCCAGTGACACATGGCCCAGTGCTGCCAGTGACACATGGCCCAGTGCTGCCAGTGCTGCCAGTGCTGCCAGTGACACATGGCCCAGTGCTGCCAGTGACACATGGCCCAGTGCTGCCAGTGCTGCCAGTGCTGCCAGTGCTGCCAGTGACACATGGCCCAGTGCTGCCAGTGCTGCCAGTGCTGCCAGTGCCACATGGCCCAGTGCTGCCAGTGCCACATGGCCCAGTGCTGCCAGTGCTGCCAGTGCCACATGGCCCAGTGCTGCCAGTGCTGCCAGTGCTGCCAGTGCCACATGGCCCAGTGCTGCCAGTGCCAGCTGGAAACGTGCTGCAGCATTGTAACTGGGTGAAGCAGTCCCAGATCTCAGGGTGTTGGTCTCTTCTCCCAAGGATCAAGGGTAAACAGACTTAATCTGCTCCAGGGGAGGTTTAGGTCAGATACTGGAATTTTCTTTCCTGGAAGGGTTCCCAATGCCTGGCACAGGCTGCCTGTGTAGGTGGCTGAATTCCCATCCCTGGAGGTGGTTCAAAGAGGCAGAGATGTGGTGCTGAGAGACATGGGTTAGACAGGAGGGAGCTGGGGCTGCTTAGCCTGGAGAGAAGGAGACTCAGGGGTGACCTTCTTGCTCTCTACAACTCCCTGAAGGGAGGCTGTAGCCAGGTGGGGGTTGGTCTCTTCTCCCAGGCAACCAGCACCAGAACAAGAGGACACAGTCTCAAGCTGTGCCAGGGGAGGTTTAGGTTGGATGTTAGGAGGAAGTTCTACACAGAGAGAGTGACTGCCCATTGGAATGTGCTGCCCAGGGAGGTGGAGTAGTCACCATCATTGCAGGTGTTCAGGAGGAGACTTGATAGGGTGCTTGGTGCCATGGATTAGCTGATTAGGTGGTGTTGGATGATAGGTTGGACACGATTATCTTAAAGGTCTCTCCTCCCCTCCCCTCCCCTCCCCTCCCCTCCCCTCCCCTCCCCTCCCCTCCCCTCCCCTCCCCTCCCCTCCCCTCCCCTCCCCTCCCCTCCCCTCCCCCCCTCCCCTCCCCTCCCCTCCCCTCCCCTCCCCCCCTCCCCTCCCCTCCCCTCCCCTCCCCCTCCCCTCCCCTCCTCTCCCTCCCCTCCCCTCCCCTCCCCTCCCCTCCCCTCCCCTCCCCTCCCCTCCCCTCTCCTCTCCTCTCCTCTCCTCTCCTCTCCTCTCCTCTCCTCTCCTCTCCTCTCCTCTCCTCTCCTCTCCTCTCCTCTCCTCTCCTCTCCTCTCCTCTCCTCTCCTCTCCTCTCCTCTCCTCTCCTCTCCTCTCCTCTCCTCTCCTCTCCTCTCCTCTCCTCTTGCTTTGGCAGAGTTAGAGAATGGTTGGAGGGTGATATTAATTTTCTATTAGTGAACTAGGGGTGGGATTCTGCTCCTGTCCTCAGCACTGGTGAGGCCTCACCTTGAGCACTGTGTGCAGCTCTGGGCCTCTTAAGGCAGGAAAGATCTTGAGGTGCTGGAGCAGGTCCAGAGGAGAGTGATGAGGCTGGGAAAGGGACTGGAGGGAAAGTCTGATGAGGAGAGGCTGAGGGAGCTGGGGGTGTTTACGCTGGAGAAGAAGAGACTCAGGGGGGACCTTATCACACTCCACAACTACCTGAAGGGAAGTTGCAGTAAGGCAGGGGTCGGGCACCTTGTGGCAAGGTGAGAGGGCATGGCCTGAAGCTGTGCCAGGGGAGGGTTCAGTTGCATGTTAGGAAGCACTTCCTCATGGAAAGGGGAGCTGGACACTGGGATGGGCTGCCCAGGGAGGGGGTGGAGTCACCATCCCTGGGGGTGTTTAAGGGAAGATTGGATGTGGAACTTAGTGCCATGGTCTGGTTGGTGTGGTGGTGTTGGGTCTGTAATGGAGTCTTTCAAACAGTAAAGAGGTGGTTGGTGTGAAAAAACACTGCCTTTGTTATTCACACAGCGTCTCTGTGAGCATCCACAGAATACAGCAGCTTCTGTTGTGCAGCCCCTAAATGAAAGTGCAGAAGAGCCCCAACAAAAGCATTGCTGCACTGCATGAGTTATTATTGGCTATTGTTAGTCACTTTTGTGCGTGAGGATGTAAGCCATAAGTTTTTTCCACTCCCAGGCTTTGTCTGTGTTTAGATTGCAGAATGAATCTAACTGCTGCTCTGGAGAGCTTAGGGCAGCCTGGAGAGATGCACTGCTGGTACCAGGGCAAGGCTGCTGTGATTTGCTGCCAATGAAAGGAGAGCAGCAACAAAACCAAACTGAAACAGCTTCCCCCAGCCCTGCTCTTCTCAGGCTCAGCCTTAATCCTCCCTTCCTGATCCCCCAGCACCCTCTCCCTTCTGAGTGGCACTCAGGTGCACAGGGAGTGGGGGTTCTGCCACCCCTACCTCCTCAAACCATATCCCTACTCCCATCTGGGCCCCATGGGCCACTACTCCAGTCAGAGAACTGTGGCAATCATAGCAATAAGTGGTGTGAGCAATCTGGCAATAGAAGCTTAGAGCTTGACATAGAGGTAGGCCATGCTTAGCATAAGGGTAGAAGTAGCTACCAGTTTAGCAAAACAGTGCTGTGCTTGCAGCATGCCACTAAAGCAAGGTACTGGGAGCTCTAAACACAGAGAACTATCTGGGAATAACAGGAGGCACACCTGCATCAACAACCTCGTGTGATATTAGTAGTTCAACCAATAATGTGTGGCAGTAGGATGTGGGGTCAGTTGTGGGGAGCCAATGAAGCTATGCCAACCTGCTTGCTCCCTGTATGCCTCTCCAGGGGCCACAGCTTCTTGGTGGAGCTGCCAATGGCTGCCTGAAGATGACAGTGCTGCTGGTGGGATCCTCTTCTAGGCAGACATTCCACGGAATCACAAGATACTTAGGGATGGCCAGGAGGTCACCGGGAGGGTGCAGTCATCTCATCCCACCACGGCACCGCTCAAGGAGGGCCATCCGCAGCCAATTGTCCAAAACCTCGTCCAGAGGGCTGTGGAACATCTCCAAGGATGCAGACCCCACAGGCTCCCTGTGCCAATGCTCTGCACCTGCAGAGCACACTTGGCACTTGCCCTTGCTGAATAGCTTGAGGTCCCTCTCTCAGCCTATCTGTCCAGCTGCCTCAGGATGGCAGCATGGCCCCTCTGGCCTAGGCACCATTCCTCCTCCCGGTTTGGTGTTATCAGCCAGCTTGCTGAGCTTGCACTCTGCTCCATCACCCAGAGCACTGATTGAGGAAGATGGCAGACAGGATCGGGCCCACTGCTGACCCCCGGGGGTGACCCTGCGGTTTGCTGGCCTCAGTGCCACTGAGCAGCCCTCTCAGGGCCTGGCTGTTCAGCCCATTTCAGTCATGCTCACTCTGGGCTCCTCCACCCCATTCCTCTTGGAGTGACTTGAGCTGCACACTGAAACAGAAGAGATCAGAAGAGGAGCACAGGCAAGTGTAGTGCTTCCAAAAGCCCCAGACCTACACCTCCCATCTTGGCTATTTCCACCAGCTGCCCCAAAACCCACAGAGGAGAAAGCACCCCGAAAATTACACCTGCAAGGCCAACAAAGGGGTTTGAATTCTGCCTTTGGTCTTTCTGCCTCTTGGCTCCAACAAGTTCTGACTTTACAAGAGCTGAACATGGATTAAAGCTCCTCCTCAAAGGACCTCTATGCAGGTCAGTCAGCCAAGTAGAACTGTCTAAGTTTCTGGAAGGTCTCTGGAAGGTCTCTGGAAGTTCTCCCAGGTCGATGGGGCACTGGGACTCTGCTGCTGCCTGTGCCAGCCCTGGCTGGGGTGGCTGCTTCACACCAGCAGAGCCGCTCTCTTCCATGTCTTCTGTGAAGCTCAACACCATGTCCTGCCCACAGAGACATGCAAAGTCTGTCAGCTTGTCTGGCTGCCTTGGGGCATCTCAGGCTTCCTCTCAGCCCACCACAGGATGCTTGATGAGGAGCAAAATCGGTGGAGGCATGGCCTCACAAAGCTGGCCTCCTCCCAGCTGCCCAGGCAAGTGGGGCAGCAGTTCTCCAGCTCCATGACCATGCTCCCCAGGGCATCAAGCATCCAGGGGTCTCTGGATGGTCTCTCTGAGCTCCTGCTGGTCAGAGGCAGCACTGGGAGGGGAGGGACAGGGTGGGGGTACTGGTGATGATTCCTGCACTCCTCCTCATCCTCTCCAGCACTGCACTGCCATCATCCAGGGCCCCATCTGCCTCCATCCTGTGGCAATGCCAGCGACAAACAGTGTGAGCAATCTGGCAGTGCAGGCCTAGAGCCTGACATGGGGGTAGGCCATGCTCAGCATAAATGCAGAGCCAGCTAGCAGTGGAGCAAAACAGTGCTGTGCCTGCAGCATGGAACTAAAACAAGGCACTGGTAGCTATAAACATGGACAGTTATCTTGGGACAACAGGACATGCACCTGCATCAACAACCTCGTTGTGTCATTAGTAGTTGGACCAATAATCTGTAATGGTGCAATGTGTGGTCACTCAGAGGGAACCAATGGAGCTCTGCCAACAGGGCACTCCCAGTTTATATAAGCTGTAGCAGTTCCCTTGCTACGCACTTCTGCCTTTCCTGTCTCTTCTCCTTCTATGCTTTACTTTACTGTGCTATACTCACACTGCAGGCCTGCACCATCGGCCTGCAACACTGGAACAATAAAGGAACAATACTCGATCATATTGGTCAGCCGTATTGATTCCAATCTCCATCACCCATAGCACCTGACCCCTCAACCAGGTCTCCCAGGACCCTGAAGTCATTTTTGATAGCCCTGGGAGTTCTGGTTGCAACATCATCATTCCCTAACTGCATAACTAGTAAAGGATAGTAGTCAGAGGGCTGCACCAGGCTAGGCAGCCTTCTGGTAACACCTCCAACTTGGGCTCCTGGCAGACAACAGAGTTCCCTATGAGATGGGTCTGGCCAACATATGGGGCCCTCCGTTCCCCTCAGAAGGGAATCACCAATAACAATTACCCTCCTCTTTTTCTTGAGGGAGCAGATCCTGATGCCAGGGGAAGGCTGTTTAACCTTAGGCTGCTTTGCCTTAGGTTGTTTAACCTTAGGCTGTTTAACCTCAGGGAGAACCCCAGATGGTGTGTCCTCCGGCATCAGGATCACCTCACCCTCGATCTCCAGTGCCCCATACCTGTTTTCCAAGAGCAGCGGGGAAGGTGAGGGGACCCATGTCGAGGGTTAGAGAGAAAGGCCCAGCCTTCTCCCCCCACAAAGAGAGAAAAAAACAAAACCCACAGCTAGCCAGCCAGAGAAGCGAAAAGGGAAATGCTATATCTACAAGCAATTTTTAGGGAGTGCAGGATATATACACAATTTACAGTATTTACAATATATACACAGAAATATACAGCAAAGTAAAAAGAAATATGGTAACACAGGAATGAAATTCCTTCCTCTGCTGAGGAGGGTTCCCCCCCTGCACTGCCTTCTCTCCCCTTTTGTCCCAAACAGGGTTAGAAAGAGAGAAAAAGAGCAATTGTTAATAAAAGCAGTTGTAAATTAAAGAATAAACCTTTATTAGGATAAACCAAACCAGGTTGGAAGAGACCTTCAAGATCATCGTGTCCAACCCATCAACCAATCCAACCCACCCAAACAGCTAACCCATGGCACCAAGCACCCCATCAAGTCTCCTTCTGAACACCTCCAATGACGGCGACTCCACCACCTCCCCGGGCAGCCCATTCCAAAGGGCAATCACTCTTTCTGTATAGAACTTCTTCCTAACATCCAACCTGAACCTCCCCTGGTGCAGCCTGAGACTGTGTCCTCTTGTTCTGGTACTGGGTGCCTGGGAGAAGAGACCATCATCCGCCTGTCTACAACCTCCCTTCAGGTAGTTGTAGAGAGCAATAAGGTCACCCCTGAGTCTCCTCTTCTCCAGGCTGAGCAACCCCAGCTCCCTCAGCCTCTCCTCATAGGGCTTGTGTTCCAAACCCCTCACCAACTTTGTTGCTCTTCTCTGGACTCGTTCCAGCAAGTCAACCTCCTTCCTAAACTGAGGGGCCCAGAACTGGACACAGTACTCGAGGTGTGGCCTAACCAGTGCAGTATACAGGGGCAGAATGACCTCCCTGCTCCTGCTGGCCACACTGTTCCTGATGCAGGCCAGGATGCCATTGGCCCTCTTGGCTGCCTGGGCACACTGCAGGCTCATATTCAGCCTACCATCAACCAGCACCCCCAGGTCCCTCTCTGCCTGGCTGCTCTTCAGCCACTCTGACCCCAGCCTGTAGCACTGCATGGGGTTGTTGTGGCCAATGTGCAGAACCCGGCATTTGGATGTGTTAAATCTCATGCCCTTGGATTCTGCCCATCTGTCCAGCCTGTCCAGGTCCCTCTGCAGAGCCTCTCTACTCTCTAGCAGATCAACTCCTGTCCCAGCTTGGTGTCGTCAGCAAATTTACTGATGATGGACTCAATGCCCTCATCCAGATCATCAATAAAGATGTTAAAGAGGATGGGGCCCAGCACTGATCCCTGGGGGACTCCACTAGTGACTGGCCGCCAGCTGGCTGTGGCACCATTCACCACCACTCTCTGGGCTCGGCCATCCAGCCAGTTCCTAACCCAGCTCAGAGTGCTGCTGTCCAAGCCATGGGATGACAGCTTGGCCAGCAGTTTGCTGTGGGGGACGGTGTCAAAGGCCTTGCTGAAGTCCAGGTAAACTACATCCACAGCCTGCCCCACATCCACCAGGCAGTCACCTGATCATAGAAGGAGATCAGGTTGGTCAGGCAGGACCTCCCCTTCCTAAATCCATGTTGGCTGAGCCTGATCCCTTGGCCATCCTCTCTCCCCTTTTGTCCCAAACAGGGTTAAAAGAGAGAAAAAGAGCAATTGTTAATAAAAGCAGTTGTAAATTAAAGCAAAGTGTTAGTAGGCCCCACGCTTATCTGTCCAAGGTCAGTCTGGCAGAGAGCCTAGAAGCAGACGAGCTGGAAAAGGGGGAGGGAAGAGTGAACTGAGGAAAGTCCCAGTCGCACTCAAAACTCAAAGTTGCATTCTACCAATCTACCAATGAAATTCGTTTAGACCTGTCTTTTGTTCACAAAACATTCAGCCAGAGTGCCCCAGTACTGTCCTTTTCCTAAAGGCACAGCCTCAAATGGTCACACCCCACCTGACTACAACCTCATATTACTTAAATCTCTTTTAGGCGACACCACCTTACCTTATTTAGTAGCAAAAAGTTAGCACAGCTAAAACCATCCTGCAACACAGTAATTTTTAATCTGAAGTGGTTATCACAAATGCTAATTGAAGAAAAAAACCATGGAACACACTAAAGCACATCACATTGAATTCCGAGTCTTTGCCCACCATGACCTGGAGACAGTAGATAACTGGATCACCCTTCATGGGCTGCAGACCCTCCCAGGTGATTTCACACGTGTGCTCGTTTATTCTCTCAATCCTTGGGGCTGCAAGAAGGAAACACAAGTAATTGACAGCTCTGCTTTCCCCATCACTTACTGCTACACTCTAACAACTTGTAAAGTCTTAGAATCATAGAATCAGTAAGGTTGGAAAAGACCTCAGAGATCATCAAGCCCGACCTAGCACCCAACACCTCAGGACTAACTAAACCATGGCTTTGAGTGCCACATCCAGTCCCCTCTTGAACACCTCCAGGGATGGGGACTCCACCACCTCCCTGGGCAGCACATCTCAATGGCCAATCTCTCTTGCTGGGAAGAATTTCTTCCTAAATCCAGCCTAAACCTCCCCTGGCACAGCTTGAGGCTGTGTCCTCTTGTATCTGGTGCTGGGTGCCTGGGAGAAGAGACCAACACCCACCTGGCTACAACCTCCCTTCAGGGAGTTGGAGAGAGCAAGAAGGTCTCCCCTGAGCCTCCTCCAGGCTAAGCAACCCCAGCTCCCTCAGCCTCTCCTCACAGGGCTGTGCTCCAGACCTCTCCCCAGCTTGTTGCCCTTCTCTAGACACCTTCAAGTGTCTCAATGTCCTTCTTAAATTCCTTCTTGTATTCAGTCTGCTATTTTGTCTCAGAAATTAAAGGCCTACATTCAGCTGTAGTCTTCCTACACTGTTGTCTGAACAACATCTATCAATGCCCACGGGTCTCTATTGCTAGGTTCAGCCTAATCCAAGAAGAAGCCAGTAGCATTTGGTGACTGCAACTGTGCACCACATGCAAAAAGAGGACACCAGTCAAAAAGCTGCTATCCTGGCAATTATTCTATGCATTCCAGGAGGAATTACATAGAATTACATAGAATAAACCAGGTTGGAAGAGACCTTCAAGATCATTGTGTCCAACCCATCAACCAATCCAACCCACCCAAACAACTAACCCATGGCACCAAGCACCACATCAAGTCTCCTCCTGAACACCTCCAATGATGGTGACTCCACCACCTCCCCAGGCAGCCCATTCCAATGGGCAATCACTCTCTCTGTATAGAACAGAACTTCTTCCACCTCAAATTACTGTAACAGTCTGGTCACTTTCTCCTGGTAAGCAAGAATTCCAAGTACAAGCCTTCTGATGTCAAAGAACACAGAAACCACAAGTACCTCATTTCTGGAGTGAAGAGTTTTGGCTTCGGGCAAATACATGAAAGGAGAATTCCCTTACTGTCCCTGCCTGCACTTGGAAGAAGGCTTAGCACTCTAAATACCCCAAACACAACACAATACCAAACCCAACTTGCCATCCTCCCACTCCCCTAGATGAAAGAAGGAAGCCCTTTTACCTTTCAAGGCAGCTGGAACAGATTTGGGAGTAGTGAAAACATATTCTTGAGACAGGGAACCCTCCCCAGCCTCATTACATGCCTGAATACAAAATCTGTATGAGGTGGACTCGCTGAGTCTTTGTACTTTGTAGGTATGACACAGTCCTCTATGTAAGGATACAAACCTGGAAATGGGAAGGACAGTTTATTTTAGCAGAGCATCGAGTCCAACCTATCACCCAGTGCTGTGGTCTATAAAAGGATAAATTAATGTTCGACAAGCGGGGCGATTAATAAAAAAAATATTAATCGTTTTATTAATCACAAAAACCCCAAATCCCGCAAAAACACGAATCAAACCTATGTACAGACTGGAGGGGTTGGGTCGTGGAACAGCTCCCTCACCAGCAGGAGCAAGGAGCAATTCAAACAATGCGTACCAAAACCCAGAAACAACAACCAGCACTTTAAAGAAAAGCAACCTCGGCACTGAAGCCGGCGATGGCCCCCAGCAGGGGGGGAGCTCTGGAATCCCCCAAGGCAACAGACCTGGAGTGGATGCTTATAAAATCAGCTACTGTAATTCCTCACTGATCCTGATACCTCCTGGCACACATTAAGATCTAGACACACCAAAATGGCGCCGACCACGTGGAAGCTGCAGGAGCACCGTTTCACTTTCTGTTGGTGTCTGCAGCTTATTACTGAGGCAGGATTTGTAGCTGAAAGCTTTGCAGAGAGGAGGTTTCTTGGCTGTGATCCTTTCGCAGCGGTGCTCGCTCCTTTCTCCAGTCAAACGAAACTGTCCCGGGGACTCAGCTCCTCTGGGGTTTCGCCTCTCGGCCCAGCAAGACGCGTGTCTGTCCTCTGGGCGTTACGATGCTGAAAATAGCAAGGGGTCCTTGCTGTCCTGTCTGGGCCGGTTGGATGAGCCAGGGAATTACAGGCCTGTCAGCCTGACCTCAGTGCCAGGCAAGATCATGGAACAGGTCATCCTGAGTGCAATAACACAGCACGTACAGGATGGCCAAGGGATCAGGCTCAGCCAACATGGATTTAGGAAGGGGAGGTCCTGCCTGACCAACCTGATCTCCTTCTATGATCAGGTGACTGCCTGGTGGATGTGGGGAGGCCTGTTGATGTAGTCTACCTGGACCTCAGCAAGGCCTTTGACACCATCCCCCATAGCAAACTGCTGGCCAAGCTGTCAGCCCATGGCTTGGACGGGAGCACACTGCGATGGGTTAGGAACTGGCTGGATGGCCGAGCCCAGAGAGTGGTGGTGAATGGTGCCACAGCCAGCTGGCAGCCAGTCACTAGTGGTGTGCCCCAAGGATCAGTGCTGGGCCCTGTGCTCTTTAACATCTTTATTGATGATCTGGATGAGGGCATTGAGTCCATCATCAGTAAATTTGCTGACGACACCAAGCTGGGGGCAAGAGTTGATCTGCTGGAGGGTAGAGAGGCTCTGCAGAGGGACCTTGACCGACTGGACAGATGGGCAGAGTCCAACAGGATGAGATTTAACACATCCAAGTGCCGGGTTCTGCACATTGGCCACAACAACCCCATGCAGTGCTACAGGCTGGGGTCAGAGTGGCTGGAGAGCAGCCAGGCAGAGAGGGACCTGGGGGTACTGGTCGATGGTAGGCTGAACATGAGCCTGCAGTGTGCCCAGGCAGCCAAGAGGGCCAATGGCATCCTGGCCTGCATCAGGAACAGTGTGGCCAGCAGGAGCAGGGAGGTCATTCTGCCCCTGTATACTGCACTGGTTAGGCCACACCTCGAGTACTGTGTCCAGTTCTGGGCCCCTCAGTTTAGGAAGGAGGTTGACTTGCTGGAACGAGTCCAGAGAAGAGCAACAAAGTTGGTGAGGGGTCTGGAGCACAGCCCTGTGAGGAGAGACTGAGGGAGCTGGGGTTGCTCAGCCTGGAGAAGAGGAGACTCAGGGGTGACCTTATCACTCTCTACAACTACCTGAAGGGAGGTTGTAGACAGGCGGATGATGGTCTCTTCTCCCAGGCACCCAGTACCAGAACAAGAGGACACAGTCTCAGGCTGCGCCAGGGGAGGTTCAGGTTGGATGTTAGGAAGAAGTTCTATACAGAAAGAGTGATTGCCCTTTGGAATGGGCTGCCCGGGGAGGTGGTGGAGTCGCCGTCATTGGAGGTGTTCAGAAGGAGACTTGATGGGGTGCTTGGTGCCATGGGTTAGCTGTTTGGGTGGGTTGGATTGGTTGATGGGTTGGACACGATGATCTTGAAGGTCTCTTCCAACCTGGTTTGGTTTATTCTAAAAAAGTTTATTCTAATAAAGAGCTCAGTGTGGTGAAGGCACATTATGCCCAGAATTATGCCCAGATATTGAAACCTGTCCCAGCATGCGGACAAGTTCCCTCTCCTTTCATGAGGGGAACAAAGGCTGAGGAAGCACAGCCCACCGCACACACCCATGGCAGGGGATGCTGGTGCTAATACCAAGTATGGCGTCATTCTAGCTTCACGCTTCCTGTAGGCTGCAGCCGATTGTTTACGGCATGCCCATTGGCCAAGTCTAGCCGCAAGAAACCTGTAAGTATTACCCCAACTTGTAAATACGTTGCCCTCTTTCACTTTGCTCTCTCTCCTTGCTCCAGCCTAACCTCATGCCATAGCCTTGCTCTTAAGCCTGCATCCAGGCAGGCCTGTTGAGCCTTGGCCCTGAGAGTATCTCCAGAGGAGTGACATACGCTGAGCGCCTGAGAAGCTACAGCCTTGTATTACCAGTCTCACAGGCCGGAAGACCCTGCCATGTCTTCAAGAGGACTGGACCCCTGAGGGTAAGATCTGCCCAGTTGCCAGGGAAGAGACTAGCCGAGTCCAGCAGTCCAAACATCTGCCTCAGCCTTAAGCAGCAGACTAACAAGCTGCACAACCCTGGGTGTCAGCTCAGCAAGCAGGACCATGCCTGCATGATGCCACTGTTGTGGGAGAGAAGAGGAGTCCATGCCCTGTGCTCCAAAGCTGGGACCACTCCGATAGGGTCCCATCCACACCTTCGAGCCAAGCAAAGGGGAAGTCGCTGCTTCATGCAGCCGCACTTCCTCCCCAGGGCTGTCCACGCCGGCCCCGAAGGTCGTTGCCACAGGGACGACCCCGTCCTGGGACCAGCCCTACCGGCCCTGCCAGGCCGATCCCACAGGACCGCTCCCTGCCACCTGAAGGGAGCCGCCACAGTCCTGCCAAGGGAACCTGCCTGCCAGCTAGCCTACATTCCATCTCTTCTCTGCTGCCGTGGGAGGGAGAAGGCTGCCCCCCACTGTCACCATCTGGACCAGTCAGGAGCCAGCCCGGTGACAGCAGACTGCTACAACAAAGGACACAGTGAATCTTCCCCCGTGCTTTCCACTTAATCATTAACATTTCGTTCAAAGCACCCGCATCTGGCAAAGTCACCTCTGATGCATTGTAATGTCTCTCTCTCTAGTTAGGCAGCTGCCAATGTCCCATCAGCTCGCCATCTGGTGGACAAGCAGTGGAATTGCACCCTTCTTTAGATTCATAGACATTAACTCTGTAAATATTCCAATGGAGTCCAAATGATAAATACTAAACCACTTATGGGATGTATTGCACAACTGTGCACTAGAATATGTACATCAAATAGTGGTTATTAATTATTTTAATAATTAATACAATTAATATTTCTGTGTTCCATATTAATTAATAACCTCTTCATCACACCCCGAGCCAGTGACAACAGCGCTGAGGAAAATCTGCACCTCACGGCTGCTGCTCTCCAAGACAGTGTGAGCTGGTTCTGCCTCTGGCTCCAGCACCTGCAAAGAGATGAGAAGAGTCACTGAGCAGGGCCCTGAGTGCCAGGCTGATCAGGGAGCCTCCAACAGCAGCCACACAGAGGGGCTAGGAAGGACATTCCCATGGCTCATCCCATGAAGACAGCAGCAGGAGACCCTTCTGCTGTAGGCTGTGTGTCACCTGCTGGCCAAAGCCAGCAGCGCCAGCACTGCAAGCACACACTTGGGAACTGCCACTGGGTACCAGTGCCTGACCTTGCTTTTCCTGGCCCCTATAAACCTAGCAGCCTCCAGTTTCCCTCCTGGACGCTGTGGGTGGAGAACCCCAAGAATGAACAGCTCCAGAAACTCTTTTTAGGACAAAGGACTTTCCGGAGAGATGTCTGGTGTGGGGCAGCCACCACACTGCTGGGGGCTGGGAAGGGGTATTTGGGGGTGGGAGTGAACTCATTTGGAAAGTCTCTGACTGCTCTGCCTCTGCTAGGCAAAATGATTTGGCTTCCAGGTCTTGCAGTGGTTCAGCAGCTGGGGCAGAGCCATCACCCAAGAGAAGTGTGTTGGGCAAGGAAAGTCAAAGCAGGAGCTGCTGCTGAGATCCCCACAGCCAACAGCAGAGGGTGTTGGAGTTGGAAAAGACCTGGATGATTGTCGAGTCCAACCATCAGCCCTGCTCTCCAGACCCTTGGCCAGCTTTGCTGCCTTGCTTAGTGCAGACAACGCTCAAAGCTCAGCCCCAGGGCGCTGGGGGGCTCCGCAGCACACACAGCAGAGTGCTGCTACTGCTGCTCTGCACCCAAAACAAGAAGCAGGGGATTCAACTCCTTGGGAGTCCAAAGGCACTGAATCTAAACCAGATCTGAACTCCAGGGAATGGAGATCTGCTCAGTGCTGACCAACAGCTCAAGTGGGGGGCAGGAGGTTGGGGGGCAAGAGGATGAGGCCAGACTCTTTTCTCAGTCATGCCCAGTGACAGGACAAGAAGCAAGGGGCACAAACTGGAGCCCAGGAGGTTCCATCTGACCAGGAAGAGAAGATTCTTTGCTGTGAGGGTGCTGGAGGCCTGGAGCAGGCTGCCCAGAGAGGCTGTGGAGTCTCCTTCTCTGCAGAGATCTCAACCCCCCCTGGTTATTGTGATCCTGGGCAAGCTGCTGTGGGTGTCCCTGCTTTAGCAGGGCGTTGAGACTGGATGACCTCCAGAGGTCCCTTCCAACCCCCACCATGCTGTGCAAGTGGGTTCAAAACTGTGAGCTCCCATCCAACACAGACTGCAACACTTCAGCTCTTGGTTTAGGGTTGGCCTCTCTTGTCCAAGAGACTTCCCCATCTTGTCTGAGCCCTCAGATCCCTCAGCAGCATCCTTTCCTCTAACACATCCTGCTGGTTCCCATTCAGGGATGGATTCACTGTCAGGAGGAGCAGCTCAGCCAGCAGAGATGGAGATCTGCTGCCATCAGCAGACCTTCCTGTGGCAGCTCAGGGAGCTTTTGCTGCTGTGCTTCTCACCTTCTTGACAGGCCAGGTGGCACCTGGGGCCCTTGTGGTATCCACCCACTTGATGGCATGCAGGCTGTCATCCCAGTCAGGGACCTCCTCTGGTGGCAGCTGGAAGGAGATCCTGGACACCTGACACTTCACTGGGTGCTTTTTAAAGGTGACTTCAACTTCTGATTGCAAAGTCACTGTGATGTCCTTCACACAGCCAGCATGGAGGTGTCCCACCTAGGGAGAAGCAGAGAGCCAAGACCAACCTGGGATCACTGGCAAGGGATCACAGGCTGTGGGCGTGGGGAGCAGCTGTGCCAACAGCACCTCTGTGAGGAGAGGCTGAGAGCCTGGGGAAGAGCAGCCTGAGAGACAATCTCTCAAAGCTTATCAAGAGCTAGAAGGTGGGGCACAAGAGGATGGGGCCAGACTCCTCTCAGTGGTGCCCAGGGACAGGGCAAGGGGCACAAACTGGAACCAAGGAGGTTCCATCTGAGCCAGAGGAGAAAATTCCTTGCTGTGAGGGTGCTGGAGCCCTGGAGCAGGCTGCCCAAAGAGGTTGTGGAGTCTCCTTCTCTGCAGAGATTCAAACACACCCCCCCGGCCATTGTGATCCTGGGCAAGCTGCTGTGGGTGCCCTGCTTTGGCAGGGGGGTTGCACTAGATGACTCCCAGAGGTCCCTTCCAACTCCCACCATGCTGGGATTGTGTCAAACTGCATCTTACTGAGGATTTATCTGGGTTTTGATGGAGAAGAACACCACCAAAAGATGCCATGTCCCACAACATGGCCCCAGCAAAGCCAGGGGTGGCATCTCCTAGGTGGCACTGAAAGGGGTTCTCACTGCTCCATGGTGGCTCCCAGAAAGCTGCCAGGCAGGGTCTGAGCAGCAGGGAAAAGCAGAGACAACCAAGCTTACCTGGGGGCAGAAGTGGAAGGGAGGCTCAGGCAGCCACTGGAAGCGCAGGGCCTGCCCCCTGCTGCGGTTGGCGATGGTGAAGGTCACGGTGCAGGGGGTGCCAACGGGACAGAACCCAAACTGGATGTGATCCCCTGGGTCAGCTGTTGGCAATGAGAGAGAGAGCTCTCAGCATGAGGGGAGAGCCCTCTGCCCCCCACAGACACACAGGACTCCAGCTCTACCTTCTCCAAGCCTTCCTTCCCCTGGGACATGCAGCCCAGGACATGTCTGGGCCTGGGCTGAGATCACAGCGCCAGCTCACCTCCAGATCTGCACCTTCCAGCACCCCCAAGTCCTTCTCTGCAGGGCTGCTCTGGGCCCAGCATGGACCCCTGAGGGACACCAGTCTCCATCTGGACATTGAGCTGTTGATCACTATCCTCTGGCTGTGACTATCCAACCAATTCCTTAGCCACCAAGCAGTCCACCCAGAGAGGACACAAATGATCAGATGTGCTCTTCACAGCACCCCATGGGCTGGCAGACCTCCTTTTAGAGCTCCTCAATCAAAAGCTGCTTCCTTTGAGCCCTCCCTGCTGGCCTGCAAACTTCTCCCTTGACAGGGCACCTGCCCTGGGGCTCCCAAGCAAGGCTGCTCTGCAGGCTACAAAAGGTGACAGCAGCTGGCTGCTAAATCTGGGCCAGCCCTGTGCTGCCACAAGGTGTGCCCAGCCCTGGAGGTTCCTTGCTACACCCTGGCAGCCTCTCCTCTTACCCTCCAGGCTGTCCTCCTCCAGGCTGCTCTCAGGGAGGTTCTGCTCCTCCCTGTCTGCCACTAGTCCCTGGATGTTGTCCAGGGTGAAGTCATCCTCATAGCCTTCCCCCAGCAGCCTGATGGTGGTCTCAGAGGGGTTGTCCAGCACGGACAGGTGGAGCTTCCCTTCCAGGCGTTGGGCCAGGGTGGGCTTGAAAACCACCTCAAACTCTGCTGTCTGCCCACGCTGCAGGAGCAGGGAAGCAGTGTGGGGCTTCCTCTCTGCACAGAGATGGACACCAGGGACAGGTGAGGCACTGCAAACATTTCCATGCTCCAGAAAAGGAACAGGAGCTTGAAAACCAGCTGTCTCTAAGCACAGCTTGGCTCACCAGTGCTTCCAGACCCTCCTCCCATGGTCACAAAGCTGTGACACTACCAGGGCCATCCCTGTTAGTTGTCTTAAGCTCAGCTCAGTGCTCAGCCCTGGCTCAAACTGCAGCCAGATAGCTCCTGCCTTAAGCACAGCTGAGTCAGAGTGCTTTGGGCTTTTGCTGGCTGGCTGTGGGCTCAGGGGCAGCCTCCCTTCAGGCTGGGGACTCCCCATATGCAGCACAGACCTCAGATGCTCCACTGAAGTGGTGTTAACCCCCCCAGGACTCAACCCACCACCTCCATAAGAATGGAAAAGCTTCCTAGAGCTTGCCAGGTAGAAATCAACCCTGCAAAGAGTCCATGTGCAAAAGCCCCAGAGAGCCCCAGGACACAAGCTATGGCCAACAGCTGCTTGCTGCTTGGCCAAGCCAGCAGCAGGACACAAGTTTTCCCTCTGTGAGTGACCACATTTCATGGGTGATGAATTCACCTTCCCCAGCAGAGTCCTTCATGCCCACAGCTTGGGAGAGGCATTTGGTGCTGGGCCTGGCTTTCAAGAAGAAAACTCCCTCTTCATCCAGCAGGTCCAGCAGCACCTGGGAAAAGAGCAGGACCAGACTGGGGTGGGCACAGCATGGCCCAGGGCCTGAGCCCACACTGCTGCTGTTCCACCACGGGGAGCCCAGCACGCTGCCCCCCTTCCAACACAGCTCTGAGCACAAGGCTGGAGCGAAACCAGCCCGAAGCCAGGCATCCAGAGACACTGGGAGGGGATGGAAACAGAACCAGGCAGGACAGGAAGGCTCCAGCCTGACTCTCTGAGTTGTGTTTCCCTGAGAAGGTCCCAAAATCCCCTTTCCCAGAGGAACTCCCTTCCTGGCAAGCAGAAGTCAGCCAGGGGCTTCCAACAGACTTTCTGAGGCCCCTTCCCAGGCTGTTCCCTGAGGCAGGGAAAACACAAACCCCAGGGCTGGCTCAAGGCTGGCAAGGACAGCAGCAGAGCTTGCAAAGGAGGTGGAGGCAAAAGTGAAGGGCTGCTGAGGCACGAGCCTCTGCCCACTGCTTTGCCACAGCAGAAGCTCAGGAGGTCGTCCTCCTGCCACAGAGGGGCTCTGAGCACAAGCCAAGGCTTTCCTTTGGGCTCCAAGGGCACCTGCAGAGCAGTGGGGCCCCTGCCCACCCTCACCGGCTGCGCTGGGCCCTCTCCTGCCCAGCAGCAGCCTTGTTCCCAGAGCAGAGCTCCCTCAGCAGCTGCTCACCTGGGCAGGGACAGGGCCAGAGTTCTGCAGGAGCAGGGGCAGCTTCTCCCAGGCCCCCAGCAGGAGCCTCCTGAAGAGCAGCAGGGGGTTCCCTCTCCTGTCCTTCAGCGCCGGGTGCAGGACCCTCACCTCCGGCAGCTTCCCCTCGCCGCTGATCTCAAAGCTCAGGCTCTGTGCTCTCACTGCTGCAGGGCTGCAGGAGAGGGGCAGCAGAGCCACTGCTCACTTGGCAAGCAGTGGAGCCAGGGCCACCTGCTGCATTTCCCCTGCCTGGGGCTCCTGGCCCCCAGGACACAGCTCCCCCTTGCCCCTCTCCACCCAGTCCCATCCAAGAGGAATCTGCTCTGCAGAGCCAGAGCCTCCCAGAGCACCAGTTCAAACCATTTCACTTAGAGGAGCCCTGCAGGGCAGCAGAGACATGAGGAGGTGACAGAGGCCATGGGGCAGGTTCCCTGGCTGTGCCGAGGTGAGACAGAAGCAAGGAGCATGAGCAGAGCATGGAAAAGTCTCCAAGGCAGAAGGGGCAAATCAGTGACCCCAGCAGGGAAGGTGATCTCCACAGAGGCTCAGAGCAGGAATTGCTCCTTAGGGCAGCAGACTGATGGATCCACTCCCAGCTCAGCTACTAAAGGGCTGGGCAAGGGCAGGGCAGGCCCAGGACACACACAGGGCCTAGGGCAGAAGAGCTGGGGTCTTTTAGTGAGGATCCAATGGCTCCTTTAGCATCAAAGATCTTCATGCAACCCAGGAGATCCACCAGATCACCTCCTGAGCACAGGAACAAGGAGGCAACAAGGGCAGCTGGCTCAGGGCATGGAAACAATCCTCTGTCCTTGGCATTCTCCAGCTCAGCTGAAGCTGCACACAGCTCCATTGCTTCCTGATTCATCCACTCCCTGTTGGCTCCTTGGCATCAGAGAATCCTGGAATGCTTTGGCTTGGAAGGGACCTTGAAAGCTCATCCAGTCCAAGCCCCCTGCAGGCAGCAGGGCCCTTGGCAACTCCAGCAGTTTGCTCAGAGCCCCAGCCAACTTGACCTGGCATGGTTCCAAGCATGGGGCATTCCCCACCTCTCTGGGCACCCTGGGCCAGTGTCAGTGTCCCACTGCCCTCACAGGCACTGCTGCAGGCTACAGCAGGGCACTGACTCCCCAGCTCTGCTGGATCTCGCAGCTACAGCTTCTGAGTTCTCTGCAGCATCTCTGTCAGCAGGAGAGGCTGAGAGCCCTGGGGCTGCTGAGCCTGGAGAAGGGCAGCCCCAGAGGGGATCCTGGAGGTGAGGGTGCTGGAGCCCTGGAGCAGGCTGCCCAGAGAGCTTGGGGAGTCTTCTCTGCAGAGATTCCACAGTCCCCTGGCCATGGGGATCCTGGGCAAGCTGCTGTGGGTGCCCTGCTCAGGCAGGGGGTGGGGCTGGATGATCCCTAGAGCTCCCTTCCAAGCCCCTCCCTGCTGGGATGCTGTAACGCTGAGTACTCTACCCAAGGCTACTCCAAGAGCTAGAAGCCATCAGGAAGGTCCCCTCCCAAGCTCTCCTGAGGTGAGTTACCTTGTGTGGACATCGAGGGAGGCCTCAAAAGTGCAATAGTAGCTCTGCACCTTCCGTGGAGTGAAGGTGACCGTGGCAAAGGCCTGGGAGCAGCTGGGCACGGACAGCCGGACAGGATCCACCTCAAACACCTGGCCAGAGTGGCTCTTCAGCTTGGGGAAGCCCAGAGAAGGCTGTTAGGAGGAAACTTTTCTCCATGTGCTGCTGTCTCACCCATACAAGGATCATGAGGAACAGCCCCAGACAGTGTGGCCCCCTTCTGGCTTCCCTAGACAGGCTCCATCTGTCTCAGGGGGGGAATCCAAAGCAGTGCTGCCCCAGGGGGCTGCCATCAAGCCCAGGAGTGCAAAGCTTGCTTTCAGCGCTGGTCAGAGCCCCAGCACACATGGGAAGTGAGGACTGCATGGAGAACCCTGCAAAGAACCTGCCCCTGGCCTTTAAAGAGAAGGGGCAAAGAGCAGGGAGCCTAAGGAAAGCAGAGAATGGCTTGGGTTGGAAGAGACCTTTAGGATCATCAAGTCCAACTCTGAGCCCAGCACTGCCAGGTCACCACCAAACCATGGCCCTCAGCACCACAGCTCCACAGCTCTGAAATCCCTCTAGAGATGGGGCTCCACCTCTGCCCTGGGCAGCCTGGGCCAGGCCTTGACAACCCTTAAGGGAAAGAAATTGCTCCTCATGTCCAACCTAACCCTCCCCTGGCACAACCTGAGGCCATGTCCTCTTGTCCTAGCACTTATTCCTTTTGAGAGGAGACCAACCCCACCCCAATAGGGTCTGCTTTGAGCCCTGGCTCAAAGCTGAGGAAAAGCTCCTCCTCTGCCTGTGCTTCCAAGAGATGTTCAGAAGGGCTCAGGTCTCACTCCAAAGCCCCAGGGGCCTGGAGCTAAAACCTTGCCTGAGACACACTGAATGCAGCCCAGCTCTCACCTGCCCTGAGCTGCACTAGGCTGGGCAAAAGGAAGCAAGGAAGCTGGAGAACAAGGCAGATGCCACACAGCCTTCAGAGACTCCCCAAGGCCTCCTGTTCTTACCTTGCTGGGGCTGGGTTTGATGGAGAGGAGCACATCGCAGGGGATTCTGTTCACATTGCAGATCCTGAAGTGTGCCGTGGCCTGGTGCCCAACCAGGAGCTTGGTGAAGATGAACTTGTTCTCATCTGTGAGGAACACCCCCTGCTGCTCCTGCACTGTCTGGAGGACCTGGCAGAGGTTGCTGCTGCTGCAGATCTGATGCCCCTCAAAGATGGACTCAAGGTCATCAGCCAGGAATGCTGTGAGCAGAGCAGAGGGAGGGCTGAGGATGGAGAATCCTTCCTGCTGACCTGCCCTGCCCCTGCTGGCCTCTGAGAAGCTCTTTCTGCCCAGGGAGCTGCAAACCCCAGCCTTGGCTGGGGGAGCTGCCTGTGAGGATGGAGCTCAGGCACCCTCAGTCTGAAAGGGTTTCTTTTGATCCTTCCATGCATCCCTCCCAGCCTCTCCCACTGGTGGGCTTGGCAAGAACCTCTGAGGATTCGCAGAGAGATGCAAGGTCAGGCTCAGGCTGTCTGCTCTGTCCCAGGACTGAGGCTGGGTGCCGAGCAGCAGCAGCCTGGCCACAGGAACCCGTGGGCAGCACTCACCTGGAAGGCAGGACTCGGCCAGCAGGGTGTAGGGGATGCCAAGAGGGTTGTCCCTGGGGTCTCTGTTGCTGATGTCGATGAGCAGCTGCTCCTGGCACGGCCCTGGCAGCTCCGCAGCACAATCTACTGTCACCAGCTGCTGCTCCCCAGGAAGGATGGAGCCAAAGGCAGGGGACACTGTGAACATGCCCAGGGTGAGGCGAGCCTGCAGAAAGAGTCCCAGCAGAGGCTGATGGCAAACAGCCTCACTCTGAGCATCCCAGCAAGGAGGACCCTGGGCCTTGGCCTCCAGCTGGGCCCAGGGCAGGCAGGGATGACACCAGGGCCCAGAGCACAAGCCAGGATGAGATGAACAAGCTAAGGAGATGTGCAGGCCTAGCCTGAGTGGCTTAGAGAAAGGAGTTGGGTTGTAAGGGTGAAGGTGGGAGCTGGGGTCCTTCAGCCTCCAGTGTGAAACAAGAGAGCAGAGAGAACTGTGAGAAACCATCAGAGAGGAGAGCAGACTGGGCAGAAGGCAAGGCAAGGTCATCTCCTGTCCCTGGACTGGGAGTTCAGCAGGGACACTCCACAGCTGTGGCACTCACAGCCTTGTTTTGGCCAGCAGCTACCAGGTACAGATCCCTTCCCCTTGGCCCCACAGCTCCAGGGCTGAGCAAGAGCACAGCATTGAGCAGCTCCTTCCTCTGCTCAGGGCTGGCAGAGGATGGGTCTCCCCCATGCAGCCCGTGTCCTGTGCTGTGGGCACAAGCCCCCAGCCTGGGCACAGCAGGGGAGGAGCCTGTCCTGGGGAGCAGGAGCCACCCACCTTCACAGAGGGCTTGGTTTCCTTGGGCAGCAAGGGCTTGCTCTGCTTGGCTGCAGCAGACCTTCCACTGGAGCTCCCCTGCTTGTGGGAGTTGGAGAACTTCCTTTGATGTGCACCCAGAGGAGAGAGCAGAGAACATCCCTCAGGCTGAGCTCCTCCTGCCCTTCTCCACAGCCAAACCTTCCTCCCCAGGGAAGAAAGTCCTCCTGCTCTTCACAGCCCCCTGCACCACCTGTGGCTGTAGCTGATGGGCAGATGGGCTCCAGCAGCAGCTGCATGAGGATGAGCAGGAGGATTCTGTGGCACCTCTCTCCTCCCTGCTCACAAGCCAACTGCACAGGCAGACAATAACCCAGGGCTCACAGAACATGGACTTGTTTAGTTGGGAGAGACCTTTAAGGTCAGCAAGGCCAAGACTGACCCCAGCACTACAGGTCACCACTAAGCCATGGCCCTCAGCACCACACCTCACAGAGTCACAGAGGTGTTGGGGCTGGAACAGACCAAGCACCACATCTAAACGACCTTCAAACACACCCAGGCTTGGTGACTCCACCACCTCCCTGGGCAGCACATTCCTCTCCTGACCACTCTTGCTGGGACACAGTTTTTCCTGATGCCCAGTCTGAACCTACCCAGTCACAGCTTAAGGCTATTCCCTCTTTCCCTGTCACTAATTACCTGTGAGAGGAGACCAGCACCAACCTCTCCACAGCTCTGAAACCCCTCCAGGAGCAGGCACTCCACCACTGCCCTGGGCAGTCTGGGCCAGGCCTTGACAGCCCTCAAGGGGAAGAAATTGTTCTTCATGTGCAGCCTAAACCTCCCCTGGCACAACTTGAGGCTGTGTCCTCTTGTCCTAGCAGTTGTTCCTTGGGAGAAAAGACTAACCTCAGCTGGCTCCAGCCTCCCTTCAGGGAGTTGTAGAGAGCCAGAAGGGCTTCCCTCAGCCTCCTCTTCTCCAGGCTAAACAATGCTAGGTGCCTCAGCTGCTCCTCACAGCCCATGTGCTCCAGACCCTTCCCCAGCTTTGTTGTCCTTCTCTGGCCACCTTCCAGCACCTCAATGCTCTTGGAGTAAGGGGCCCAAACCTGGCCCCAGGACTCACAGTGCAGCCTGCTTGTGTGTCCTGGCTGCCTGCCACACGCCAGCCCTGCTGTGGGGCCTCCTCCAGCAGGAAGGTTGCTGCAGGCCTTCTCACCTTTTCTTTGTGGGCTCAGCTGCAGCCTGCTCTGCTCTGCAGATGAGGAACTGGAAGGGCAGGAGGCCTCTGTTCTGCAGCAGGAAGCTGCAGGCCCTCCTGGTGCCGCTGGCCATGGCCCCGCAGTCGAGCAGCGCCGCAGGGCTGATGCTGTACTGGCTGAGCACAGCTCTGGCTGAGAGCCTCACTGGGATGCTGGCCATGGGCTCCCCTCCTGCCCTCAGCTTGGGCTCCAGCACCTGCAACCAGGGCAGGCCTTGGTAAATCCAGCAGAGCCCAACCTCTGGCTCTGGCCTGTGGCCACAGCCCAGGTGCCCATCAGCTCATCCCCCTGCTCTGAAGTCCTTCTCCAGAACTGCATTTTCAGCCCCTCTTAGAATCATGGAATGGGTTGGCTTGGAGGAGTCATTGGCTCAATTTTCCTGCAGTCAGCAGGAACAGCTGAGGGCAGAGCAGGTGCTTCAGAGCTCCAAACAACCTGACCTGCAGTGCTCCCAGTGATGGGGCAATGACCACCTCCCTGGCCAAGCTGGGCCAGGCTGGCACCACCCTCAGTGTCAGACATTTCTTCCTCCTATCCAGGCTGAATCTTCCTCTTTTAGTTTCAAACCATCACCCCTTGTCCTGTCCCAGCAGGCCCTGATCCAAAGTCTGTCCCCAGCTTTTGGATTGGCCCCCTCCAGCACTGGAAGGGCCAGAGCTGGCTTCTGAAAGCCTTTGCTGTGTGCAAATAACAGAAGGTTCCCCAGCTAAAGCTTGCTTTCCAGCACAGCCATGTCCTCCTGACCCCCTCAGCCCAGCTGTGCTCACCCTGCCTGCCCCAGGCAGCTCACCTGGCACAGCAGGATGGCTTTGTCCTCAATGCTGATCTCCCTCTGGGGGTGGAAGAGCAGCTGGACAGGGACAGGATGCTCAGAGGCAGGCAGCAGGCCCTGCTGGGGCTGCACAGTGAGGTGGGAGGCCAGGTCACGGCTTCCGGGGTCTGTGGGGCGCAGCCTGAACCTGGGGAGGGAAGGAGAAGAAGATCTCTGCAGTGAACAGCCCAGGGGCCAGCAGCACAGCCAGGACCTGGCATGGGACCAGTAAAAACCAACCAAAGAATTCTGCTGTGCTTAGGAGCCCCAGGCCCTGGCAGAGCCAGGCAGTGCTGAGTGCTGGCAGCTCCCCTCCACCCCCAGCGTTTTCATTCCTCCTCTGAAGAGTCTCCTGAAGAGAAAGGACTTAGCCCTGGAAGGACAGCAGCAGAGCTCAGCAGGGACTGGCCTCAGCTTCAGGGGCACAAAATCCCAGACCCCCAGCATGGGAGGGCTTGGAAAGGACCTCTGGGGATCATCTGGTGCAACCCCCCTGCTAAAGCAGGGCACCCCCAGCAGCTTGCCCAGGAGCACAAGGGCCAGGGGGGGTTGGAATCTCTGCAGAGAAGGAGACTCCACAACCTCTCTGGGCAGCCTGCTCCAGGCCTCCAGCACCCTCACAGCAAAGATTCTCCTCCTGCTCAGATGGAACTTCCTGGGTTCCAGTTTGTGCCCACTGCCCCTTGGCCTGTCCCTGGACACCACTGTCAGGAGTCTGGCTCCAACCTCTTGCCTGCCACAGGTCCTTCATCTCCTGCTGAGCATTGCTCAGCTCCCCTCTGGGGCTGCTCTTCTCTAGGCTCAGCAGCCCCAGGGCTCTCAGCCTTTGCTCCTCACAGAGCTGCTCCAGGCCCCTCAGCACCTTTCTAGTTTCTGCTGGACTCTCTCCAGTGGTTCCCTCTTGCACTGAGGAGCCCAGAGCTGGAGCCAGGACTCCAGAGGTGGTCTCCCTAGGGCAGAGGACAGGCAGAGGAGAATGTCCCCTGACCTGCTGGCCACACTCTTCTTACTTCACCCCAGAGCCCAGGGGCTCTCCTTGTGGTGCCTGCTGAGCTGTGCAGAACTGCTGGGCTGGGGCTGGATTCTCCATGCAAATGGAGCCTGGAGCTCAGGACAGTCCCAGTGGTCACACACACCATGAGGCAGCCAGCATGGGAACAGCTTCTAGCCACAGGAGCAGACTGCAGGCCTGGGCAGGTGCTGGCCCCAGGCACTCCCAGAGCAGGCAGCTGGACCAACCTGTATGCAAGCTTGCACTGCCCTTGGTTCCTCAGGGTCAGCACTTGCTTGGCACTCCCCAGGACCTTCAGGACTCCAAAGTTCACACAGCCATCTGCACCTGCAGGACATCCCCAGAGCGAGGGAAGGGATGGGGAGGATGCTGGAGCTGCTGCAGGCTGCACCCAGTCAGGAGACAGAGACTGGGAGAGCTCAGGTGGGACAAAGCTCTGCTCAGCAAGTCTCCAGCCTTGCAAGGTTTCTCTGCCTGCTTTGCTGCCCTTTGCTCTTCTCACTCTGAGAGGATCTGTAGGGCTTAGCAGCCAAGGAGCTCAGCCTCTACCTCCTTGCTTCCAAGCACAGATCAACCACTTGATGTGCTGTACTGAGCCTTCAGGAACTGCCAGCTGCTTGTTCCCACCCCTGGTGTTTCAAAGGGGCACACTTCAAGGTGTGAGAGAGGCAAGGCACTGTGTGACCTGACAGTGCTCTACTCCACACAGCTGGCAAGAGACCTGTGCCATGGATCCATGCCAGGCCTGCATTGCTGTCCCATCCCATCCCATCCCATCCCATCCCATCCCACCCCATCCCATCCCATCCCACCCCCCACTTGCCCCAGCAGTGCAATGCAGCTGAACTCCTTTGCTCTGGGGCCAGCCACTGACCTTCAGGCAGGGTGATGTTCAGAGCAACTTCGTAGGCCGCAGCCACAACTTCAATGCTCTCCACCTGAACAACACCCTGGACATTCTCTGCAGCTGAAACCTGAGGCAGCAAGAAGCAAACCCTAAAGTCCTTCTCCTCAGTGTTCCTGCTAAACAAGAGGAGTCCTTGTCTCTAGCAGCTGTCTTTACCCAGCCTGGGAGGCAGTGTGATGTACAAACACCCACAAGAGTCCTGAGGTGTCCCAGAGCAGGTGGCAATGACAGCCAACTCTCTCTTAGCAGGCAGCAGCCTCACTGCAATGCAGCCTCTAAACCCCAGGGAACAAAGCCTTAATAGCCAGAGGAGGAGACTCCACAACCTCCCTGGGCAACCTGCTCCAGGGCTCCAGCACCCTCACACCAAAACTGTTGGAGCCTCCTGGCTTCCAGTTCCTGCCTCTTCCCCCTTGTTCTGTGCTGGCACCACTGCCTGGCTCCAGCTTCTTGCCCCCCACCCTCAGCTCCTGCTCAGCACTGAGGTATTCATAAGCAGCATCCTTCAGTGAGGGTCCCTTGGTGCTAAGGGCCCAGACAATGTGGGCTCAAAGGAATCTCCTCAGGGCTCATCCTTTGGCCCTCTTTGCCTTCAGACACAGCCTCCATCCCCCAGGGCCCACAGCACTCTGCCCAGCTCTGCCAGGCAGGGCCCTGTCCCCTCACCTCCAAGCGGAGCTTCTTCTCCACGCCGAGAGCCTTGCTGCTCCTGAAGCACAGCTGCACGGCCAGCTCCGAGCGGGGCCCGACCGTGCCCTGCCTCTGCCGCACCGAGAAGCCCTCGCCGAGGCTCTGCAGCCCGCTGAGCCTCCAGGCCACCGGCAGGGGGCAGCTGTTCCGCAGCAGCAGGCTCCTGCTGTGCTCGCTGCGGAGACACCAAGGCTCAGTGCCAGCTGCTGAGGGGCACAGCGGCAGCCCTGCCGCTGGCAGCAGCCCTCCCCATGGGGCTGAAACCACCCTGCAGGTTTTGCTCTTTGCCACAAGCCTGAGAGGGGAGGCCCTAGGGAGAGCTTGGTGGCAGAAGGGGATCCAACAGCAGGCAGAGCCCCAGGAGCTATTCCACTCTCTGCACCAGCAGAGGAGCAGCAAATGCATCAGGGCCCCCACTGCTGGGGGGCTAGAGCTGGGGACTGTCATGGGACATCCCAGCCAGCAAGGAACGGTGAGCAAGAGGCTGGCAAGTGCTGGGAGCAAGAGGGCTGCTGGCCCAGCCTCCAAGCTGAGGAAAGGGAAGCTGCAGCAGAGCCACCCCCAGCAGAGTGCCCCTGGCCTGACTGACCTGTGCAGAAGCACCCTGTTGAAATGCAGCTGCCTGGGGCTGACCCCCAGCTTCACCTGCACCCCTTGGCAGCACAGGTGGGAGACCACTGGCTCTGGGTTGCCCTTGATGCAGCAGATGAGGCTGTCTTCCACCAGGCCAGGTGAAGTGGGGTATGCCCAGATGCTCAGCTCCTGGCCCCAGCCCCACAAAGAGAAGCACAGAAGAACATTCAGTGAGCAGGAGGGGCAGCTCCTGGGCTCTGCTGCTGCTCCCTGGCCCACCTGCCTGTCTCCTACCTGCTTCTCCTTAGGTCCCAGCTGCATGCTGGCAGGCTCCAAGAGGAAGGTGCCCCCACTGCCACCCCTCTCAAAGGAGAAGTGCACCTCTGCCTCCCAGGGGCTGACATTGCAGATGGAGAGCTGCTCGCAGTTGTCATCCTGCAGCACAGCCTTGGAGCTGGCCACAGAAAGGGCAAAGGCTGCAGGGGAGCTCTGTCAAGCAGCCTGAGAGAAAGGCTCATGTGGGACACCTTGCATGCTGCCTGTGTTCATTCCCTGCTTCCTTGGATGCCCAGCCCACACTTGGTGTCTCCATCCCAGAGGTGTGCACAGGCCACTTCAAGAGGCCTTCGACAAACCAGGACCTCAAAGGTGCCTGGCAAAACAGAAGCACAGCAGGCACCTGGATTCCTCCCCTCCTCTGCTGGCTTTCCCTCCCTGCAGGCTTCCCAGAAAAGTGTGGAGAGAGCTCAGCTTCTCTCTTCCAAAGCAGCCAGGAGACTGCCTGGGCCCAGCTCCTGGGTGAGCCTGAGGCTGAGGGCGGGAAAGCAAAAGGATTCCTTCCCAAGAGGAATCCCAGAGTTAACAAACACCTCCTGGTTCAGGTGTGGGACAGAGGTTGGTGGGAAAAGGTCAAAAAAAGGCAATGCCTCAGCCTGGCCAAATCCTCTTTTGGTTTTTAAACTCTTTTGATTTACCCTCCCTGGGGTGTCAGAATGCCACCAGCTCTCCAGAGCTCCCCTGGAGACAAACCTCCATTCCTAATGCTGAAAGAAGAGGGAAGTGAAAAACAGAAAGATGCCAGCAGCTGCAGGGACATTATTTTAAGGCCAGACTCTATCCAGCAGTGGGGATCAGGAAAATGGAAATCCCCTTTGCCCTGCCCTGCAGGTGCTTGTCCCCCAACAGCAGCTCCAACCATCAAGTCTTGCTGACACTGCAGATTTCACGGAGGGTTTCCAGTCCCTCAGCAGAAAAACTTCCTTTGCTCCTTCAGGCTGACCCACAGAGCTCCCAGCACTTGAAACAAACAGCACAAAGCTGCTGAAGCTGAGATGGGGGCTGACAAGTGACCCCAAGCTGCTTTCAGGCTGCAAGCAGCACCTGGCTCTGGCCACCAAAGCCCCCAGGGGGCAGGAAGATCAGCTCCATCCCCCCCAGCACTCCTGTGCCTGCTAGGTGCTCAAGTTGCCACAGCTGTGCTCCTTCAAAGCCACCAAACCCCCAGCTCTCTGCCCGGGCCTGCCCTGAATCGTGCCCCTGGGTGCATGTTCCTGGAAGCACAAGGTCCTGCAAGCAGCACAGCTGGGGGCTGGGCAGCACCTACCTGTCTCTTGCCTGGGCACACAGCAGCGGCCCCAAGTGGAACATCCCCGTGCTCAGGACATACTGCTTGGAGATGATGGCATCAGCTGCCTTGCTCTGCCTGCAGCCAGGAAACACCTCCCTGGCACAGAGAGAAGGAAGAGTTGGGAGATTCTCTGAGCACAAAACCTGCTCCCAAAGGCTGAACTCTTAGTGCTGGCCGAGGCACAGCACCGCTGCCCAGCTCCAAGCACGGCAAGAGATGCTGGGGGGCTCAGGCAGGTCCCAGGGGCACAAGGGGCAGAGTCTCAGCTCTGAGCTCAGGGGCAGCAGAGCGGGACGGCCCCAGGGGCCAGCCTTACCGTGGCTCCTGGCTGATGCTGGGGTACAGGCAGGTGCCCCTGCAGTGCAGCTGGTAGGGGCGCTTGGTGCCCAGCAGCTCCAAGTGCAGCCTCTGCTCAAAGCTGCCCAGCAGCGCGGAGCTGAAGTGGACCTGCAGCACCACCTGGCCCTGGGCAGGCACTACCCAGCGGTAGCTGCTGAGCCTGGCAGGGAAAGAGGAACCTTCAGGCACTGCTGAGGAGCAAAGGAGAGCAGGAGGAGCCATGGTGGAGCTGGGGTGGGAAAGCTCCTTGGCAAGCTGGCCCTGAAGCAGAGGGATCCCTCCTCCCTCACAGCTCACCTGGCACAGCTCTCTGGGGGGGGCAGGGTGTCCACGTCTGGGGGGTCCTGTGGCTGGTCCCTGGAGATCTCTCCTGCCACAGCCAGAGCTCTGCTTTCCCCTCACAGCCTCCTGGCTGCTGCTGCCTTTCTCCCTTCTCCAGTGGCCTCTGGCTGGGGTGCCCTGCTCCTCTGAGGTCTTCACCCCAAAGGGAGAGAGCAAAGGGAAAGACAGCTGAGACCTGCCCTGAAAGCCAGCACTGCAGGGGAGGTCTCAGCAGAGCAGAGCACAGCACAGGGGCAAAAGCCTCTCCTTTGACCTGCTGCCCACATTGCTGGGGATCAGCCCAGGATAGGGCTTTCAGCACTCAGTGCCAGCTCCTCTCCATCTTTGCACCTCCCAGCTGAAGGTTTGAGGGGCAGAGCAGGGTTCTGCTGAGGCTTTGCCTCTCCTCTCAGACTGGCCCTGTGTTTCAAGCAGAGCTCTTTCTTCTGGACAGCCAGAAGGGATCTCTGCAGGCTTGGGCCCTGTCACATCTTCACTGCCCTGCCACTCTCACCCTTTTCCATCCCACCTGCCCCTTTGCCCCCATCCAGCCTGGTCCCTGTCCTGGCACCTTCACTGTGGGCACAGTGGGGACATCCACAACACTTTCAGGAGCCTCCTCCTCTTCTGGCCCTGTGGCAGCTGCTGGCAGGAGCACAAAGTGCTGGAGGACTTCTGCAGGCACCTCCTGCTTGGCTGGGCAGTGAACCACAGAGCAGACAGCAGGGGGAGGAATGGGGGGCCCTGAGGGACCCAGGCCCAGCTCATCCAGGACCTAAAGCAGAAGAGCAAACCTTGGTCATGCTCCTGTGGCCTCTATCCTCACACCTCCTGAAAGACACTGAGCTGTTAGGGAGCTCTGATTGATTGAGGTGGAGCACAGCCCTTGCTCTGCCCAGGGTGGGGAGCAGGCTCCAGAGCAGGGCCAGGACTACAGGTGGCACCTGCAGAGGAATCTGGCCCCATCAATTCACCCCCATGAGCATGGCCTGCAGGATCTCAGCCAGCTGCCAGGAAGCTCCTCCAGCTCCAGCAGGGACAACCTCCAGGGGTGGACAGCCCTGGGGCAGCACTCAGCTGATGAGAGTCATGGCTGAGTGTGGGCAGGGAGGTCCCACCTGCTAGCAGGGCCCCAGGAAGCCTGTTGTGGGGTACAAGGGGATGCAGTGACACAAGGGGGAGAGGCTGGCTCCTGCCACACAGGGCAGCAGCTGTTCTCACCATGGCAGCCAAGTCATCTGGGGTTGGTTCTGTGGCTGCAGCCTCCCCCAGGACAACTTCTCCATCTCTCTCACTGTCCTTGGCCATCTTTTCTTTCACCTTCCTGAAGGCCTTCTCATATTTCTCATTGCCTGAAGGCAGAAACCCCCCAGAGTGAAGTGTGGGCATCTGAGCTGGGCAGCCCCCTCCCCACACCACCTCTCCCAGAAACACTCCTCCAGCAGCTCAGGGCACAGCATTGGAAGAGACCTCGAGGATCATCCAGCCCAACCTGTCACCACAGACCTCATGGCCAGACCATGGCACCAAGTGCCACATCCAATCCCCTCCTGAACACCTCCAGGGGTGGGGACTGCACCACCTCCCCAGGCAGCACATCCCAATGACCAATGACTCTCTCAGTGAAGAACCTTCTCCTCACCTCCAGCCTAAACCTCCCCTGGCACAGCTTGAGACTGTGTCCTCTTGTTCTGGTGCTGGGTGCCTGGGAGAAGAGACCAACCCCCACCTGGCTACAACCTCCCTTTAGGTAGCTGTAGAGGGCAATGAGGCCTCCCCTGAGCCTCCTCTTCTCCAGGCTAAACAATCCCAGCTCCCTCAGCCTCTCCTCACAGGGCTGTGCTCAAGGCCTCTCCCCAGCCTTGTTGCCCTTCTCTGGACACCTTTCAAGTCTCTCAATGTCCTTCTTGAACTGAGGGGCCCAGAACTGGACACAGGACTCAAGGTGTGGCCTAAGCAATGCAGAGCACAGGGGCACAATGACCTCCCTGCTCCTGCTGGCCACACCACTCCTAATGCAGGCCAGGATGCCCTTGGCCTTCCTGGCCACCTGGGCACACTGCTGGCTCATGTTCAGGCAGCTGTCAGTCAGCACCCCCAGGTCCCTCTCTGCCTGGCTGCTCTCAGCCACTCTGAGCCCAGCCTGGAGCTCTGCCTGGGGCTGCCGTGGCCAAAGTGCAGCACCCGGCAGTGGGTGCCTATCCTCCTGCTGCATGCTGAGCTTCAGCCCTGCCCAGCTTCCTCCCCCAGAGGAGCAGCTCAGCCCCAGCTCTGCAGGGTGGCTCCTGGGACACAGCCCACAGGGACTTGCAGAGCCTGGGGAAGCCACCAGTGCTGCTCTGACAGCCTTGGGGGTAGGCCCTGGGGGAAAGCCCAGGGGAGCATCCTGAGGAGCAGCCAGGCAGTGCTCACCTTGGCTGTTCCTGGGCAGGTGCAGGCAGAGCCTGGGAAAGCTTCCCTCTCCTTTCAGGCAGACTTCTTGCGGCTCCAGGTGACCCACTGGGAGCTGGAAAGCCTTGCAGAAGGCCCCAGGCGCTTCTGGCAGCTAAGAGACTTTCAGCACCTGCTGCTGGCCGGCTCCAAGGCTACCCTGCAGGGAGGGAATGCACCAAAGAGGCTTTGATGGAGGGGGTGATGCTCAGCCAGGTTCTCCTCTGGAAGACAGCAGACAGCAGCACCTTCTAGCTGTCTGGTTTCCAAGAGCTTGTCTCCTGCCCCAGGCTGCCAGGTCCCCTCCAGAGTGCCAGCGTGGGGAGAGCTGGAAAGGACCTCTGGAGGTCATCACTCCAACTGCCCTGCTAAAGCAGGGCACCCCCAGCAGCTTGCCCAAGAGCAGCATGGCCAGGGGGAGCTGGAATCCCTCCAGAGCAGGAGGAGGCCTTCCCTCAGCACAGCCTGGCCTTTGCTCAGCACCAGCACAGCTCTGCTGCTCCCAGGCTTTGCCTTCAGCCAGCAGGAGCCAGGCCTGACCAAGCAAAGCTCCAGCAGCAGTGCTGGGCAAGGCAAGGGAAGTGCCCCTGCCCTCTGCAGGGCCAGCAGCTCCTGTCACAGCACCTCAGTGGTGTCCACTAGGCTCCTCAGCTCAAAAGGGACAGGGACCTACTGGAAAGAGTCCAAGGGAGACTACACACATGCTGAGGGCCTGGAGCATCTTTGTGAGGCTCAGAGGCTGAGACTCCTGGGGCTGTTGAGCCTGGAGAAGAGCAGCCCCAGAGAGGGCCTCTGCTCAAAGCTCAGCAAGAGCTAAAGGGCTTGTGGGGGACAAGAGGATGGGGCTGGACTCTTGTCAGTGGTGCCCACTGACAGGACAAGAGGCAAGGGGCATCAGCTGGAACCCAGGGAGTTCCATCTGGCCAGGAGGAGAAAATTCTCTGCTGTGAGGGTGCTGGAGGCCTGGAGCAGGCTGCCCAGAGAAGCTGTGGAGTCTCCTATGGAGAGATTCCAACCCCCCCTGGGCACGCTGCTGGGGGTGCCCTGCTGGAAGGAGGAGGTTGGGCTGGATGACCCCAGAGGCCCCTTGCAAACCACCCCCCCTCCTGGGATCCTGGGAGTGCAGGTGGGTGTCCAGGGCTCTGAGCCCCACCTGGGACTCCCACCAAACCTCCTGCCTGTGCAGTTCAACTCAGGGTGCAGGAGCCTGCCCTGGCTCATGCTGAGCTCCAGAGAAAGGCCACAAGGAGGAGCAGAGGGCTGGAGCTGCTCTGCTATGAGGACAGAGTGAGAGAGTTGGGCTTGTGCAGGCTGGAGAGGAGAAGGCTCCAGGGAGACCTTCTTGTGGCCTTCAGGTCTCTGCAGGCAGCTCCAAGAAAGCTGGGGAGGGACTTTTGAGGGTGTCAGGGAGGGACAGGACTGGGGGGGTGGAGCAAAACTAGACAGGGGAAGATTCAGGTTGGGTGTTAGGAAGAAGTTCTTCCCCAGGAGGGTGGTGAGAGCCTGGCCCAGGCTGCCCAGGGAGGTGGTGGAAGCCTCCTGCCTGGAGGTGTTTGCAGCCAGGCTGGAGGTGGCTGTGAGCAACCTGCTGTGGTGTGAGGTGTCCCTGCCCATGGCAGGGGGTTGGAGCTGGCTGAGCCTTGAGCTCCCTCCCAAGCCTGACAATCCTGTGAGCTGCAAACACATCTCTGGCCACACAGCAGCAGAGCCTAGGACAAGATCTAGAACAGAAAGTGTCACTGGGGCTTCCAGAAGTGTCTCTGGCTTCCAGAAGAGCTGTCCCAGGCCAGAGCAAAAGGAAGCAGATCCAGAGGCACCTGGCTCTGGGTGACAAGACACATCTGCAGCCTTCCTCAGCTGCCCACTGCACACAGGGCTGCACTTGCAGACGAGCCCTGGACCCAGCCCCAGCCCCAGCCCAGCCTCATCCCCAGCCCAGGCCGAGACCTGCCCCAGCCCAAGCCCCAGCCCCAGCCCCAGTCCTCCCCCATCCCAGCTCCCAGCCCCAGCACTGCCCTCAGCCCAGCCCCAGACCCAGACTGGATGCAGCCCTGTCCCCAGCCCCAGCCACAGCCCAGCCCCAGGCCCCGCCCCAGCCTAGCCCCGGCCCTGCCCCAGCCCTGGCTCCTGCCCCAGCCCCAGCCCTGCCCATGCCTTGGTTCCAGTCCCAGCCCCAGCCCTGCGCCAACCCAGCCCCACCCCAAGGCCCAGCCTCAAGCCCAGTCCTGCCCCAGCCCAAGCCCCAATCCAGCCCCAGCCCTACCCCTACCTCAGCCCTAGCCCCAGCCCTGTCCGCAGCCCCAGCCCCAGCCCCAGCCCCAGCCCAGCCCCTGCCCTGGACCCAGCCCCTTCCCAGGACCCAGCCCCAGCCCAACCCCAGCCCTGGACCCAGCCCCAGCCCCAGCCCAGCCCCAGCCCCAGCCCCAGCCCAACCCCAGCCCTAGCCCAGCCCCTGCCCTGCCCCAGCCCAGCCCTGCCCCAGCCCAGCCCCTACCCTGGACCCAGCCCCTGCCCAGGACCCAGCCCCAGCCCAGCCCCAGCCCCACCCTCAGCCCCAGCCCAGCTCCAGACACAGCCCATCCCCAGCCCTGGACCCAGCCCCAGCCCTAGCCCGGCCCCAGCCCCCGCCCCAGCCCAACCCCAGCTCCAGCCCTGCCCCAGCCCAACCCCAGCCACAGCCCTGCCGCAGCCCTGGACCCAGCCCCAGCCCCAGCCCCACCCCCGGCCCCATCCCCGGCCCCAGCCCAGCCCTAGCCCAGCCACAGCCCTAGCCCAGCCCTGCCCTCAGCCCAGCCCCAGGCCCGGACCCAGCCCTGGCCTCAGCCCAGCCCTAACCTAGCTCTGCCCCAGGCCCAGGCCTAGCCATCCGTGCCCTCAGCCCAGCCCCAGCCCTGGACCAAGCCCCACCCCTGAGCCGAACCCAGCCCCTGCCTGGCCCCAGCCCTGCCCTAGCTCCAGCCCTAGCCCTGTCCCCAGCCTCGGCCCGTGCCCCTGCCGCAGTCCCAGTCCTGCCCCATCTCAGCCCCTAGCCCCAGCCCTGCCCTCAGCCCAACCCTGCCCTCAGCCCAGCCCCAGACCCAGCCTGGCCCCAGCCCTGTCCCTAGCCCCAGCCACAGCCCTAGCCCCAGCCCTGCCCTCAGCACAGCCCCAGCCCCAGTCCCACCCTCGCCTCCAGCCCAGCCCCAGCCCCAAACTTGGCCCCAGCCCAGCCCCAGTTCCAGCCCTGCCCCAGTCCCCGCCCCAGACCCAGCCACAGCTCCAGCCCTGTGCCAGCCCTACCCCAGCCCAGCCCCGGTCCCAGCCCAGCCCAAGCCCTGGCCCAGCCCCAGCCCCAGCCCCATCCTTGCCCCCAGCCCAGCCCTAGCCCGGCCCCAGCTGCAGCCCCAGCCCCAGCCCTGCCCCAGTCCCTGCCCCAGCCCAGCCCCTGCCCTGGACCCAGCCCCAGCCCCACTCCAGCCTCATCCCCAGCCCAGGTCCAGCCCTGCCCCAGCCCCAGCCCCAGCTCTGGCCCCTGCCCCAGCCCCAGCCCTTGCCCAGCCCTGCTCTCAGCCCCAGCCCCAGCCCCAGCCCCACCCTCGGCCCCAGCCCAGCCCCTGCCCCAGGGCTGCCCCGGCCCAGCCCCAGCCCCAGCCCAGCCCCTGCCCTGGACCCAGCCCTAGCCCAGCCCCAGCCACAGCCCCAGCCCAGCCCCAGCCCAGCCCCCGTGTGGTGGGTGGAAGGGTAAGGCCAAGAAGCCTCCTCCCTTCCCCCTTGTAAAGTAAAGGGAAAGAAAAATTGAAGGGAAAGGAAAAAAAAACTCACAAGCTGAATTAGCAAAGCAGTGGAGCTATATTTACAAAGCGATGTAGGGTATGCAGGGGAATATTTACAAATTTACAATATCTACAATATATACAAAGATATACAACAGAGTAACACAGAAATGAGAGTAACCCCCCTCGGACACAGAGGGGTTCCTCACCTCCGCTCTCCCCTCTCTCCCCCCCCTTTCCCCAGAATGGGATAGAAAGAGAAAGAAAAGAGAGGAAAAAAGGTTAGAAGCAGTTCGTGTTAATTGGAAGGGAGTTAATACAGGCCTTTATCTGGTTTTCAAGGCAGAGGCCTTGGCAGAAAGCCCAGCACAAAACAGAGCTGCTGCACGAAGAAGAGGCGGAAGCAAGACTGAAGATAAGGTGCTGGAAAAACCCAGTATAGTCCCAGCTCAGAAGGTGCTTCCTCCCACTCTACCAATGAAATTAGTTTAGATTATTCCTTCCGTTTAACAACTTCCGTCCACCATATTCCTTTCTTAAGGGGGCAACGTCAACCGGCCACAGTCCACCCCTTCTAAACAATTTCATTGGCTGTTCATACTGTCCATCCAATCCACAACGATATTTACAGTTCGTGAGTAAAGTTCATAGTCCATTCCGGCTATGCTCAGATGTAGATGATTCAAAAGTCCAAGAAAATCAGAAAATGAGAAAAATGGAAAACAGTTCATTTCTTCACCGACGAAGCAAAGAAAAGGGAAAGAGGGATTCTCAGGGTCTCTTAGTTGACTCAGGGCTCTCAGGGATCTCAGGGTTCGTGCACCGTAGATTCCTCGTTGATTCTTCCTCTGGACGCGATGTAGCTGTACAGCAGTTTGAAATTAACCTCTTTCAGCTAAAGTTAAATTTCTTTGTGGAATACACTGAACTTCACCATTCTCTTGCATTACCCAATAAGTGTGACCCAGACCTTCAGCTGAAACCACCCCTCGGACAGGTTTAGCCTCTCCTGAGGGTGAAAATACCCAAACAGTTTTACCTAACAGATTCTTTTCTCTAACAACAGGAACTCTATCACCTTCTACTTTCCGTAGCAAATCTGAATGTGCAGGTCCAGCTCGGTTCACTGAACCTCTACTATTTACCAGCCAGGTTGCTTGTGCTAAATGTTTTTCCCAGTTTTTCAAAGATCCACCTCCCATGGCTTTGAGAGTGGTCTTCAACAAACCGTTGTAGCGTTCAATCTTCCCTGAAGCTGGTGCATAGTAGGGAATGTGGAATATCCACTCAATACTGTGCTCTTTTGCCCAGTTCTTTACAAGGTTGTTCTTGAAATGAGTTCCGTTGTCTGACTCAATCCTCTCTGGAGTTCCGTGTCTCCACAGGATCTGTCTCTCCAGACCGAGAATGGTGTTGCGTGCAGTTGCATGTGGAACTGGATAAGTTTCCAACCATCCAGTGTTTGCCTCTACCATAGTAAGCACGTATTGCTTACCGGAACGAGAACGTGGTAGAGTGATGTAGTCAATCTGCCAAGCTTCACCATACTTGTACTTGGACCATCTGTCACCATACCACAAGGGCTTAAGTCGTTTTGCCTGCTTAATAGCAGCACAAATGTCACAGTCATGGATGACTTGTGTGATGGCATCCATGGAAATGTCTATGGATCTGTCACGAGCCCATTGGTATGTTGCATCTCTGCCTTGATGTCCTGACGAATCCTGAGCCCACTGAGCTAAGAATATCTCACCTCGGTGTTTCCAGTCGAGATCAAGATTAGAGTCCATGTCTACTTGAGAAACTCTTGCAGCTAGATCTGCCTGATGGTTGTGTTGCTGTTCCTCAGTAGCTTTGCTCTTAGGAATGTGAGCATCGATGTGTCTCACTTTCACTGGAATTCTCTCGATTCGGTCAGCAATGTCCTGCCATAGGTTGGCTGCCCAAATGGGTTTTCCTTTTCTCTGCCAACCACTCTTCTTCCAGTTCTTTAGCCAACCCCATAGAGGATTGGCTACCATCCATGAGTCGGTGTAGAGATAAAGCTTTGGCCATCTCTCACGTTCAGCTACGTCGAGAGCTAGCTGGACAGCTTTTACCTCTGCAAACTGACTGGATTCTCCTTCTCCATCTTTCGCCTCTGCAACTCGGCGTGTTGGACTCCACACTGCAGACTTCCACCTTCGCTTGTTCCCAACAAGACGACAGGAACCGTCTGTGAACAGAGCATATTTCTTTTCATCATCAGAAAGGTCATTGTAAGGAGGAGCTTCCTCAGCACGAGTTACTTTCTCCTCTGGAGGTTCGGCACAGTTGATACCTTCAGGCCAACTTGAGATCACCTCCACTAGACCAGGTCTTTCAAGATTTCCCATTCGAGCTCTCTGTGTTATCAGAGCCATCCACTTAGACCAGGTTGAGTCTGTGGCATGATGTGGTGTGGATCCTTTGCCTTTGAACATACAATTCAAAACTGGTAATCTGGGAGCTAGGAGAAGTTGTGATTCAGTTCCAATCACTTCAGAAGATGCTTTTACTCCTTCATAGGCAGCTAAGATTTCTTTCTCTGTTGGAGTATAATTAGCCTCTGAACCTCGGTAACCTCGACTCCAGAAACCAAGAGGTCGTCCACGTGTCTCACCTGGAGCTTTTTGCCACAAGCACCAGGTTGGACCATTGTCACTTGCAGCCGTGTACAAAATGTTCTTAATGTCTGGACCATCTCGGACAGGTCCCAGACCCATTGCTTGAACTGCCTCTTGTTTTATCTGGTCAAAGGCTGCTTGTTGTTCAGGTCCCCAGTGGAAACTGTTTCTCTTTCGAGTCACATCATACAGAGGTTTCACAATCTGACTGTATCCAGGAATGTGCAGTCTCCAAAATCCCACTATCCCCAAGAAACGTAGGGTCTCTTGCTTGTTGGTGGGACTTGCCATGGTAGAGACTCTATTTACCGCATCCACTGGAATGTGTCGGCGTCCATCCTGCCACCGCACTCCCAGAAACTGAATCTCTGTGGTAGGTCCTTTCACCTTGTCTCGCTTGATGGCAAAACCTGCATCCAGAAGAATGTCAATGATTTTGTTACCTTTCTTGAAGACTTCCTCAGCAGTTTTACCCCAGACGATGATATCATCGATGAACTGGATGTGTTCTGGAGCACCGCCTTTCTCCAGAGCATCGTGGATCACTGCATGACAGATGCTTGAGCTGTGGATCCAGCCCATTGGCAATCTGTTGAAAGTGTACTGGATTCTTCTCCAGGTGAAAGCAAACTGAGGCCTGCATTCCTCTGCTATGGGAATAGAGAAAAATGCATTAGCAATGTCTATGGTAGCATACCATTTGGCCTCTTTGGATTCCAGCTCATACTGTAGCTCCATCATGTCTGGTACTGCTGCACTCATAGGTGGTGTCACTTCATTCAGGGCTCGGTAGACTACTGTCAGACGCCAGTCTCCATTCTGCTTCCGCACAGGCCACACTGGTCTGTTGAAAGGTGAATGAGTTTTGCTGACAACTTTCTGACTCTCCAACTGACAAATCAGATTCTGAATGGGCAACAAAGAGTCACGGTTGGTTCTGTATTTTCTGTGATGCACAGTCTGAGAAGCAACCGGCAATTTAATGTCCTGTATCTTATGTTGTCCCACAACTGCAGATTCATCAGAAAGTTCAGGTCTGGCAGACAGCTTCAATTTTTGTCCATCAATTTCTATAGAAGCTACTCCAAAAGCCCATTTGTAACCTCTAGGGTCTTTGAAACGCCCTTCTCTCAGAAAATCAATTCCCAAAATACAAGGTGCATCAGGTCCGGTCACAACTGTATGCTTCCTCCATTGTTTACCAGTTAAACTTATATTAACCTCTACCTTACTTAACTCTTGAGATCCACCAGTGACTCCCAGAATAGTTATAGACTCTGATCCCTGATAATTTGATGGTATTATGGTGCACTGAGCTCCTGTGTCAACCAAGGCCCTGTACTTCCGAAATTGTGAAGTGCCAGGCCACGATGTACACATCCCAATAGATTCTATTATCTCTGTTATCCCTCTCCTCCCCCTGGCGGGAGGCAGGGCACCCCTAGTTATGGGGAACATGCGCACATGTGCATTGCACATAGTTTGCAGGGTTATAACTTTGCATGTTATAACTGGAGCCACTGTTGGAGCCATAAGAGTCGTTCTGGGGAACTGTGGAAGTAACAGCTACCCTACTGGTATTGCTACCTCGGGTTCTGCCACTTTGCAATTCCCTCAGTCTCCTGAAAAGATTAGAAGTTGGTTGGCCATCCCAGCGGTTCATGTTCTCACCAAACTGATCACGCAGAGTTATCCAAATAGTTCTACGTGATTGCCTTGGTGGTCTGTTTTGGAACGACCCGTTTTGGAATGTCCTGTTTTGGAATGACCTCCTTGGAGGATGTGTATTCCTCACAGATGAGACTTGTACCCACCTGGAGGAAGAATTGAAATTATCCCTTTGTGCCAATTGGGATATGGAATTTCTAAATTCATCTTTTAACTCTCTTATGCAATTCTGAATATCACCAGACATCGTTTTAATGGCCGAAACCAAAGAACCACGTGTCATGCTATCCTCCAATTGTCTCATTTGATCACTGAATTGGCCAACCGTGGGAGAAGCTCCACCATAACTTCTTGACACAATTCTGCTTGCCAGAATGTTTGCATAATTAGAAGGAGCAAGTTTGATGATCTTTTTAGCAAGACCAATACCCACAGGAATGTCATCAGGATTCAGAGTTTCATGTTCACCATAGAGTAGCTCTCTAACAGCAAATTCTCTCAAGCGCTTAATTCCCTCATCTATGGCAGTCCAGGGTTTAGGATTCCAGGAAAGATCATCTCGGGAAGGGTATCTCAGGGCAACCGCCATTAAAAGGCGTATCCACAGATTAACCTTACCGAGAGCTTCGCCTAGATGTCTATCTATTCCTTTGTCCCTTGAGAGAGTTCCTAACTGAGCTGCTGACTTGTCTCCAACTGTTAGAGCTGAAGCACCTGTATCATAACACCTACTAAGCCAAGCTAGAACTGGCTCCTTATCTGCCCTGGTGAAATCTTTACGGACATTTCGCAATTCCTCCCGTGGAGAAGAACACTCCAAAATATCATCTTGGTCTTCATCTCCCTGAATTCTTTGCCCATAAAATCCTGCTGTCATTCTCCTAAGGATCTCTTTAAGCTGAGAACCACCTTTGCCAGCTGCCTTCCTAACTTCATCTCTATCCTGCTTTGATCTCACTAGGTTAGCTAGATCTTTAAAACAAACCTTCTCTTCCTCCTGAGCAGGATCTTTTAGAGTAGAGGGCCCCTCACCAGGATCAGTCTTTACCTCTTCTTCTCCATCTTGGGCCTTTCCACTTCTAGTCTTTAAAGGAGCCACCTTAACTGGAGCTGTGTTTGAATTTACAGCCACCTTAATGGAAGCTGACAGGTCCTGAGATAAATCAGCTGCTGGGGCAGTGACTTCCGGTCCCACTGAGGGAGTGGGTGGAAGTGACGTTGCTCCGTTAATGGCCGATGGAGAAGAAGAAGGAGGAGAAGGAGTGGGAGAAGGAGTAGGCGCCATGTTGATACCAGCCGATGCCCTTGGCTGCTTGCCAGAATCAGCAAAGTCATTTAGAGCTGCTTTACCAATTAACTTCTTAGCCTTCTTTTTAACTGACACAGGTTCTCCACAGTCCTCGTCACTAGATGACTCTGGGACTGATCGAGAACCATGGCGTTTTCTTTTTGATCTAGTTTTAATAACAAAACAAGCTCTGGACACCTTTCTCTCTCGACGCAGAGAAATCAGGAGATACACGATAATTATCACCAGCAGCAGAATTATAGACATGAGATAAATCACCTTTGGATCCCAGGCATCACCTAAAGTTACTCTTTCCTCCGGTGGAATCTTAAAACCCTTTATCTCAATTGGGAGAGTGGTGGAGGTAACATTCCTGCATCTCACTGGCCATAGGAAATTCATACATTTTCCATACCATAATTTAACTCTATACATAACCCACATATAAATTGTCCGCATCAAATATTTACCCAGGTAATCCAAAATCAAACCCAAACAATACCTGTAAACCAGAGCCCCAAAAATTGAAAAGAATAATCGCTCCACAAACCACAATACCTTCATGTTTGCTAATTCAGCTAGAAAACACTAAATCAATCAAGTAATAAATTAAACTAATTATCTGCCCCACGTTGGGTACGCCAATAAAAAAAATGTGGTGGGTGGAAGGGTAAGGCCAAGAAGCCTCCTCCCTTCCCCCTTGTAAAGTAAAAGGAAAGAAAAATTGAAGGGAAAGGAAAAAAAAACTCACAAGCTGAATTAGCAAAGCAGTGGAGCTATATTTACAAAGCGATGTAGGGTATGCAGGGGAATATTTACAAATTTACAATATCTACAATATATACAAAGATATACAACAGAGTAACACAGAAATGAGAGTGACCCCCCTCGGACAGAGAGGGGTTCCCCACCTCTGCTCTCCCCTCTCTTCCCCCCCTTTCCCCAGAATGGGATAGAAAGAGAAAGAAAAGAGAGGAAAAAAGGTTAGAAGCAGTTCGTGTTAATTGGAAGGGAGTTAATACAGGCCTTTATCTGGTTTTCAAGGCCGAGGCCTTGGCAGAAAGCCCAGCACAAAACAGAGCTGCTGCACGAAGACGAGGCGGAAGCAAGACTGAAAATAAAGTGCTGGAAAAACCCAGTATGCCCTCCTGCTGTCCCAGTTCAGAAGGTGCTTCCTCCCACTCTACCAATGAAATTAGTTTAGATTATTCCTTCCGTTTACCAACTTCCGTCCACCATATTCCTTTCTTAAGGGGGCAACGTCAACCGGCCACACCCAGCCACAGCCCAGCCCCAGCCCTGGACCCAGCCCCAGTCGCAGCCCCGGCCCCAGCCCCAGACCTAGCCCCAGCCCCAGCCGAACCCCAGCCCCAGCCCTGCCCCAGCCCAACCCCAGCCCCAGCCCAGCCCCTGCCCCAGCCCTACCCCTTCCCAGTCCCGGTACATGCACAGACCCAGCCCTGCCCAGCCCCAGCCCCAGCCCCAGCCCTGCCCCAGCCCCGCCCTCGGCCCCAGGCCAGCCCCAGCCACAGCCACAGCCCTGCCCTGGACCCAGCCCCAGCCCAGCCCCAGCCTCATCCCCTGCCCAGCCCCAGCCCTGCCCCTGCCCAAGCCCCAGCCCCAGCCCAATCCCCATCCCCATCTCTGCCCCCAGCCCAGCCCCAGCCCCAGCTCTGCCCCATCCCAGGCCAGCCCCAGCCCCAGCCTAGCCACAGCCCTGGACCCAGCCTCAGCCCCAGCCCAGCCCTAGCCCAGCCCTGACCCAGCCACAGCCCTAGCCCAGCCCTGCCCTCAGCCCAGCCCCAGGCCCAGACCCAGCCCCGGCCTCAGCCCAGCCCTAACCTAGACCTGCCCCAGCCCCAGGCCTAGCCCAGCCATGCCCTCAGCCCTGCCCCAGCCCTGGACCAAGCCCCAGACCTGAGCCAAACCCAGCCCCAGCCTGGCCACATCCCTGCCCTAGCTCCAGCCCTAGACCTGTCCCCAGCCTCAGACCGTACCCCTGCCCCAGTCCCAGTCCTGCCCCATCCCAGTCCCCAGCCCCAGCCCTTCCCTCAGCCCAGCCCCAGACCCAGCCTGGCCCCAGCCCTGTCCCCAGCCCCAGCCCCAGCCCCAGCCCCAGCCCCAGCCCCGACCCCATTCCCGGCACCAGCCCAGCCCTAGCCCAGCCCAGCCCCAGTCCCAGGCCTAGCCCAGCCGTGCCCTCAGCCCAGCCCCAGCCCTGGACCCAGCCCCACCCCTGAGCCGAACCCAGCCCCAGCCTGGCCCCAGACCTGCCCTAGCTCCAGCCCTAGCCCTGTCCCCAGCCTTGGCCCGTGCCCCAGCCCCAGCCCCAGCCCTGCACCAACCCAGCCCCAGCCCAAGGCCCAGCCTCAAGCCTAATCCTGCCCCAGCCCTGGCCCCAATCCAGCCCCAGCCCTACCCCTACCTCAGCCCTAGCCCCAGCCCTGTCCGCAGCCCCAGCCCCAGCCCCACCCTCGCCACCAGCCCAGCCCCAGCCCCAACCTTGCCCCCAGCCCAGCCCCAGTTCCAGCCCTGCCCCAGCCCTGCCTCTGCCCCGGCCCCAGCCCCTGCCCCAGACTCGGCCCCAGCCCAGCCCCAGCCCAGCCCCAGCCCTGCCCCAGCCCAGCCCCAGCCACCGCCCAGCCCCAGCCCCAGCCCCAGCCCCGGCCCCAGCCCTGCCCCAGCTCTGGCCCCAGCCCTGTCCCCAGCCCCGGCCCCTGCCCCAGCCCCAGCCCCAGCCCTAGCCCAGCCCTGCCCTCAGCCCCAGCCCCAGCCCCAGCCCCAGCCCCAGCCCCAGCCTCGGCCCCAGCACAACCCCTACCCCAGCCCTGCCCCAGCCCAACCCCAGCCCCAGCCCAGCCCCCAGCCCCGGCCCTACCCCTGCCCAGTCCCGGTCCATGCCCAGCCCCAGCCCTGCCCCAACCTTGTCCCCAGCCCAGCCCCTGCCCCAGCCCTACCCCTGCCCAGTCCCGGTCCATGCCCAGCCCCAGCCCTGCCCAGCCCCAGCCCCAGCCCCAGCCCTGCCCCAGCCCCGCCCTCGGCCCCAGCCCAGCCCCAGCCCCAGCCCAAGCCCTGCCCTGGACCCAGCCCCAGCCCCACCCCAGCCTCATCCCCTGCCCAGCCCCAGCCCTGCCCCAGCCCATACCCCAGCCCCATCCCCATCCCCATCCCTGCCCCCAGCCCAGCCCCAGCCCCAGCCCTGCCCCATCCCAGCCCCAGCCCCAACCCCAGCCCAAGCCCTGCCCCAGTCCCTGCCCCAGCCCAGTCCTGGTCCCAGCCCAGCCACAGCCCAGCCCCAGCACTGCCCCAGCCCAGTCCCAGCCCCAGCCCAGCCCCAGCCCTGGACCCAGCCCTGCCCTCAGCCCCAGCCCCAGCCCTAGCCCAGCCCTGCCCTCAGCCCCAGCCCCAGCCCCACCCTCGGCCCCAGCCTAGCCCCTGCCCCAGCCCTGCCCCGGCCCAGCCCCAGCCCCAGCCCAGCCCCTGCCCTGGACCCAGCCCCAGCCCAGCCCCAGCCCAGCCCCAGCCACAGCCCAGACCCAGACCCAGCCCCAGCCCCAGCCCCAGCCCCAGCCCCAGCCCCGGACCTGCCCCAGCCCAACCCCAGCCCCAGCCCAGCCCCCAGCCCCCAGCCCCAGCCCTGCCCCACCCTCGTCCCCAGCCCAGCCCCTGCCCCAGCCCTACCCCTGCCCAGTCCCTGTCCATGCCCAGCCCCAGCCCTGCCCCATCTCAGCCCAGCCCCAGCCCCAGCCCAGCCCCAGCCCAGTCCTAGCCCAGCCCTGACACAGCCCCAGCCCTAGGCCAGCCCTGCCCTCAGCCCAGCCCCAGGCCCGGACCCAGCCCCAGCCCCAGCCCAGTCCTAGCCCAGCCCTGACACAGCCCCAGCCCTAGCCCAGCCATGCCCTCAGCCCAGCCCCAGCCCTGGACCAAGCCCCAGACCTGAGCCGAACACAGCCCCAGCCTGTCTCCAGCCCTGCCCTAGCTCCAGCCCTAGCCCTGTCCCCAGCCTCGGCCCGTGCCCCTTCCCCAGTCCCAGTCCTGCCCCATCCCAGACCCCAGCCCCAGCCGTGCCCTCAGCCCAGCCCCAGACCCAGCCTGGCCCCAGCCCTGTCCCCAGCCCCAGCCACAGCCCAGCCCCAGCCCTGGCTCCAGCCCCAGCCCCAGCCCTGCCCATGCCTTGGTTCCAGCCCCAGCCCCAGCCCTGCGCCAACCCAGCCCCAGCCCAAGGCCCAGCCTCAAGCCTAGTCCTGCCCCAGCCCAAGCCCCAATCCAGCCCCAGCCCTACCCCTACCTCAGCCCTAGTCCCAGCCCTGCCCCAGCCCAAACCCAGCCCCAGCCCCACCCTCGCCACCAGCCCAGCCCCAGCTCCAACCTTGCCCCCAGCCCAGCCCCAGTTCCAGCCCTGCCCCAGCCCTGCCTCTGCCCCAGCCCCAGCCCCTGCCCCAGACTCGGCCCCAGCCCAACCCCAGCCCAGCCCCAGCCCTGCCCCAGCCCAGCTCCAGCCACAGCCCAGCCCCAGCCCCAGCCCCTGCCCCGGCCCCAGCCCTAGCCCAGCCCTGCCCCAGCCCAGCCCCAGCCCCAGCCCCAGCCCAGCCCCTGCCCTGGACCCATCCCCAGCCCAGCCCCATCCCCAGACCTGCCCCAGCCCTGCCCTCAGCCCACCCCCAGCCCCAGCCTGGACCCAGTCCTGCCCCAGCCTAGCACCAGCCACAGTCCTGCCCCTGCCCTGGACCCAGTCCCAGCCCCAGCCCAGCCCCAGCCCTGCCCCAGCCTAGCCCCAGCCCCAGTCCAGCCCCACCCTGGACCCATCCCGAGCCCCAGCCCAGCCCCAGCCCTGCCCCAGCCTAGCCCCAGCCCCAGTCCAGCCCCTGCCCTGGACCCAGTCCCAGCCACCGCCCAGCCCCAGCCCATCCCCAGCCCCACCCTGGACCCAGCCCCAACCCCGGCCCCAGCCCCAGCCCTGCCCCAGCCCAGCCCTGCCCCGGCCCAGCCCCAGCCCAACCCCAGCCCCAGCCACAGGCCTGCCCCAGCCCTGGTCCCAGCCCCAGTCGCAGCCCCGGCACCAGCCCAGCCCTAGCCCAGCCCCAGCCCCAGCCCCAGCCCCAGCCCTGCCCCAGCCCAGCCCCAGCCACCGACCAGCCCCAGCCCTGGACCCAGCCCGAGCCCCAGCCCTCTCCCAGTCCCCGCCCCAGTCCCAACCCCAGCCCCACCCCCGGCCCCATCCCCGGCCCCAGCCAAGCCCCACTCACGGCCCCATCCCCGGCCCCAGCCTAGCCCTGCCCCAGCCCCAGACCTGCACTGAACCCAGCCCCAGCCCGGCCCCAGCCCTACCCCAGCCCAGCCCTGACCCGGCCCAGCCCCAGCCCAGCCCCAGCCCTGCCACAGCCCAGCCACAGCCACAGCCCAGCCCCAGCCCTGGATCCAGCCCCAGTCGCAGCCCCGGCCCCAGCCCAGCCCTAGCCCAGCCCCAGCCCAGCCTCATCCCCAGCCCTGCCCCAGCCCTGCCCTCAGCCCAGCCCCAGCCACAGCCCGGCCCCAGTCCTGCCCCAGCCTAGCACCAGCCCCAGTCAAGCCCCAGCCCCAGCCCAGCCCCAGCCCCAGCCCTGTCCTAGCCCAGCCCCAGCCCTGGACCAAGCCCCACCCCTGAGGCGAACCGAGCCCCAGCCTGGCCCCAGCCCTGCCCTCGCTCCAGCCCTAGCCCTGTCCCCAGCCTCGGCCCGTGCCCCTGCCCCAGTCCCAGTCCTGCCCCATCCCAGCCCCCAGCCCCAGCCCTGTCCCCAGCCCCAGCCCCAGGCCTGACCTCAGCCCTGCCCCAGCCCTGGCTCCTGCCCCAACCCTGGCTCCAGCCCCAGCCCCAGCCCTGCCCAAGCCTTGGTTCCAGCCCCAGCCCCAGCCCTGCGCCAACCCAGCCCCAGCCCAAGGCCCAGCCTCAAGCCTAGTCCTGCCCCAGCCCTGGCCCCAATCCAGCCCCAGCCCTACCCCTACCTCAGCCCTAGCCCCAGCCCTGTCCGCAGCCCCAGCCTCAGCCCCACCCTCGCCACCAGCCCAGCCCCAGACCCAACCTTGGCCCCAGCCCAGCCCCAGTTCAAGCCCTGCCCCAGCCCTGCCCCTGCCCCGGCCCCAGCCCCAGCCCCAGACTCGGTCCCAGCCCAGCCCCAGGCCTAGCCCTGCCCCAGTCCCCACCCCAGCCCCAGCCCTGCCCCAGCCCTGCCCCAGCCTAGCCCCAGCCCCAGCCCTGCCCTGGACCCAGCCCCAGCCCCACCCCAGCCTCATCCCCAGCCCCAGACCAGCCCCAGCCCAACTCCAGCCACAGCCCTGCCCCAGCCCTGGACCCAGCCCCAGCCCCAGCCCCACCCTCGGCCCCATCCCCGGCCCCAGCCCATCCCTAGGTCAGCCCTGTCCCAGCACCAGCCCTAGCCCAGCCCTGCCCTGCCCCAGTCCCAGCCCTAGCTCCGGCCTCAGCCCAGCCCTAACCTAGCCCTGCCCCAGCCCCAGCCCAGCCCAGGCCCAGCCCCAGACCCAGCCTGGCCCCAGCCCTGTTTCCAGCCCCAGCCCAGCCCTAGCCCTGCCCCTGCCCTGGCCCCAGCCCCGGACCCAGACTCGGCCCCAGCCCAGCCGCAGGCCTAGCCCTGCCCCAGTCCCCGCCCCAGACCCAGCCCCAGCCCCAGCCCTGTGCCAGCCCTACCCCAGCCCAGCCTCGGTCCCAGCCCAGCCCAAGCCCTGGCCCAGCCCCTGCCCTGGACCCAGCCCCAGCCCTGCCCAAGCCTTGGTTCCAGCCCCAGCCCCAGCCCTGCGCCAACCCAGCCCCAGCCCAAGGCCCAGCCTCAAGCCTAGTCCTGCCCCAGCCCTGGCCCCAATCCAGCCCCAGCTCTACCCCTACCTCAGCCCTAGCCCCAGCCCAGTCCTAGCCCAGCCCTACACAGCCCCAGCCCTAGGCCAGCCCTGCCCTCAGCCCAGCCCCAGGCCCGGACCCAGCCCCAGCCCCAGCCCAGTCCTAGCCCAGCCCTGACACAGCCCCAGCCCTAGCCCAGCCATGCCCTCAGCCCAGCCCCAGCCCTGGACCAAGCCCCAGACCTGAGCCGAACCCAGCCCCAGCCTGTCTCCAGCCCTGCCCTAGCTCCAGCCCTAGCCCTGTCCCCAGCCTCGGCCCGTGCCCCTTCCCCAGTCCCAGTCCTGCCCCATCCCAGACCCCAGCCCCAGCCGTGCCCTCAGCCCAGCCCCAGACCCAGCCTGGCCCCAGCCCTGTCCCCAGCCCCAGCCACAGCCCAGCCCCAGCCCTGGCTCCAGCCCCAGCCCCAGCCCTGCCCATGCCTTGGTTCCAGCCCCAGCCCCAGCCCTGCGCCAACCCAGCCCCAGCCCAAGGCCCAGCCTCAAGCCTAGTCCTGCCCCAGCCCAAGCCCCAATCCAGCCCCAGCCCTACCCCTACCTCAGCCCTAGCCCCAGCCCTGTCCGCAGCCCCAGCCCCAGCCCCACCCTCGCCACCAGCCCAGCCCCAGCTCCAACCTTGCCCCCAGCCCAGCCCCAGTTCCAGCCCTGCCCCAGCCCTGCCTCTGCCCCAGCCCCAGCCCCTGCCCCAGCCTGGACCCAGCCCAACCCCAGCCCAGCCCCAGCCCTGCCCCAGCCCTGGCTCCTGCCCCAACCCTGGCTCCAGCCCCAGCCCCAGCCCTGCCCAAGCCTTGGTTCCAGCCCCAGCCCCAGCCCTGCGCCAACCCAGCCCCAGCCCAAGGCCCAGCCTCAAGCCTAGTCCTGCCCCAGCCCTGGCCCCAATCCAGCCCCAGCCCTACCCCTACCTCAGCCCTAGCCCCAGCCCTGTCCGCAGCCCCAGCCTCAGCCCCACCCTCGCCACCAGCCCAGCCCCAGACCCAACCTTGGCCCCAGCCCAGCCCCAGTTCAAGCCCTGCCCCAGCCCTGCCCCTGCCCCGGCCCCAGCCCCAGCCCCAGACTCGGTCCCAGCCCAGCCCCAGGCCTAGCCCTGCCCCAGTCCCCACCCCAGCCCCAGCCCTGCCCCAGCCCTGCCCCAGCCTAGCCCCAGCCCTAGTCCCAGCCCTGCCCCAGCCCAAACCCAGCCCCAGCCCCACCCTCGCCACCAGCCCAGCCCCAGCTCCAACCTTGCCCCCAGCCCAGCCCCAGTTCCAGCCCTGCCCCAGCCCTGCCTCTGCCCCAGCCCCAGCCCCTGCCCCAGACTCGGCCCCAGCCCAACCCCAGCCCAGCCCCAGCCCTGCCCCAGCCCAGCTCCAGCCACAGCCCAGCCCCAGCCCCTGCCCCGGCCCCAGCCCTAGCCCAGCCCTGCCCCAGCCCAGCCCCAGCCCCAGCCCCAGCCCAGCCCCTGCCCTGGACCCATCCCCAGCCCAGCCCCATCCCCAGACCTGCCCCAGCCCAGCCCCAGCTCCAGCCACCGCCCAGCCCCAGCCCCAGCCCCAACCCCGGCCCCAGCCCTGCCCCAGCTCTGGCCCCAGCCCTGTCCCCAGCCCCGGCCCCTGGCCCAGCCCCAGCCCCAGCCTCGGCCCCAGCCCAACCCCTACCCCAGCCCTGCCCCAGCCAAGCCCCAGCCCCAGCCCAGCCCCTGCCCTGGACCCAGCCCCAGCCCAGCCCCATCCCCAACCCTGCCCCAGCCCTGCCCTCAGCCCAGCCCCAGCCCCAGCCCAGCCCCAGCCCAGCCCCAGCCCTGCCCCAGCCCAGCCCCAGCCACCGCCCAGCCCCAGCCCCACCCTCGGCCCCATCCCCGGCCCCAGCCCATCCCTAGGTCAGCCCTGTCCCAGCACCAGCCCTAGCCCAGCCCTGCCCTGCCCCAGTCCCAGCCCTAGCTCCGGCCTCAGCCCAGCCCTAACCTAGCCCTGCCCCAGCCCCAGCCCAGCCCAGGCCCAGCCCCAGACCCAGCCTGGCCCCAGCCCTGTTTCCAGCCCCAGCCCAGCCCTAGCCCTGCCCCTGCCCCGGCCCCAGCCCCGGACCCAGACTCGGCCCCAGCCCAGCCGCAGGCCTAGCCCTGCCCCAGTCCCCGCCCCAGACCCAGCCCCAGCCCCAGCCCTGTGCCAGCCCTACCCCAGCCCAGCCTCGGTCCCAGCCCAGCCCAAGCCCTGGCCCAGCCCCTGCCCTGGACCCAGCCCCAGCCCCACCCCAGCCTCATCCCCAGCCCCAGACCAGCCCCAGCCCAACTCCAGCCACAGCCCTGCCCCAGCCCTCGACCCAGCCCCAGCCCCAGCCCCACCCTCGGCCCCATCCCCGGCCCCAGCCCATCCCTAGGTCAGCCCTGTCCCAGCACCAGCCCTAGCCCAGCCCTGCCCTGCCCCAGTCCCAGCCCTAGCTCCGGCCTCAGCCCAGCCCTAACCTAGCCCTGCCCCAGCCCCAGCCCAGCCCAGGCCCAGCCCCAGACCCAGCCTGGCCCCAGCCCTGTTTCCAGCCCCAGCCCAGCCCTAGCCCTGCCCCTGCCCCGGCCCCAGCCCCGGACCCAGACTCGGCCCCAGCCCAGCCCCAGGCCTAGCCCTGCCCCAGTCCCCGCCCCAGACCCAGCCCCAGCCCCAGCCCTGTGCCAGCCCTACCCCAGCCCAGCCTCGGTCCCAGCCCAGCCCAAGCCCTGGCCCAGCCCCTGCCCTGGACCCAGCCCCAGCCCTGCCCAAGCCTTGGTTCCAGCCCCAGCCCCAGCCCTGCGCCAACCCAGCCCCAGCCCAAGGCCCAGCCTCAAGCCTAGTCCTGCCCCAGCCCTGGCCCCAATCCAGCCCCAGCTCTACCCCTACCTCAGCCCTAGCCCCAGCCCAGTCCTAGCCCAGCCCTGACACAGCCCCAGCCCTAGGCCAGCCCTGCCCTCAGCCCAGCCCCAGGCCCGGACCCAGCCCCAGCCCCAGCCCAGTCCTAGCCCAGCCCTGACACAGCCCCAGCCCTAGCCCAGCCATGCCCTCAGCCCAGCCCCAGCCCTGGACCAAGCCCCAGACCTGAGCCGAACCCAGCCCCAGCCTGTCTCCAGCCCTGCCCTAGCTCCAGCCCTAGCCCTGTCCCCAGCCTCGGCCCGTGCCCCTGCCCCAGTCCCAGTCCTGCTCCATCCCAGACCCCAGCCCCAGCCATGCCCTCAGCCCAGCCCCAGACCCAGCCTGGCCCCAGCCCTGTCCCCAGCCCCAGCCACAGCCCAGCCCCAGGCCCTGCCCCAGCCTAGCCACAGCCCTGCCCCAGCCCTGCCTCTGCCCCAGCCCCAGCCCCTGCCCCAGACTCGGCCCCAGCCCAACCCCAGCCCAGCCCCAGCCCTGCCCCAGCCCAGCTCCAGCCACAGCCCAGCCCCAGCCCCAGCCCCTGCCCCGGCCCCAGCCCTAGCCCAGCCCTGCCCCAGCCCAGCCCCAGCCCCAGCCCCAGCCCAGCCCCTGCCCTGGACCCATCCCCAGCCCAGCCCCATCCCCAGACCTGCCCCAGCCCTGCCCTCAGCCCACCCCAGCCCCAGCCTGGACCCAGTCCCAGCCCCAGCCCAGCCCCAGCCCTGCCCCAGCCTAGCCCCAGCCCCAGTCCAGCCCCACCCTGGACCCATCCCGAGCCCCAGCCCAGCCCCAGCCCTGCCCCAGCCTAGCCCCAGCCCCAGTCCAGCCCCTGCCCTGGACCCAGTCCCAGCCACCGCCCAGCCCCAGCCCATCCCCAGCCCCACCCTGGACCCAGCCCCAACCCCGGCCCCAGCCCCAGCCCTGCCCCAGCCCAGCCCTGCCCCGGCCCAGCCCCAGCCCAACCCCAGCCCCAGCCACAGGCCTGCCCCAGCCCTGGTCCCAGCCCCAGTCGCAGCCCCGGCACCAGCCCAGCCCCAGCCCAACTCCAGCCACAGCCCTGCCCCAGCCCTGGACCCAGCCCCAGCCCCAGCCCCACCCTCGTCCCCATCCCCGGCCCCAGCCCATCCCTCGGTCAGCCCTGTCCCAGCACCAGCCCTAGCCCAGCCCTGCCCTGCCCCAGTCCCAGCCCTAGCTCCGGCCTCAGCCCAGCCCTAACCTAGCCCTGCCCCAGCCCCAGCCCAGCCCAGGCCCAGCCCCAGACCCAGCCTGGCCCCAGCCCTGTTTCCAGCCCCAGCCCAGCCCTAGCCCTGCCCCTGCCCCGGACCCAGCCCCGGACCCAGACTCGGCCCCAGCCCAGCCCCAGGCCTAGCCCTGCCCCAGTCCCCGCCCCAGCCCCAGCCCCAGCCCCAGCCCCAGCCCTGTGCCAGCCCTACCCCAGCCCAGCCTCGGTCCCAGCCCAGCCCAAGCCCTGGCCCAGCCCCTGCCCTGGACCCAGCCCCAGCCCTGCCCCAGCCTCGGCCGCAGCCCTGCCCCAGCCCCAGCCCTATCCCAGCCCTGCCCTCAGCCCAGCCCTAGCTCTGTCACAGCCCTGTCCGCAGCCCCAGCCCCAGCCCCAGCCTCACTCTCGTCCCCAGCCCAGCCCCTGCCCCAGCCCTACCCCTGCCCAGTCACGGTCCATGCCCAGCCCCAGCCCTGCCCCAGCCCCCGCCCCAGCCCCAGCCCCAGCCCTGCCCAAGACTTGGTTCCAGCCTCAGCCCCAGCCCTGCCCCAGCCCCAGCCCCAGCCCCAGCCCTGCCCCAGCCTCAGTCCTGTGAAGCCCCAAAACAGATAGCTTTTAAGAAATAATGGGTTAGCAATTGAAGGAAGCACAAATCACATAGAGCAATAAATCGACTGAGGCATGGGACACTGTGACAGAGAAAGGAGATAAGTGATAAGAACTGACAGAGCAAGCATGATTCACGGCCGACAAGGTCAAACTGACCCTAACAGCCTTGTCCAGTCAGTAAAACTAAGCCAGGCACACCGGGAATTGACCAAATTAGGAAAGGAGTTCAAAAGTTTAAGGAGGAAGACTCATCAGAAGACCCCTGCCCATGATGAAGGTCACCGGAAAGACCACCAAGAGGATCCTCAAAAGAGATGTCCCCGCCCACGCTCCGCCTACACCACACCTCTTATGAATATGTATGCAGAGATATGATTATGTATGTGATCTGATGCAATACCACATCCAAAACTGTATAAAAGACATGCTTTTGTTACGGGAAAGGTAGAAATCCATTTAGTGATTTCTCCAACGCATTGCTAATAAAATACCTCCTGTCTATCTGACTTAAACTGAGTCTCTTAGGCAGTTATTCTTGCCTTTTGGGGCAAAATTCGGCATCATTTTCTGGCGAGCCAGCCAGGAGATAGACAGGAGATCCAGACCTTAAGGGGTCCTCCCGAGCCGGGTCCGGGGCCGGGACCCTCTGGGCGCCCCTGACGACTTTTTTTGTCAGAAGAGACCCCCCCGGACCAGCGCTCGTTGGTGGACAAAGGGTTACCTGCATCTCCTGCTCCAATCAAGAGGTATTTTAACTGTTTATTTGTTTGGGGATAAAAGCGCTTTGACTGGGAAACGGGGACCAGACGTGGTCACCTGATGGGAAGGCCTGGGGACGCCCTGGCATAATCCCGTTTATAGGGGTTGGAGTCCCCACTGGAAATAGGGGTTGGAGTCCCCACTGGGTGCTTGTTAATCGGGTGTATGTTTCTCTTTCATCTTAATGTTGTTGCTGTGCTTCTGAGAGGGTACATTTGTGTTACACTTTTGTCTAACATTGTTATGTTGTCTGCAAGAATCTCGTAATTTAGTACTCGGTATTTTGTGTTAACTGTAATCTCTTTTGTGTGTAAGAATTTATTGTGGTATCATCTGCAAACCGTACCTTGGTTTACAGCTGACATCCCGAAGCTGACTGGTATCGGTATTATACGGTTGACCAGCGACATCTCGAGGTAAAGCAGTGTACTCGGGTAAGGTAGGATAGTTTGGGTGGATGCGTTAAGAGTGTGAATGAATGAGACGCAGCATCGCTGCGAAGCAAGAGGGAGTCCTGATCCGCATTTCCTGTTCTTCGCGAGAAGCCAGGTCGGAGACGGACAAAGCGATTGAAAATTGTGTGTTAAAATATATTGGTATATAGTGCTTGTGGGAGAAAGAGACTATTCCGGGAACAGCCATGGGAGGACGACAGAGTAAGGACGTAAATATGAAAACTCCATTAGGATGTATCTTGAAGCATTGGAAGGACTTGGGAGGAATTCCAGGGGGAAGCATAAGTAAAAAGACACTCCTTAAATATTGTACACAGTGGTGGCCGTTGTATAAGTTAGACGACAATGAGAAATGGCCACCGGAGGGAACAACTAATTATAACACTGTTTTACAACTGATGCTCTTCCTCCGCCGGCTCAATAAATGGGATGAGGTGATGTACGCAGACATGTTCTTCACTCTAAGGAATAAACCTGAGTGGCAAAAAGAGTGCGGAATTAATGTAGCCCCTCAGGATCCCCTAGTATTAGCCCTGGAAAGGGATAAGAAGGGTCCAAAGCCTAAAGAACGTTGCTGTGATGCATGTAGTATTGGACAGCAGTGTCTCAAGCTAACAAGAAGAGATAGTGGAAAGGAGAGCGAAATAAGCCTGAGGGAATACCATCCATTCGCTCCAGGGTGGGAAGGGCCTCTTCCCAGGCCAAAAGAGGAACAAGGGGATCCCAGCCCATTAGAGGAACTGGAGCGATGGTGGAAATCTAAGTTTGGGCACAGCCCTCAGAAGTTAGACAACAGTTGGGAGGAAGATAGTCCATTAAAATCAGGGATTGACGAGAGGAAAAGCAGCCCTCAGGGACTAGATAGTCCACAAGGGTTGGGGAGCCACATGGATGCTGACAGCCCACCCAGACTAGAAGTCGAAAGGGAGGAAGGCAGTCCGTCAGGAGCAGAGAGCCAAAGGGAGACACGTAGCCTACCCAAGCTCAGTCCATATGGGGATAACAACACATCCAGAAGTGGAGACATTTGTAGAATGGAAACCAGCACACCAAGGACTGGGGACAAAAGTAACTCGCTGGGAAGCGGCGTCTCTAAACTGAGAGGCGACGTCTCTGAATTGAGATATAGTGAAAAGGATGATAACGAGACATGCAAAAAGGGGGGCAGAGAACAACTTAATATAGTAATTCAGATAAAGGATGAGAGAAATGGGAGGGGAGCAGAGGATGAGAGGGACAGCAGCCCGGGACAGGATAGGAGCCAGCAGATACAAAAAGGGCGACAGATGCAGGACGAGAATCGGATGGATGGTGTAATAGAGATAGGAGGGGAAAATGAAGAACAGGAAAGGGGGAAGAGGACAGAGAAGAGAAAGAATAGGGGAGACATTGAAGCACAGGAAGGAGATCCCGGGGAAGAGATCGGTCACTCGTATTATACCAGATCTGTGGCACGGGGGGAAGCAAAGCAAAGAGAGGAAGGGAACCATATGATAGCTCCTCTCTGACAAGTTGTACCAACGTTAGGGGAAAAGACTAGAGTAAAGGTGCCGTTCTCGACAAATGATTTGAACAGTTGGAGGGATGAGGCAAGGAATTTCAGGAGAAATCCTGAGGGAGTGGCGAAGAGGTTTGAATTAATGGCAAAGAATTTAGATATTGATTGGGAGGATATAGAAGTGATGCTGTCAGAATTGACAGATACAGAAAGGGAACTCGTATTGGAAACAGGAAAACAACATGCTCAAGTATTATCAGGAAGACTAGAAGATAATTTTCCCAGCAATAAACCAGAATGGGACCCAGACAATGCCGAGCACTATCAACAGCTAGTGCAGTATAGAAAACTGATAGCGATGGGCTTGCGTAATGCGATCCCTAAGGCTATCAATTGGTCAATGCTATATGACATCAGACAGGGAAAGAATGAGACCCCATCAGAGTTTTTGGATAGACTTAGGGCAGTGATGAGACAATATACACCCCTGGACCCAGCAACAGAGGAAGGGAAACAGCACTTGTTAGGGTTGATGATGGGACAGAGTAACCCAGACATCAGGAAGAAATTACAAAAACTTGAGCATCCAGCAAATAAAAACCTAGAGACACTGCTGAATGAGGCATGGAAAGTGTACAATAATAGAGAGATTGAGGAGAAGAAAAAAGAGGACAGGAGGATAGCGAGAGTAGTGGCTGTAGCAGTGGCAGCTCAGAAGACAGGTTACTCAGAACCTGGAACCAGGGGAAGAGGTAGAGGCAACCCAGCAGGAAGGGGAGGGAGGCTCCAACCCCACCCAGCTAGGGTGGGGTCAAATCAATGTGCGTACTGCCTACAGATGGGACACTGGAAGCGAGAATGCCCCCAACGAAGGGAAAGGCTCATGGCCACTACTACTACCACACATCAGGATAGTGAATGAGGGGGACCGGTGGGCCATACCCTAGCAGACCCACTGGTTAAAATGGAGCTAGGGGAAGGTAAAAAGGAATTGAACTTTTTGATTGATACGGGAGCAACTTTTTCGGTTTTAAATCAGGAATTGGTACCTAAAAGTGATGAATTTGTACAAGTTGTGGGAGCAACAGGCCAACCAGAAAAGGCTTACTTTTTGAAACCCATTAAATACAAAATTGGGAAACAGATGGGAATTCATCAGTTCCTGTATTTACCAAATTCGCCAAAGCCCTTATTGGGGAGAGACCTATTGGAGAACTTGGGAGCCATAATAAAGTTCAACAAGGACAAATTAGAATTACAAGTAAATGAGGAACAACTGATTACAGCTCTAAGCCTAACGATCAGTTGTGTGGAACCTAAACCTGAGAATCACAATTTCGAGCGAATCCTGAACAAGACATACCCATTAGTGTGGGCTACTGATATACCTGGGAAATCAAAACAAGCAGTACCGATTGTTGTTGAACTTAAAGTTGGGGCAAAACCGGTGATAAGAAAACAATACCCTCTGAGGATAGAAGACAGGAAGGGGATCGAGCCCATAATCGAAAGGTTTTTGGAACTGGGGTTATTGGTAGAATGCGAATCAGATTTTAATACACCAATCCTGCCAGTAAAGAAACCTAACGGAGCCTATAGATTAGTTCAGGATCTGAGAGCAGTAAACGAAATAACCAAGACATTACATCCGGTAGTTGCTAATCCATACACACTTTTAACTAGACTGAAGGATAATTTGGCCTGGTTCACCGTATTAGATTTAAAAGACGCATTCTTCTGCCTTCCCTTAGCTCCCGAGAGTCAAAAGATTTTTGCCTTTGAGTGGGAATCTGTAGATAGAGGAAGAAAGACTCAACTTACCTGGACGGTATTGCCCCAAGGATGGTGCAATTCCCCTACGATTTTTGGGAACCAGTTAGCCAAAGAATTAGAACAGTGGGAAAGGCCGCTGGGAGATGGCACCCTTCTGCAGTACGTAGACGACCTCCTAATAGCAACGGTGACAGAGGAAGAATGCCTTGAATGGACTATTTCCTTGTTAAATTTCCTGGGTTTAAGTGGATATCGAGTTTCTCAACAGAAAGCACAGCTGGTGCAAAAAGAAGTGGTGTGCCTGGGATAAGAAGTCTCCAGAGGACAGCGATCCCTGGGAGCAGCTAGGAAAGAGGCCATCTGCCAGATACCTAAACCGGAGACGGTGAGAGATCTGCGCGCCTTTCTGGGGATGACAGGGTGGTGTCGGCTATGGATCTACCAGTACGGGATACTCGCTAAACCACTGTATGATTTGTTGAAGGAGACTAAGAACGTCCTAGTTTGGACTCCCGAGGCAGAAGGGGCCTTCAAGAAGTTGAAGCTGGAGCTAATGAGAGCACCGGCCTTAGGTCTCCCAGATGTATCAAAACCATTCTGGCTGTTCTCCCATGAGCGGCAAGGGATGGCCCTAGGAGTCCTAGCACAGCAATTGGGACCACACAAGAGAGCTGTGGCCTACTTCTCCAAGCGATTGGATGAAGTAAGTAAAGGATGGCCAGGCTGTCTGAGGGCAGTGGCCGCAGTAATAATTAACATAGAAGAGGCCAGGAAGCTCACGTTGGGTCAAGAGATGACTGTGTTAGTGTTTCACACTGTGTCAGCTGTGCTGGAACAGAAAGGCAACCATTGGCTGTCGCCTTCCAGATTCCTAAAATACCAGGCCATCCTGGCTGAATCAGATGACATAACCATTCAGGTGACTAACATTGTGAACCCAGCTTCATTTCTAGAAGGAAGAGACCCAGCAGAACCCATCGAACATGACTGCCTGGAAACAATTGAAGCAGTCTACTCCAGTCGCCCGGATCTCAAAGAAGAGCCGTTCGAAGATGCAGACAACTGGTTCTCAGATGGCAGCAGCTTCGTGAAGCGAGGAGTAAGAATGGCTGGCTATGCAGTCACTACTACAGAAAGGGTAATTGAGTCGAACTCCTTGCCTGCAGGGACCTCAGCTCAAAAGGCAGAACTGATAGCTCTGACTCGAGCCCTGGAATTGGCGGAGAACATGCAAATTAATATATGGACAGACTCTAAATATGCCTTTTCCATTGTACATGCTCATGGAGCCATCTGGAAAGAAAGAGGACTGTTGACTACACAAGGAAAAACGGTCAAACATGCAGAGGAGGTTCTGCGATTGCTAGAGGCGGTCCAGCTCCCAGCACAAGTGGCCATAATGCATTGTAAGGGACATTTGAAAGGTAACACTATTCCAGAAATAGGAAACAGGAAGGCAGATACAGAAGCTAAATTGGCTGCCACGAGGACTAGGGAAGTGAAAATAACGGCCCTAATACCAGGAGAGCTGGATACCAACATCCAGCCAGATTACCAGGAATCAGATCATAGGTGGATACGAAGAAGGAAGGGCAAAATATTAGAAAATGGTTGGGGTCAGTTGGAAACAGGACAGTTAGTAATACCAGGAAACGTGATGTGGCAGTTTGTAAAGGCAGAACATGAGAAGGCCCATTGGGGTCTAGATTCGCTTCACCAATATTTGCAAACCAGGATAGCAGGACCAAAATTATTTACTACTATAAAACACGTTACATCCCAGTGCGAGCAGTGTCTGAAAAACAACCCGAATACGGGAACCAAGGTACACCAAGGAGCCATAAATCGAGGTAAATTCCCAGGTGAAGTATGGCAAATTGATTTTTCTGAACTCCCAAGAAAAGGGGGGTTTCGGTATTTGTTGGTATTAACTGATACGTTTTCTGGGTGGCCTGAAGCATTCCCTTGCAGGACAAATAAGGAAAGAGAAGTAACTAAAGTACTGTTGAATGAAATTATTCCACGGTTTGGGGTACCGAAGAGCATTTCTTCAGATAGGGGTACACATTTCTGTGCAAAAGCGGTGAGAGCAATAAGCAAAGCATTACAAATCAAATGGCAATTACACACGCCTTACCGTCCACAGGCCAGTGGGCAAGTGGAAAAGATGAATCACCTTATTAAACAGCAAATTGCCAAAATATGTCAGGAGACTAATTTGCAGTGGTATCAAGCTCTGCCTATTGCTCTACTGAGGCTGAGAGTCAAACCAAGATCAAAAGAAAAGTTAAGCCCATTTGAAATTTTGTATGGTAGACCTTATGCTATGCAAGTTGTGAATGGGGACGCTATAGGCCAAATCGGTGATCAGTACATTTATCATTATGTAATTACGGTGGGAAAACAGTTTGACAAAAATGCTACTGTGGTGATAGAGCACCAACCTAAACAACCTGATTGTAAATTGCATTCGTTTAATCCCGGTGATTGGGTGTATGTTAAGAATCTTTTAGTGAAACCCCTACAAGAGAAGTGGGAAGGACCTTTCCAAGTCCTGCTGACTACCTTCACCGCGGTTCGAATCAAGGAGCAACCTACGTGGATCCATTATTCACGAGTCAAGAAAGCTCCGGAGAACAAACCAGAGGAGCAGACGTCATGATCCTGACTCCACCTCAAACATTTACAACTCTGATCATTGGACTCTCGATAAGTATAGCTCTTCCCCAAGGCTCTGCCCCAATAGACCCATGGTCTCATGCACACCAGTGTATCCACCCGGAGAGGGGAAAGAAGCGACCCTATTTCGAGGTTTATGCCTTACGTAACAATCAGCCATACATGAGTAAAGTATGGCATCAGCCCTCCATGGTAGCATACAAGGGAGATCAAATCCAAATTGGGTGTCGAGAGCTTGACCCAGTGGAAGGAAAAACAAGGCAGCTAGTATTAACAATTCGACCCTTGATGCCAGACTCTAAACATAACCTAATTACCTTTAGTCCAGTGAAAATGGGCAAGCCCACCGTCTGGGTCCAGCAAAAGGGTCCAATTTCATGCCAGTGGAGTGACTTCAGGGATCCACCCGGATTACAACCCCATAACTCGGTAGTTTATAGAGAAGATTCGCTTGGGGAACTACATCCCCAAAACCTAACCCTTGACCTACACCCTCTTCTCTTTCCTGCGGGAAAGATCGTAGCATCTAATGGTCCTGAGGAAGGGAAAGCACGGTGTGAAATGGCATTTAGATTGGATCAATCAATGTCCTTCGTATGCGAAAGACAGTTGAAAATGCTGGAACAGGGTTTTAGCTTCCCTAGGCATGCTGTCGAATATAAGGTGCAATTACCGGGGGACGTGATCCCATTGTATCCAGATTTAGACTTGCCCCAAGAAACCACTCTACCAATAGGATGTAAAATAGTACATAACCTAACCTTTATAGGGCCTCAAGTGATAAGAAGATCTAACGAACTAAAATTATTGTTAGACCCCACTTATTCCCTGAAAAAGGTGCAGATGAACATTCACACCGATGTTACACATTTGCAGAAGGATTGCCGACCATTTATACAGCAAAGTCTTAAGGGATGGAATGCATGGCTGGCAACTAGGTCTTATCACAGACGGGCGCAAAGAGATATAAGTGGATGGGTCGGCACTGGATTTGGAATACTAAATGCAGTGGATCAAGAGGTATTGGTGAACAAATTAAGTACTGTCACCACCAACTTAGGAAAACTCAAAGTGCCCCTGAGTTCATCTGTGCTTACATTAGCAGAAACGCAATCGCTAGCAGTAAAATTACTAACCATGGTAGCAAACCATACTGCAGAGGATTTTGTGAAGCTCGCTGATTATACAGGGGAACTTAGTAGAGACATTGCACTCGCTATCCAATGCTCTCAGACACAACAATGGGTACAATCAGTAGCGGCAGGAATAATGAGAGAGGGAATGTCAGGTACATTACCTCAAGAAATAAGGGAAACAATATTAAAGGACAATCACACTACACAATTTGAGAAGGACCACCAAGCCTGGTGGCAATTAGTAAATTTCACTTATGAGCCTCAACGAGATCACATTGAAGCTTATGTCCTCACCATCAGTACGGCAGAAGAAAGAGCTATCTTTCCTATCCTCACTCTAGGGACAATACATCAAGATGTCATTGTCAGACCAATAGACCACAATGTCTGGGCCAGTTATGATTATACCAAAAATAGGTGGCAATCAGTTAGCACAGAGGCATGTATTCCTAGAGGACAATTAGGCTATGTTTGCGAAAACGCTGTAGTAGAAGCAGAAGATTTATGCTTAGATGTCGAAAACAGTATATGTACCTTTGAAATGCTTTCACATAATAGAACACAATCACAAGTTTACTATATAGGGAATGGGTGTGCTTGCGTGAGGACAGCTTGTGACAACGTCACTATAGATAATTGCCAAGAGGAGACTAACAATACTAACTTCTGTGTGTGCAACTTCACCAAGATAGTGGGTTGTGATTTTCATTATACTGTCCCAATAACTACTCAACAGCTAATTAACGCAGATTTTAACCTATATCAAGAGATACCGAAATTACAAATAGGGATGGACGTCAAAATTCTTAAAGCGATGCTCGCACATCCTAAAGTGAAGAAATTGGTGCAAAAGGTGAATCAAACGACTAAACGAATGGTATGGCAGGTAGAACATAATTCAGAAAAAATAAAAGATGTCCTGACCGAAGTAGAACAAGTAGGCCAGCATCATTGGTGGGACATCTTTACAGGATACTCCCCAACAGCTACACAGGTCTTCAACTATCTGGTGCACCCAATGCTAATAGTAATTGTAGTTCTGTTACTATTAACTCTCACAAATATTTGTATGTGGTGGAGACTAAGAATCATAATGAAAAGGACCCAAATGGTTTGGGCTATGGTACGAGCGTATCAGCGCCCTATAGGATTAGAATTTGACGAAAGAATTCGTAAGTAATAAGAAAAAGGGGGGAAATGAAGCCCCAAAACAGATAGCTTTCGAGAAATAATGGGTTAAAACATAGAATGTGGAGCATTTGAAGAAAGCATAAACCAGATAGAGCAATAAATCGGCTAAGGCATGGGACACTGTGACAGAAAAAGGAGATAAGGAATAAAGACTGATAAGAACTGTTAGGGCAAGCATGATTCAGAGCCAACAAGGTCAAACTGACCCTAAGAGCCTTGTTAAGTCAGCAGAACCAAGCCAGGCACACCGGGAATTGACCAAATTAGGAAAGGAGTTCAAAAGTTTAAGGAAGAAGACTCATCAGGAGACCCCTGCCCATGATGAAGGCCACCGGAATGACCACCAAGAAGATCCTCAAAAGAGACGTCCCCGCCCACGCTCCGCCTACACCACGCCCCATATGAATATGTATGCAAAGATATGATTATGTATATGATCTGATGTAATACTACATCCAAAACTGTATAAAAGACATGCTTTTGTTACGGGAAAGGGAGAAATCCATTTAGTGATTTCTCCAACGCGTTGCCAATAAAAATACCTCCTGTCTATCTGACTTAAACTGAGTCTCTTAGGCAGTTATTCTCGCCTTTTGGGGCAAAATTCGGCATCAGAGGTGTCCCACAAAGTGTCACCTCTGGATTCCATGCCCAGAAGTCCTGCCCCCCTGGAACACTGCCTGCAAAGGTCCTTTCTTCCCTTTTCCCTTCCTCTCTCCTCCTGGGAAGATGTGCAGGTTCTTAGCTGAGGCCTGCTCAGCATTGGTGATTCTGCCAAGCAGGCCTGGAGCCGCTGAATTGGGGCCTGGAGCTGCCAGGCTGAATCTTGTGCTGCGGCACAAGCGGTGGGGGAAGGGAGGGGAGAGAGGCAATGGCAGGGAGGGGGCCGTGGAAGCCTGGGGGTGGGTGGCCTGGTAGAGAGAGAGGTCTGTGTGAAGCTTTGGCTTCATGAGCTTCTGTGTGGAGTCCAGAGCAGGGATTTCTGTGTATTTGCTCTGCACTACAGCCCTGGAGCAGTGGAGTTTGTGAGCAGCCTCTCCAGTGTAACTTCCCCATCCTATCCCCTCCTCTCTGGGAGCCCAAGCCCTTCTCTTGCCCCTTGTGCAGCAACAGAGCAACCTTCCTGCTCGTGAAAGCACCCCAGGCTCTCTCCAGCAGATCCCTGTCCCTCCTGACCTGGGCAGAGGCAAACCCACACCTGGGAACAAAACTCCCTGAGCAATGCTGCTGGCTTGGCTCAGGCCCTGAGGCCTGGCAGCACAGGAACAAGGGCACTCCTGAGCCACACAGGAGGAGGTTGCTAAGAGGATGTTTGGGGGGGCTGCACAGCTGCCTCCAGAGGAAGTCAGCCTTGGCTCAGAGCAGTTGAAGTGTAAAAACACCAGAGGGGGAAAAGCAGCCAGGCAGAAACTGCTGGGAAAGTCTGCCCTGGAGTCAGCTCTCCTGCTCCAGGCACCAGGGCATGGCAGTGATCACCGCTCCCTTGGCAGCTGAGATCTGGCCCAGCAGCAGCCTTTAGCAGGCCAGGCTTACCTAGCTTGTGTCCAAGGGAAAACTAAGCCCATGGCTGCTCCCCCTTAAGCCCAGGAGGGGCAGGAAGAAGCCAAAGGAACCCTGCCTGCTGTGGGCACTTGAGAAGCAAAGCCAGAGAGCCAAAGAGAAACCCCTGTGGAAAGAGAGCAGGAGAAAGCTGGAAGGCAGCTGAAGGCAGAGCTGAGAGAACACAGCCCAGGCAGTGCCAGCTGAATACCTCTTGGCAGGATGTCCTGGGTGGACAGGACTAGGCCCAAAACAGGTTTCAGTCAGAGCCCTAAGAAGCTGGGGGAGACAGACCAAAGGAAAGATGTCCCAGTACAAAGCTAGCCAAAGCTGTTTGGCAGGGATCCTGACCACTCAGCGCTGTGCTGATGCCCAGCAGGGGATGGGCTAAGTTTCCAATCGCTTTTCTGCCAGGGGTCAGTTGTGTTTCACAGCAGCAGCTCAACAGAGAGGTTCTTCAGTCACCCGGCCCCTGTTTGCCTTTGGCTCTGGCTCCTCTTCAGCCAGCCAGGTGTGTGCCACTCGCCCATCCCCCTCCACCAGCATCCCCCACCTGTACTACAGTTTCACTTTCAGTGTCAGGCACCGTGCTTATAGTTTCATAGTTTCATTCGGGGTTGGAAGGGACCACAAGGATCATCTAGTTCCAACCCCCCTGCCATGGGCAGGGACACCCCACACTAGATCAGGCTGGACAGAGCCTCAGCCAGCCTGCTCTTAAACACCCCCAGGGACGGGGCCTCGACCACCTCCCTGGACAACCCATTCCAGGGTTTCACCACTCTCATGGTGAAGAACCTCCTCCTCACATCCAGCCTCAATCTCCCCACCTCCAGCTTCATTCCATTCCCCCTAGTCCTATCACTACCTGAGATCCTGAGAAGTCCTTCCCCAGCCTTCCTGTAGGCCCCTTTCAGATACTGGAAGGCGACAATTAGGTCACCTCGGAGCCTTCTCTTCTGCAGACTGAACAGCCCCAACTCCTTCAGTCTGTCCTCATAGGAGAGGTGCTCCAGCCCTCTGATCATCCTTGTGGCCCTTCTCTGGACACGTTCCAGCACCTCCACATCCCTCTTGTAATAGGGGCTCCAGAACTGGACACAGTACTCCAGGTGGGGTCTCACCAGGGCTGAGTAGAGGGGGAGGATCACCTCCCTCGACCTGCTAGCCACACTTGGGTCCTATTTGTACTGTTCCTTGGCTTTACAAAATTATACCCAGCACAGAGTTCTGGGTGATAAACATTCCTGCCCGCTGCTTCCAACCCCAGGTCTGGGACTGACTCACAATCTCCGGCCTGAATGTTGATTCACAGTGTCACAGGATCACCAAGGTTGGAAGAGACCTCAAAGATCATCCAGTCCAGCCTGTCACCACAGACCCCATGACTAGACCATGGCACCAAGTGCCACATCCAATCCCCTCTTACTATGGTAGAGCCAAACACTACATGGTTGGAAACTCATCCCGTACCTCCTGCTACTGCACCGAACACCATTCTTGGTCTGGAGAGACAAATCCTGTGGAGACATGGAACTCCAGAGAGGATTGAGTCAGACAACAGAACTCACTTCAAAAACAATCTTGTGAAGAACTGGGCCACAGAGCAGGCATGGGGTGGATATTCCACATCCCCTACTATGCACCAGCTGCAGGGAAGATTGAGCACTACAATAGTTTGCTGAAGACCACTCTGGGAGAAACATCTAGCAGCAGCAACCTGGCTGGTAAATAGCAGAGGCTCAGTGAATGGAGCTGGACCTGCACACTCAGGTTTGTCCCGAAAGGTAGAAGGTGATAGAGTTCCTGCTGTTAGAGAAAAGGATCTGTTAGGCAAAACTCTTTGGATATTTTCTCCTTCAGGAGAGGCCAAACCTGTCTAAGGGCTGGTTTCTGCTGAAGGTCCTGGTCACACTTATTGGGTAATGCAAGAGAATGGAGAAATTCAGTGCATTCCCCAAAGAAATCCAACTTTAGCTGAGAGAGTTTCAATTCAGAGTGTTGTACAGATACAACCTTGTGCCCAAAGGAGTAATCCATGAGGCATCTACGGAGCACGAACCCTAAGATCCCTGAGAGCCCTGAGTCACCTGAGAGTCCCTGCTCCTTTTCTTTGCTGCAATGCAGAGAGACAAACTGTTTTCTGTTTTCTTGGTGCCTGGTTTTTGGACTCCTGAATCATCTCCATCTGAAAGTATCCAGAATGGACTGTGAACTTTATTTACTCATTGTAGCTATTGTTTTAGATGAGATGGATAGTATTAGCAGCCACTGGAATTGTTTAGAAGGGGTGGAGCTCAGTGTGGTGAAGGTACATTATGCCCAGAATTATGCCCAGATATCGATACCTGTCCCAGCATGCGGACAAGTTCCCTCTCCTTTCATGAGGGGAACAAAGGCCGAGGCAGCACAGCCCACCGCACACACCCATGGCAGGGGATGCTGGTGCTAATACCAAGTATGGCATCATTCTAGCTTCACGCTTCCTGTAGGCTGCAGCCGATTGTTTACGGCATGCCCATTGGCCAAGTCTAGCCGCAAGAAACCTGTAAGTATTACCCCAACTTGTAAATACGTTGCCCTCTTTCACTTTGCTCTCTCTCCTTGCTCCAGCCTAACCTCATGCCATAGCCTTGCTCTTAAGCCTGCATCCAGGCAGGCCTGTTGAGCCTTGGGCCTAAGAGTATCTCCTGAGGAGTGACATACGCTGAGCGCCTGAGAAGCTACAGCCTTGTATTACCAGTCTCACAGGCCGGAAGACCCTGCCATGTCTTCAAGAGGACTGGACCCCTGAGGGTAAGATCTGCCCAGTTGCCAGGGAAGAGACTAGCCGAGTCCAGCAGTCCAAACATCTGCCTCAGCCTTAAGCAGCAGACTAACAAGCTGCACAACCCTGGGTGTCAGCTCAGAAAGCGGGACCAGTGCTTCATCGCATGCCTGCATGATGTCACTGTTGTGGGAGAGAAGAGGAGTCCATGCCCTGTGCTCCAAAGCTGGGACCACTCCGATAGGGTCCCGTCCACACCTTTGAGCCAAGCAAAGGGGAAGTCGCTGCTTCATGCAGCCGCACTTCCTCCCCAGGGCTGTCCACGCCGGCCCCGAAGGTCGTTGCCACAGGGACGACCCCATCCTGGGACCAGCCCTACCGGCCCTGCCAGGCCGATCCCACAGGACCGCTCCCTGCCATCTGAAGGGAGCTGCCACAGTCCTGCCAAGGGAACCTGCCTGCCAGCTAGCCTACATTCCATCTCTTCTCTGCTGCCGTGGGAGGGAGAAGGCTGCCCCCCACTGTCACCATCTGGACCAGTCAGGAGCCAGCCCGGTGACAGCAGACTGCTACAACAAAGGACACAGTGAATCTTCCCCCGTGCTTTCCACTTACTCATTAACATTTGGTTCAAAGCACCCGCGTCTAGCAAAGTAACCTCTGATGCATTGTAATGTCTCTCTATATAGTTAGGCAGCTGCCAATGTCCCATGAACTCGCCATCTGGTGGACAAGCAGTGGAATTGCACCCTTCTTGAGATTCATAGAAATTAATTCTGTAAATATTCCAATGGAGTCCAAATGATAAATACTAAACCACTTATGGGATGTACTGCACAGCTGTGCACTAGAATATGTACATCAAATAGTGGTTATTAATTATTTTAATAATTAATACTATTAATATTTCTGTGTTCCATATTAATAACCTCTTCATCACACCCCGAGCCAGTGACAACAGCGCTGAGGAAAATCTGCACCTCACGGCTGCTGCTCTCCAAGACAGTGTGAGCTGGTTCTGCCTCTGGCTCCAGCACCTGCAAAGAGATGAGAAGAGTCACTGAGCAGGGCCCTGAGTGCCAGGCTGATCAGGGAGCCTCCAACAGCAGCCACACAGAGGGGCTAGGAAGGACATTCCCATGGCTCATCCCATGAAGACGGCAGCAGGAGACCCTTCTGCTGTAGGCTGTGTGTCACCTGCTGACCAAAGCCAGCAGCGCCAGCACTGCAAGCACACACGTGGGAACTGCCACTGGGTACCAGTGCCTGACCTTGCTTTTCCTGGCCCCTATAAACCTAGCAGCCTCCAGTTTCCCTCCTGGACGCTGTGGGTGGAGAACCCCAAGAATGAACAGCTCTGGAAACTCTTTTTAGGACAAAGGACTTTCCAGAGAGATGTCTGGTGTGGGGCAGCCACCACACTGCTGGGGGCTGGGAAGGGGTATTTGGGGGTGGGAGTGAACTCATTTGGAAAGTCTCTGACTGCTCTGCCTCTGCTAGGCAAAATGATTTGGCTTCCAGGTCTTGCAGTGGTTCAGCAGCTGGGGCAGAGTCATCACCCAAGAGAAGTGTGTTGGGCAAGGAAAGTCAAAGCAGAAGCTGCTGCTGAGATCCCCACAGCCAACAGCAGAGGGTGTTGGAGTTGGAAAAGACCTGGATGATTGTCGAGTCCAACCATCAGCCCTGCTCTCCAGACCCTTGGCCAGCTTTGCTGCCTTGCTCAGTGCAGACAACGCTCAAAGCTCAGCCCCAAGGTGCTGGGGGGCTCCGCAGCACACACAGCAGAGTGCTGCTACTGCTGCTCTGCACCCAAAACAAGAAGCAGGGGATTGAACTCCTTGGGAGTTCAAAGGCACTGAATCTAAACCAGATCTGAACTCCAGGGAATGGAGATCTGCTCAGTGCTGACCAACAGCTCAAGTGGGGGGCAGGAGGTTGGGGGGCAAGAGGATGAGGCCAGACTCTTTTCTCAGTCATGCCCAGTGACAGGACAAGAAGCAAGGGGCACAAACTGGAGCCCAGGAGGTTCCATCTGACCAGGAAGAGAAGATTCTTTGCTGTGGGGGTGCTGGAGGCCTGGAGCAGGCTGCCCAGAGAGGCTGTGGAGTCTCCTTCTCTGCAGAGATCTCAACCCCCCCTGGTTATTGTGATCCGGGCAAGCTGCTGTGGGTGTCCCTGCTTTAGCAGGGGGTTGAGACTGGATGACTTACAGAGGTCCCTTCCAACCCCCACCATGCTGTGCAAGTGGGTTCAAAACTGTGAGCTCCCATCCAACACAGACTGCAACACTTCAGCTCTTGGTTTAGGGTTTGCCTTCTTGTCCAAGAGACTTCCCCATCTTGTCTGAGCCCTCAGATCCCTGAGCAGCATCCTTTCCTCTAACACATCCTGCTGGTTCCCATTCAGGGGTGGATTCACTGTCAGGAGGAGCAGAGATGGAGATCTGCTGCCATCAGCAGACCTTCCTGTGGCAGCTCAGGGAGCTTTTGCTGTTGTGCTTCTTACCTTCTTCTTGACAGGCCAGGTGGCACCTGGGGCCCTTGTGGTATGCACCCACTTGATGGCATGCAGGCTGTCATCCCAGTCAGGGACCTCCTCTGGTGGCAGCGGAAGGAGATCCTGGACACCTGACACTTCACTGGGTGCTTTTTAAAGGTGACCTCAACTTCTGATTGCAAGGTCACTGTGATGTCCTTTGCACAGCCAGCATGGAGGTGTCCCACCTAGGGAGAAGCAGAGAGCCAAGACCAACCTGGGATCACTGGCAAGGACAGGAGAGGTTGTGGGCGTGGGGAGCAGCTGTGCCAGCAACACCTCTGTGAGGAGAGGCTGAGAGCCTGGGGAAGAGCAGCCTGGGAGACAATCTCTCAAAGCTTATCAAGAGCTAGAAGGTGGGGCACAAGAGGATGGGGCCAGACTCCTCTCAGTGGTGCCCAGGGACAGGGCAAGGGGCACAAACTGGAACCAAGGAGGTTCCATCTGAGCCAGAGGAGAAAATTCCTTGCTGTGAGGGTGCTGGAGCCCTGGAGCAGGCTGCCCAAAGAGGTTGTGGAGTCTCCTTCTCTGCAGAGATTCAAACACACCTCCCCGGCCATTGTGATCCTGGGCAAGCTGCTGTGGGTGCCCTGCTTTGGCAGGGGGGTTGCACTAGATGACTCCCAGAGGTCCCTTCCAACTCCCACCATGCTGGGATTGTGTCAAACTGCATCTTACTGAGGATTTATCTGGGTTTTGATGGAGAAGAACACCACCAAAAGATGCCATGTCCCACAACATGGAGCTCTTCTGGCCCCAGCAAAGCCAGGGATGGCATCTCCTAGGTGGCACTGAAAGGGGCTCTCACTGCTCCATGGTGGCTCCCAGAAAGCTGCCAGGCAGGGTCTGAGCAGCAGGGAAAAGCAGAGACAACCAAGCTCACCTGGGGGCAGAAGTGGAAGGGAGGCTCAGGCAGCCACTGGAAGCGCAGGGCCTGCCCCCTGCTGCGGTTGGCGATGGTGAAGGTCACGGTGCAGGGGGTGCCAACGGGACAGAACCCAAACTGGATGTGATCCCCTGGGTCAGCTGTTGGCAATGAGAGAGAGAGCTCTCAGCATGAGGGGAGAGCCCTCTGCCCCCCACAGACACACAGGACTCCAGCTCTACCTTCTCCAAGCCTTCCTTCCCCTGGGACATGCAGCCCAGGACATGTCTGGGCCTGGGCTGAGATCACAGCGCCAGCTCACCTCCAGATCTGCACCTTCCAGCACCCCCAAGTCCTTCTCTGCAGGGCTGCTCTGGGCCCAGCATGGACCCCTGAGGGACACCAGTCTCCATCTGGACATTGAGCTGTTGATCACTATCCTCTGGCTGTGACTATCCAACCAATTCCTTAGCCACCAAGCAGTCCACCCAGAGAGGACACAAATGATCAGATGTGCTCTTCACAGCACCCCATGGGCTGGCAGACCTCCTTTTAGAGCTCCTCAATCAAAAGCTGCTTCCTTTGAGCCCTCCCTGCTGGCCTGCAAACTTCTCCCTTGACAGGGCACCTTCCCTGGGGCTCCCAAGCAAGGCTGCTCTGCAGGTTACAAAAGGTGACAGCAGCTGGCTGCTAAATCTGGGCCAGCCCTGTGCTGCCACAAGGTGTGCCCAGCCCTGGAGGTTCCTTGCTACACCCTGGCAGCCTCTCCTCTTACCCTCCAGGCTGTCCTCCTCCAGGCTGCTCTCAGGGAGGTTCTGCTCCTCCCTGTCTGCCACTAGTCCCTGGATGTTGTCCAGGGTGAAGTCATCCTCATAGCCTTCCCCCAGCAGCCTGATGGTGGTCTCAGAGGGGTTGTCCAGCACGGACAGGTGGAGCTTCCCTTCCAGGCGTTGGGCCAGGGTGGGCTTGAAAACCACCTCAAACTCTGCTGTCTGCCCACGCTGCAGGAGCAGGGAAGCAGTGTGGGGCTTCCTCTCTGCACAGAGATGGACACCAGGGACAGGTGAGGCACTGCAAACATTTCCATGCTCCAGAAAAGGAACAGGAGCTTGAAAACCAGCTGTCTCTAAGCACAGCCTGGCTCACCAGTGCTTCCAGACCCTCCTCCCATGGTCACAAAGCTGTGACACTACCAGGGCCATCCCTGTTAGTTGTCTTAAGCTCAGCTCAGTGCTCAGCCCTGGCTCAAACTGCAGCCAGATAGCTCCTGCCTTAAGCACAGCTGAGTCAGAGTGCTTTGGGCTTTTGCTGGCTGGCTGTGGGCTCAGGGGCAGCCTCCCTTCAGGCTGGGGACTCCCCATATGCAGCACAGACCTCAGATGCTCCACTGAAGTGGTGTTAACCCCCCCAGGACTCAACCCACCACCTCCATAAGAATGGAAAAGCTTCCTAGAGCTTGCCAGGTAGAAATCAACCCTGCAAAGAGTCCATGTGCAACAGCCCCAGAGAGCCCCAGGACACAAGCTATGGCCAACAGCTGCTTGCTGCTTGGCCAAGCCAGCAGCAGGACACAAGTTTTCCCTCTGTGAGTGACCACATTTCATGGGTGATGAATTCACCTTCCCCAGCAGAGTCCTTCATGCCCACAGCTTGGGAGAGGCATTTGGTGCTGGGCCTGGCTTTCAAGAAGAAAACTCCCTCTTCATCCAGCAGGTCCAGCAGCACCTGGGAAAAGAGCAGGACCAGACTGGGGTGGGCACAGCATGGCCCAGGGCCTGAGCCCACACTGCTGCTGTTCCACCACGGGGAGCCCAGCACGCTGCCCCCCTTCCAACACAGCTCTGAGCACAAGGCTGGAGCGAAACCAGCCCGAAGCCAGGCATCCAGAGACACTGGGAGGGGATGGAAACAGAACCAGGCAGGACAGGAAGGCTCCAGCCTGACTCTCTGAGTTGTGTTTCCCTGAGAAGGTCCCAAAATCCCCTTTCCCAGAGGAACTCCCTTCCTGGCAAGCAGAAGTCAGCCAGGGGCTTCCAACAGACTTTCTGAGGCCCCTTCCCAGGCTGTTCCCTGAGGCAGGGAAAACACAAACCCCAGGGCTGGGTCAAGGCTGGCAAGGACAGCAGCAGAGCTTGCAAAGGAGGTGGAGGCAAAAGTGAAGGGCTGCTGAGGCACGAGCCTCTGCCCACTGCTTTGCCACAGCAGAAGCTCAGGAGGTCGTCCTCCTGCCACAGAGGGGCTCTGAGCACAAGCCAAGGCTTTCCTTTGGGCTCCAAGGGCACCTGCAGAGCAGTGGGGCCCCTGCCCACCCTCACCGGCTGCGCTGGGCCCTCTCCTGCCCAGCAGCAGCCTTGTTCCCAGAGCAGAGCTCCCTCAGCAGCTGCTCACCTGGGCAGGGACAGGGCCAGAGTTCTGCAGGACCAGAGGCAGCTTCTCCCAGGCCCCCAGCAGGAGCCTCCTGAAGAGCAGCAGGGGGTTCCCTCTCCTGTCCTTCAGCGCCGGGCGCAGGACCCTCACCTCCGGCAGCTTCCCCTCGCCGCTGATCTCAAAGCTCAGGCTCTGTGCTCTCACTGCTGCAGGGCTGCAGGGGAGGGGCAGCAGAGCCACTGCTCACTTGGCAAGCAGTGAAGCCAGGGCCACCTGCTGCATTTCCCCTGCCTGGGGCTCCTGGCCCCCAGGACACAGCTCCCCCTTGCCCCTCTCCTCCCAGTCCCATCCAAGAGGAATCTGCTCTGCAGAGCCAGAGCCTCCCAGAGCACCAGTTCAAACCATTCCACTCAGAGGAGCCCTGCAGGGCAGCAGAGACATGAGGAGGTGACAGAGGCCATGGGGCAGGTTCCCTGGCTGTGCTGAGGTGAGACAGAAGCAAGGAGCATGAGCAGAGCATGGAAAAGTCTCCAAGGAAGAAGGGGCAAATCAGTGACCCCAGCAGGGAAGGTGATCTCCACAGAGGCTCAGAGCAGGAATTGCTCCTTAGGGCAGCAGACTGATGGATCCACTCCCAGCTCAGCTACTAAAGGGCTGGGCAAGGGCAGGGCAGGCCCAGGACACACACAGGGCCTAGAGCAGAAGAGCTGGGGTCTTTTAGAGGGGATCCAATGGCTCCTTTAGCATCAAAGATCTTCATGCACCCCAGGAGATCCACCAGATCACCTCCTGAGCACAGGAACAAGGAGGCAACAAGGGCAGCTGGCTCAGGGCATGGAAACAATCCTCTGTCCTTGGCACTCTCCAGCTCAGCTGAAGCTGCACACAGCTCCATTGCTTCCTGATTCATCCACTCCCTGTTGGCTCCTTGGCATCAGAGAATCCTGGAATGCTTTGGCTTGGAAGGGACCTTGAAAGCTCATCCAGTCCAAGCCCCCTGCAGGCAGCAGGGCCCTTGGCAACTCCAGCAGTTTGCTCAGAGCCCCAGCCAACTTGACCTGGCATGGTTCCAAGCATGGGGCATTCCCCACCTCTCTGGGCACCCTGGGCCAGTGTCAGTGTCCCACTGCCCTCACAGGCACTGCTGCAGGCTACAGCAGGGCACTGACTCCCCAGCTCTGCTGGATCTCGCAGCTACAGCTTCTGAGTTCTCTGCAGCATCTCTGTCAGCAGGAGAGGCTGAGAGCCCTGGGGCTGCTGAGCCTGGAGAAGGGCAGCCCCAGAGGGGATCCTGGAGGTGAGGGTGCTGGAGCCCTGGAGCAGGCTGCCCAGAGAGCTTGGGGAGTCTTCTCTGCAGAGATTCCACAGTCCCCTGGCCATGGGGATCCTGGGCAAGCTGCTGTGGGTGCCCTGCTCAGGCAGGGGGTGGGGCTGGATGATCCCTAGAGCTCCCTTCCAAGCCCCTCCCTGCTGGGATGCTGTAACGCTGAGTACTCTACCCAAGACTACTCAAAGAGCTAGAAGCCATCAGGAAGGTCCCCTCCCAAGCTCTCCTGAGGTGAGTTACCTTGTGTGGACATCGAGGGAGGCCTCAAAAGTGCAATAGTAGCTCTTCACCTTCCGTGGAGTGAAGGTGACCGTGGCAAAGGCCTGGGAGCAGCTGGGCACGGACAGCCGGACAGGATCCACCTCAAACACCTGGCCAGAGTGGCTCTTCAGCTTGGGGAAGCCCAGAGAAGGCTGTTAGGAGGAAACTTTTCTCCATGTGCTGCTGTCTCACCCATACAAGGATCATGAGGAACAGCCCCAGACAGTGTGGCCTCCTTCCGGCTTCCCTAGACAGGCTCCATCTGTCTCAGGGGGGGAATCCAAAGCAGTGCTGCCCCAGGGGGCTGCCATCAAGCCCAGGAGTGCAAAGCTTGCTTTCAGCGCTGGTCAGAGCCCCAGCACACATGGGAAGTGGGGACTGCATGGAAAACCCTGCAAAGAACCTGCCCCTGGCCTTTAAAGAGAAGGGGCAAAGAGCAGGGAGCCTAAGGAAAGCAGAGAATGGCTTGGGTTGGAAGAGACCTTTAGGATCATCAAGTCCAACTCTGAGCCCAGCACTGCCAGGTCACCACCAAACCATGGCCCTCAGCACCACAGCTCCACAGCTCTGAAATCCCTCTAGAGATGGGGCTCCACCTCTGCCCTGGGCAGCCTGGGCCAGGCCTTGACAACCCTCAAGGGAAAGAAATTGCTCCTCATGTCCAACCTAACCCTCCCCTGGCACAACCTGAGGCCATGTCCTCTTGTCCTAGCACTTATTCCTTTTGAGAGGAGACCAAGCCCACCCCAAAAGGGTCTGCTTTGAGCCCTGGCTCAAAGCTGAGGAAAAGCTCCTCCTCTGCCTGTGCTTCCAAGAGATGTTCAGAAGGGCTCAGGTCTCACTCCAAAGCCCCAGGGGCCTGGAGCTAAAACCTTGCCTGAGACACACTGAATGCAGCCCAGCTGTCACCTGCCCTGAGCTGCACTAGGCTGGGCAAAAGGAAGCAAGGAAGCTGGAGAACAAGGCAGATGCCACACAGCCTTCAGAGACTCCCCAAGGCCTCCTGTTCTTACCTTGCTGGGGCTGGGTTTGCTGGAGAGGAGCACATCGCAGGGGATTCTGTTCACATTGCAGATCCTGAAGCGTGCCGTGGCCTGGTGCCCAACCAGGAGCTTGGTGAAGATGAACTTGTTCTCATCTGTGAGGAACACCCCCTGCTGCTCCTGCACTGTCTGGAGGACCTGGCAGAGGTTGCTGCTGCTGCTGCAGATCTGATGCCCCTCAAAGATGGACTCAAGGTCATCAGCCAGGAATGCTGTGAGCAGAGCAGAGGGAGGGCTGAGGATGGAGAATCCTTCCTGCTGAACTGCCCTGCCCCTGCTGGCCTCTGAGAAGCTCTTTCTGCCCAGGGAGCTGCAAACCCCAGCCTTGGCTGGGGGAGCTGCCTGTGAGGATGGAGCTCAGGCACCCTCAGTCTGAAAGGGTTTCTTTTGATCCTTCCATGCATCCCTCCCAGCCTCTCCCACTGGTGGGCTTGGCAAGAACCTCTGAGGATTCGCAGAGAGATGCAAGGTCAGGCTCAGGCTGTCTGCTCTGTCCCAGGACTGAGGCTGGGTGCCGAGCAGCAGCAGCCTGGCCACAGGAACCCGTGGGCAGCACTCACCTGGAAGGCAGGACTCGGCCAGCAGGGTGTAGGGGATGCCAAGAGGGTTGTCCCTGGGGTCTCTGTTGCTGATGTCGATGAGCAGCTGCTCCTGGCACGGCCCTGGCAGCTCCGCAGCACAATCTACTGTCACCAGCTGCTGCTCCCCAGGAAGGATGGAGCCAAAGGCAGGGGACACTGTGAACATGCCCAGGGTGAGGCGAGCCTGCAGAAAGAGTCCCAGCAGAGGCTGATGGCAAACAGCCTCACTCTGAGCATCCCAGCAAGGAGGACCCTGGGCCTTGGCCTCCAGCTGGGCCCAGGGCAGGCAGGGATGACACCACGGCCCAGAGCACAACCCAGGATGAGATGAACAAGCTAAGGAGATGTGCAGGCCTAGCCTGAGTGGCTTAGAGAAAGGAGTTGGGTTGTAAGGGTGAAGGTGGGAGCTGGTGTCCTTCAGCCTCCAGTGTGAAACAGGAGAGCAGAGAGAACTGTGAGAAACCATCAGAGAGGAGAGCAGACTGGGCAGAAGGCAAGGCAAGGTCATCTCCTGTCCCTGGACTGGGAGTTCAGCAGGGACACTCCACAGCTGTGGCACTCACAGCCTTGTTTTGGCCAGCAGCTCCCAGGTACAGATCCCTTCCCCTTGGCCCCACAGCTCCAGGGCTGAGCAAGAGCACAGCATTGAGCAGCTCCTTCCTCTGCTCAGGGCTGGCAGAGGATGGGTCTCCCCCATGCAGCCCGTGTCCTGTGCTGTGGGCACAAGCCCCCAGCCTGGGCACAGCAGTGGAGGAGCCTGTCCTGGGGAGCAGGAGCCACCCACCTTCACAGAGGGCTTGGTTTCCTTTGGCAGCAAGGGCTTGCTCTGCTTGGCTGCAGCAGACCTTCCACTGGAGCTCCCCTGCTTGTGGGAGTCGGAGAACTTCCTTTGATGTGCACCCAGAGGAGAGAGCAGAGAACATCCCTCAGGCTGAGCTCCTCCTGCCCTTCTCCACAGCCAAACCTTCCTCCCCAGGGAAGAAAGTCCTCCTGCTCTTCACAGCCCCTGCACCACCTGTGGCTGTAGCTGATGGGCAGATGGGCTCCAGCAGCAGCTGCATGAGGATGAGCAGGAGGATTCTGTGGCATCTCTCTCCTCCCTGCTCACAAGCCAACTGCACAGGCAGACAATAACCCAGGGCTCACAGGACATGGACTTGTTTAGTTGGGAGAGACCTTTAAGGTCAGCAAGGCCAAGACTGACCCCAGCACTACAGGTCACCACTAAGCCATGGCCCTCAGCACCACACCTCACAGAGTCACAGAGGTGTTGGGGCTGGAACAGACCAAGCACCACATCTAAACGACCTTCAAACACACCCAGGCTTGGTGACTCCACCACCTCCCTGGGCAGCACATTCCTCTCCTGACCACTCTTGCTGGGACACAGTTTTTCCTGATGCCCAGTCTGAACCTACCCAGTCACAGCTTGAGGCTATTCCCTCTTTTCCTGTCACTAATTACCTGTGAGAGGAGACCAGCACCAACCTCTCCACAGCTCTGAAACCCCTCCAGGAGCAGGCACTCCACCACTGCCCTGGGCAGTCTGGGCCAGGCCTTGACAGCCCTCAAGGGGAAGAAATTGTTCTTCATGTGCAGCCTAAACCTCCCCTGGCACAACTTGAGGCTGTGTCCTCTTGTCCTAGCAGTTGTTCCTTGGGAGAAAAGACTAACCTCAGCTGGCTCCAGCCTCCCTTCAGGGAGCTGTAGAGAGCCAGAAGGGCTTCCCTCAGCCTCCTCTTCTCCAGGCTAAACAATGCTAGGTGCCTCAGCTGCTCCTCACAGCCCATGTGCTCCAGACCCTTCCCCAGCTTTGTTGTCCTTCTCTGGCCACCTTCCAGCACCTCAATGCTCTTGGAGTAAGGGGCCCAAGCCTGGCCCCAGGACTCACAGTGCAGCCTGGTTGTGTGTCCTGGCTGCCTGCCACACGCCAGCCCTGCTGTGGGGCCTCCTCCAGCAGGAAGGTTGCTGCAGGCCTTCTCACCTTTTCTTTGTGGGCTCAGCTGCAGCCTGCTCTGCTCTGCAGATGAGGAACTCGAAGGGCAGGAGGCCTCTGTTCTGCAGCAGGAAGCTGCAGGCCCTCCTGGTGCCGCTGGCCATGGCCCCGCAGTCGAGCAGCGCCGCAGGGCTGATGCTGTACTGGCTGAGCACAGCTCTGGCTGAGAGCCTCACTGGGATGCTGGCCATGGGCTCCCCTCCTGCCCTCAGCTTGGGCTCCAGCACCTGCAACCAGGGCAGGCCTTGGTAAATCCAGCAGAGCCCAACCTCTGGCTCTGGCCTGTGGCCACAGCCCAGGTGCCCATCAGCTCATCCCCCTGCTCTGAAGTCCTTCTCCAGAACTGCATTTTCAGCCCCTCTTAGAATCATGGAATGGGTTGGCTTGGAGGAGTCATTGGCTCAATTTTCCTGCAGTCAGCAGGAACAGCTGAGGGCAGAGCAGGTGCTTCAGAGCTCCAAACAACCTGACCTGCAGTGCTCCCAGTGATGGGGCAATGACCACCTCCCTGGCCAAGCTGGGCCAGGCTGGCACCACCCTCAGTGTCAGACATTTCTTCCTCCTATCCAGGCTGAATCTTCCTCTTTTAGTTTCAAACCATCACCCCTTGTCCTGTCCCAGCAGGCCCTGATCCAAAGTCTGTCCCCAGCTTTTGGATTGGCCCCCTCCAGCACTGGAAGGGCCAGAGCTGGCTTCTGAAAGCCTTTGCTGTGTGCAAATAACAGAAGGTTCCCCAGCTAAAGCTTGCTTTCCAGCACAGCCATGTCCTCCTGACCCCCTCAGCCCAGCTGTGCTCACCCTGCCTGCCCCAGGCAGCTCACCTGGCACAGCAGGATGGCTTTGTCCTCAATGCTGATCTCCCTCTGGGGGTGGAAGAGCAGCTGGACAGGGACAGGATGCTCAGAGGCAGGCAGCAGGCCCTGCTGGGGCTGCACAGTGAGGTGGGAGGCCAGGTCACGGCTTCCGGGGTCTGTGGGGCGCAGCCTGAACCTGGGGAGGGAAGGAGAAGAAGATCTCTGCAGTGAACAGCCCAGGGGCCAGCAGCACAGCCAGGACCTGGCATGGGACCAGTAAAAACCAACCAAAGAATTCTGCTGTGCTTAGGAGCCCCAGGCCCTGGCAGAGCCAGGCAGTGCTGAGTGCTGGCAGCTCCCCTCCACCCCCAGCGTTTTCATTCCTCCTCTGAAGAGTCTCCTGAAGAGAAAGGACTTAGCCCTGGAAGGACAGCAGCAGAGCTCAGCAGGGACTGGCCTCAGCTTCAGGGGCACAAAATCCCAGACCCCCAGCATGGGAGGGCTTGGAAAGGACCTCTGGGGATCATCTGGTGCAAGCCCCCTGCTAAAGTAGGGCACCCACAGCTTGCCCAGGAGCACAAGGGCCAGGGGGGGTTGGAATCTCTGCAGAGAAGGAGACTCCACAACCTCTCTGGGCAGCCTGCTCCAGGCCTCCAGCACCCTCACAGCAAAGATTCTCCTCCTGCTCAGATGGAACTTCCTGGGTTCCAGTTTGTGCCCACTGCCCCTTGGCCTGTCCCTGGACACCACTGTCAGGAGTCTGGCTCCAACCTCTTGCCTGCCACAGGTCCTTCATCTCCTGCTGAGCATTGCTCAGCTCCCCTCTGGGGCTGCTCTTCTCTAGGCTCAGCAGCCCCAGGGCTCTCAGCCTTTGCTCCTCACAGAGCTGCTCCAGGCCCCTCAGCACCTTTCTAGTTTCTGCTGGACTCTCTCCAGTGGTTCCCTCTTGCACTGAGGAGCCCAGAGCTGGAGCCAGGACTCCAGAGGTGGTCTCCCTAGGGCAGAGGACAGGCAGAGGAGAATGTCCCCTGACCTGCTGGCCACACTCTTCTTACTGCACCCCAGAGCCCAGGGGCTCTCCTTATGGTGCCTGCTGAGCTGTGCAGAACTGCTGGGCTGGGGCTGGATTCTCCATGGCAGTGGAGCCTGGAGCTCAGGACAGTCCCAGTGGTCACACACACCATGAGGCAGCCAGCATGGGAACAGCTTCTAGCCACAGGAGCAGACTGCAGGCCTGGGCAGGTGCTGGCCCCAGGCACTCCCAGAGCAGGCAGCTGGACCAACCTGTATGCAAGCTTGCACTGCCCTTGGTTCCTCAGGGTCAGCACTTGCTTGGCACTCCCCAGGACCTCCAGGACTCCAAAGTTCACACAGCCATCTGCACCTGCAGGACACCCCCAGAGCGAGGGAAGGGATGGGGAGGATGCTGGAGCTGCTGCAGGCTGCACCCAGTCAGGAGACAGAGACTGGGAGAGCTCAGGTGGGACAAAGCTCTGCTCAGCAAGTCTCCAGCCTTGCAAGGTTTCTCTGCCTGCTTTGCTGCCCTTTGCTCTTCTCACTCTGAGAGGATCTGTAGGGCTTAGCAGCCAAGGAGCTCAGCCTCTACCTCCTTGCTTCCAAGCACAGATCAACCACTTGATGTGCTGTACTGAGCCTTCAGGAACTGCCAGCTGCTTGTTCCCACCCCTGGTGTTTCAAAGGGGCACACTTCAAGGTGTGAGAGAGGCAAGGCACTGTGTGACCTGACAGTGCTCTACTCCACACAGCTGGCAAGAGACCTGTGCCATGGATCCATGCCAGGCCTGCATTGCTGTCCCATCCCATCCCATCCCATCCCATCCCATCCCATCCCATCCCACCCCCCACTTGCCCCAGCAGTGCAATGCATCTGAACTCCTTTGCTCTGGGGCCAGCCACTGACCTTCAGGCAGGGTGATGTTCAGAGCAACTTCCTAGGCCTCAGCCACAACTTCAATGCTCTCCACCTGAACAACACCCTGGACATTCTCTGCAGCTGAAACCTGAGGCAGCAAGAAGCAAACCCTAAAGTCCTTCTCCTCAGTGTTCCTGCTAAACAAGAGGAGTCCTTGTCTCTAGCAGCTGTCTTTACCCAGCCTGGGAGGCAGTGTGATGTACAAACACCCACAAGAGTCCTGAGGTGTCCCAGAGCAGGTGGCAATGACAGCCAACTCTCTCTTAGCAGGCAGCAGCCTCACTGCAATGCAGCCTCTAAACCCCAGGGGACAAAGCCTTAATAGCCAGAGGAGGAGACTCCACAACCTCTCTGGCAACCTGCTCCAGGGCTCCAGCACCCTCACACCAAAGATGTTGGAGCCTCCTGGCTTCCAGTTCCTGCCTCTTCCCCCTTGTTCTGTGCTGGCACCACTGCCTGGCTCCAGCTTCTTGCCCCCCACCCTCAGCTCCTGCTCAGCACTGAGGTATTCATAAGCAGCATCCTTCAGTGAGGGTCCCTTGGTGCTAAGGGCCCAGACAATGTGGGCTCAAAGGAATCTCCTCAGGGCTCATCCTTTGGCCCTCTTTGCCTTCAGACACAGCCTCCATCCCCCAGGGCCCACAGCACTCTGCCCAGCTCTGCCAGGCAGGGCCCTGTCCCCTCACCTCCAAGCGGAGCTTCTTCTCCACGCCGAGAGCCTTGGTGCTCCTGAAGCACAGCTGCACGGCCAGCTCCGAGCGGGGCCCGACCGTGCCCTGCCTCTGCCGCACCGAGAAGCCCTCGCCGAGGCTCTGCAGCCCGCTGAGCCTCCAGGCCACCGGCAGGGGGCAGCTGTTCCGCAGCAGCAGGCTCCTGCTGTGCTGGCTGCGGAGACACCAAGGCTCAGTGCCAGCTGCTGAGGGGCACAGCGGCAGCCCTGCCGCTGGCAGCAGCCCTCCCCATGGGGCTGAAACCACCCTGCAGGTTTTGCTCTTTGCCACAAGCCTGAGAGGGGAGGCCCTAGGGAGAGCTTGGTGGCAGAAGGGGATCCAACAGCAGGCAGAGCCAGAGCCAGATCCACTCTCTCTGCACCAGCAGAGGAGCAGCAAATGCATCAGGGCCCCCACTGCTGGGGGGCTAGAGCTGGGGACTGTCATGGGACATCCCAGCCAGCAAGGAACGGTGAGCAAGAGGCTGGCAAGTGCTGGGAGCAAGAGGGCTGCTGGCCCAGCCTCCAAGCTGAGGAAAGGGAAGCTGCAGCAGAGCCACCCCCAGCAGAGTGCCCCTGGCCTGACTGACCTGTGCAGAAGCACCCTGTTGAAATGCAGCTGCCTGGGGCTGACCCCCAGCTTCACCTGCACCCCTTGGCAGCACAGGTGGAAGACCACTGGCTCTGGGTTGCCCTTGATGCAGCAGATGAGGCTGTCTTCCACCAGGCCAGGTGAAGTGGGGTATGCCCAGATGCTCAGCTCCTGGCCCCAGCCCCACAAAGAGAAGCACAGAAGAACATTCAGTGAGCAGGAGGGGCAGCTCCTGGGCTCTGCTGCTGCTCCCTGGCCCACCTGCCTGTCTCCTACCTGCTTCTCCTTAGGTCCCAGCTGCATGCTGGCAGGCTCCAAGAGGAAGGTGCCCCCACTGCCACCCCTCTCAAAGGAGAAGTGCAGCTCTGCCTCCCAGGGGCTGACATTGCAGATGGAGAGCTGCTCGCAGTTGTCATCCTGCAGCACAGCCTTGGAGCTGGCCACAGAAAGGGCAAAGGCTGCAGGGGAGCTCTGTCAAGCAGCCTGAGAGAAAGGCTCATGTGGGACACCTTGCATGCTGCCTGTGTTCATTCCCTGCTTCCTTGGATGCCCAGCCCACACTTGGTGTCTCCATCCCAGAGGTGTGCACAGGCCACTTCAAGAGGCCTTCGACAAACCAGGACCTCAAAGGTGCCTGGCAAAACAGAAGCACAGCAGGCACCTGGATTCCTCCCCTCCTCTGCTGGCTTTCCCTCCCTGCAGGCTTCCCAGAAAAGTGTGGAGAGAGCTCAGCTTCTCTCTTCCAAAGCAGCCAGGAGACTGCCTGGGCCCAGCTCCTGGGTGAGCCTGAGGCTGAGGGCGGGAAAGCAAAAGGATTCCTTCCCAAGAGGAATCCCAGAGTTAACAAACACCTCCTGGTTCAGGTGTGGGACAGAGGTTGGTGGGAAAAGGTCAAAAAAAGGCAATGCCTCAGCCTGGCCAAATCCTCTTTTGGTTTTTAAACTCTTTTGATTTAACCTCCCTGGGGTGTCAGAATGCCACCAGCTCTCCAGAGCTCCCCTGCAGACAAACCTCCATTCCTAATGCTGAAAGAAGAGGGAAGTGAAAACCAGAAAGATGCCAGCAGCTACAGGGACATTATTTTAAGGCCAGACTCTATCCAGCAGTGGGGATCAGGAAAATGGAAATCCCATTTGCCCTGCCCTGCAGGTGCTTGTCCCCCAACAGCAGCTCCAACCATCAAGTCTTGCTGACACTGCAGATTTCACGGAGGGTTTCCAGTCCCTCAGCAGAAAAACTTCCTTTGCTCCTTCAGGCTGACCCACAGAGCTCCCAGCACTTGAAACAAACAGCACAAAGCTGCTGAAGCTGAGATGGGGGCTGACAAGTGACCCCAAGCTGCTTTCAGGCCGCAAGCAGCACCTGGCTCTGGCCACCAAAGCCCCCAGGGGGCAGGAAGATCAGCTCCATCCCCCCCAGCACTCCTGTGCCTGCTAGGTGCTCAAGTTGCCACAGCTGTGCTCCTTCAAAGCCACCAAACTCCCAGCTCTCTGCCCGGGCCTGCCCTGAATCGTGCCCCTGGGTGCATGTTCCTGGAAGCACAAGGTCCTGCAAGCAGCACAGCTGGGGGCTGGGCAGCACCTACCTGTCTCTTGCCTGGGCACACAGCAGCGGCCCCAAGTGGAACATCCCCGTGCTCAGGACATACTGCTTGGAGATGATGGCATCAGCTGCCTTGCTCTGCCTGCAGCCAGGAAACACCTCCCTGGCACAGAGAGAAGGAAGAGTTGGGAGATTCTCTGAGCACAAAACCTGCTCCCAAAGGCTGAACTCTTAGTGCTGGCCGAGGCACAGCACCGCTGCCCAGCTCCAAGCACGGCAAGAGATGCTGGGGGGCTCAGGCAGGTCCCAGGGGCACAAGGGGCAGAGTCTCAGCTCTGAGCTCAGGGGCAGCAGAGCGGGACGGCCCCAGGGGCCAGCCTTACCGTGGCTCCTGGCTGATGCTGGGGTACAGGCAGGTGCCCCTGCAGTGCAGCTGGTAGGGGCGCTTGGTGCCCAGCAGCTCCAAGTGCAGCCTCTGCTCAAAGCTGCCCAGCAGCGCGGAGCTGAAGTGGACCTGCAGCACCACCTGGCCCTGGGCAGGCACTACCCAGCGGTAGCTGCTGAGCCTGGCAGGGAAAGAGGAACCTTCAGGCACTGCTGAGGAGCAAAGGAGAGCAGGAGGAGCCATGGTGGAGCTGGGGTGGGAAAGCTCCTTGGCAAGCTGGCCCTGAAGCAGAGGGATCCCTCCTCCCTCACAGCTCACCTGGCACAGCTCTCTGGGGGGGGCAGGGTGTCCACGTCTGGGGGGTCCTGTGGCTGGTCCCTGGAGATCTCTCCTGCCACAGCCAGAGCTCTGCTTTCCCCTCACAGCCTCCTGGCTGCTGCTGCCTTTCTCCCTTCTCCAATGGCCTCTGGCTGGGGTGCCCTGCTCCTCTGAGGTCTTCACCCCAAAGGGAGAGAGCAAAGGGAAAGACAGCTGAGACCTGCCCTGAGAGCCAGCACTGCAGGGGAGGTCTCAGCAGAGCAGAGCACAGCACAGGGGCAAAAGCCTCTCCTTTGACCTGCTGCCCACATTGCTGGGGATCAGCCCAGGATAGGGCTTTCAGTGCCAGCTCCTCTCCATCTTTGCACCTCCCAGCTGAAGGTTTGAGGGGCAGAGCAGGGTGTGCTGCTGAGGCTTTGCCTCTCCTCTCAGACTGGCCCTGTGTTTCAAGCAGAGCTCTTTCTTCTGGACAGCCAGAAGGGATCTCTGCAGGCTTGGGCCCTGTCACATCTTCACTGCCCTGCCACTCTCACCCTTTTCCATCCCACCTGCCCCTTTGCCCCCATCCAGCCTGGTCCCTGTCCTGGCACCTTCACTGTGGGCCCAGTGGGGACATCCACAACACTTTCAGGAGCCTCCTCCTCTTCTGGCCCTGTGGCAGCTGCTGGCAGGAGCACAAAGTGCTGGAGGACTTCTGCAGGCACCTCCTGCTTGGCTGGGCAGTGAACCACAGAGTAGACAGCAGGGGGAGGAATGGGGGGCCCTGAGGGACCCAGGCCCAGCTCATCCAGGACCTAAAGCAGAAGAGCAAACCTTGGTCATGCTCCTGTGGCCTCTATCCTCACACCTCCTGAAAGACACTGAGCTGTTAGGGAGCTCTGATTGATTGAGGTGGAGCACAGCCCTTGCTCTGCCCAGGGTGGGGAGCAGGCTCCAGAGCAGGGCCAGGACTACAGGTGGCACCTGCAGAGGAATCTGGCCCCATCAATTCACCCCCATGAGCATGGCCTGCAGGATCTCAGCCAGCTGCCAGGAAGCTCCTCCAGCTCCAGCAGGGACAACCTCCAGGGGTGGACAGCCCCTGGGGCAGCACTCAGCTGATGAGAGTCATGGCTGAGTGTGGGCAGGGAGGTCCCACCTGCTAGCAGGGCCCCAGGAAGCCTGTTGTGGGGTACAAGGGGATGCAGTGACACAAGGGGGAGAGGCTGGCTCCTGCCACACAGGGCAGCAGCTGTTCTCACCGTGGCAGCCAAGTCATCTGGGGTTGGTTCTGTGGCTGCAGCCTCCCCCAGGACAACTTCTCCATCTCTCTCACTGTCCTTGGCCATCTTTTCTTTCACCTTCCTGAAGGCCTTCTCATATTTCTCATTGCCTGAAGGCAGAAACCCCCCAGAGTGCAGTGTGGGCATCTGAGCTGGGCAGCCCCCTCCCCACACCACCTCTCCCAGAAACACTCCTCCAGCAGCTCAGGGCACAGCATTGGAAGAGACCTCGAGGATCATCCAGCCCAACCTGTCACCACAGACCTCATGGCCAGACCATGGCACCAAGTGCCACATCCAATCCCCTCCTGAACCCCTCCAGGGATGGGGACTCCACCACCTCCCCAGGCAGCACATCCCAATGACCAATGACTCTCTCAGTGAAGAACCTTCTCCTCACCTCCAGCCTAAACCTCCCCTGGCACAGCTTGAGACTGTGTCCTCTTGTTCTGGTGCTGGGTGCCTGGGAGAAGAGACCAACCCCTTCCTGGCTACAGCCACCCTTTAGGTAGCTGTAGAGGGCAATGAGGTCACCCCTGAGCCTCCTCTTCTCCAGGCTAAGCAACCCCAGCTCCCTCAGCCTCTCCTCACAGGGCTGTGCTCAAGGCCTCTCCCCAGCCTTGTTGCCCTTCTCTGGACACCTTTCAAGTCTCTCAATGTCCTTCTTGAACTGAGGGGCCCAGAACTGGACACAGGACTCAAGGTGTGACCTAAGCAATGCAGAGCACAGGGGCACAATGACCTCCCTGCTCCTGCTGGCCACACCACTCCTAATGCAGGCCAGGATGCCCTTGGCCTTCTTGGCCACCTGGGCACACTGCTGGCTCATGTTCAGGCAGCTGTCAGTCAGCACCCCCAGGTCCCTCTCTGCCTGGCTGCTCTCAGCCACTCTGAGCCCAGCCTGGAGCTCTGCCTGGGGCTGCCGTGGCCAAAGTGCAGCACCCGGCAGTGGGTGCCTATCCTCCTGCTGCATGCTGAGCTTCACCCCTGCCCAGCTTCCTCCCCCAGAGGAGCAGCTCAGCCCCAGCCAGCTGGTGCAAACCCAGCTCTGCAGGGTGGCTCCTGGGACACAGCCCACAGGGACTTGCAGAGCCTGGGGAAGCCACCAGTGCTGCTCTGACAGCCTTGGGGGTAGGCCCTGGGGGAAAGCCCAGGGGAGCATCCTGAGGAGCAGCCAGGCAGTGCTCACCTTGGCTGTTCCTGGGCAGGTGCAGGCAGAGCCTGGGAAAGCTTCCCTCTCCTTTCAGGCAGACTTCTTGCGGCTCCAGGTGACCCACTGGGAGCTGGAAAGCCTTGCAGAAGGCCCCAGGCGCTTCTGGCAGCTAAGAGACTTTCAGCACCTGCTGCTGGCCGGCTCCAAGGCTACCCTGCAGGGAGGGAATGCACCAAAGAGGCTTTGATGGAGGGGGTGATGCTCAGCCAGGTTCTCCTCTGGAAGACAGCAGACAGCAGCACCTTCTAGCTGTCTGGTTTCCAAGAGCTTGTCTCCTGCCCCAGGCTGCCAGGTCCCCTCCAGAGTGCCAGCGTGGGGAGAGCTGGAAAGGACCTCTGGAGGTCATCACTCCAACTGCCCTGCTAAAGCAGGGCACCCCCAGCAGCTTGCCCAAGAGCAGCATGGCCAGGGGGAGCTGGAATCCCTCCAGAGCAGGAGGAGGCCTTCCCTCAGCACAGCCTGGCCTTTGCTCAGCACCAGCACAGCTCTGCTGCTCCCAGGCTTTGCCTTCAGCCAGCAGGAGCCAGGCCTGACCAAGCAAAGCTCCAGCAGCAGTGCTGGGCAAGGCAAGGGAAGTGCCCCTGCCCTCTGCAGGGCCAGCAGCTCCTGTCACAGCACCTCAGTGGTGGCCACTAGGCTCCTCAGCTCAAAAGGGACAGGGACCTACTGGAAAGAGTCCAAGGGAGACTACACACATGCTGAGGGCCTGCAGCATCTTTGTGAGGCTCAGAGGCTGAGACTCCTGGGGCTGTTGAGCCTGGAGAAGAGCAGCCCCAGAGAGGGCCTCTGATCAAAGCTCAGCAAGAGCTAAAGGGCTTGTGGGGGACAAGAGGATGGGGCTGGACTCTTGTCAGTGGTGCCCACTGACAGGACAAGAGGCAAGGGGCATCAGCTGGAACCCAGGGAGTTCCAGCTGGCCAGGAGGAGAAAATTCTCTGCTGTGAGGGTGCTGGAGGCCTGGAGCAGGCTGCCCAGAGAAGCTGTGGAGTCTCCTATGGAGAGATGCCAACCCCCCCTGGGCACGCTGCTGGGGGTGCCCTGCTGGAAGGAGGAGGTTGGGCTGGATGACCCCAGAGGCCCCTTGCAAACCACCCCCCCTCCTGGGATCCTGGGAGTGCAGGTGGGTGTCCAGGGCTCTGAGCCCCACCTGGGACTCCCACCAAACCTCCTGCCTGTGCAGTTCAACTCAGGGTGCAGGAGCCTGCCCTGGCTCATGCTGAGCTCCAGAGAAAGGCCACAAGGAGGAGCAGAGGGCTGGAGCTGCTCTGCTATGAGGACAGACTGAGAGAGTTGGGCTTGTGCAGGCTGGAGAGGAGAAGGCTCCAGGGAGACCTTCTTGTGGCCTTCAGGTCTCTGCAGGCAGCTCCAAGAAAGCTGGGGAGGGACTTTTGAGGGTGTCAGGGAGGGACAGGACTGGGGGGGTGGAGCAAAACTAGACAGGGGGAGATTCAGGTTGGGTGTTAGGAAGAAGTTCTTCCCCATGAAGGTGGTGAGAGCCTGGCCCAGGCTGCCCAGGGAGGTGGTGGAAGCCTCCTGCCTGGAGGTGTTTGCAGCCAGGCTGGAGGTGGCTGTGAGCAACCTGCTGTGGTGTGAGGTGTCCCTGCCCATGGCAGGGGGGTTGGAACTGGCTGAGCCTTGAGCTCCCTCCCAACCCTGACAATTCTGTGAGCTGCAAACACATCTCTGGCCACACAGCAGCAGAGCCTAGGACAAGATCTAGAACAGAAAGTGTCACTGGGGCTTCCAGAAGTGTCTCTGGCTTCCAGAAGAGCTGTCCCAGGCCAGAGCAAAAGGAAGCAGATCCAGAGGCACCTGGCTCTGGGTGACAGGACACATCTGCAGCCTTCCTCAGCTGCCCACTGCACACAGGGCTGCACTTGCAGGTCCCTGCTCCCCTTCAGGCTGCAGGGAGAAGCTGAGGAGTGGGCCAGGACCTGCCCCCTGAGCCCCCACTCCAGCACAGGACACAGCCAGAGCCAGCCCAGCCCCACTGCCAGCACCATCCACGCTGCCACAGCAGCACCAAGCAGAGCTGTGCCTTCAGAAGCTGGCAGGAAGAGGGCATGAGCCTGGCACCTCTTGCAGGAGGCAGGCAGGAGGAAAGATGGAAGCCATTTGGCTTCCTTTGCCCATGGCACCAAGGGCCTGAGAGAGGAATGCTGCTCCAGCCCAGAGACATCCACCCAAGGCTCAGGAGCTGAGGTCACAGAATCCTGGAAGGCTTTGGCTGGGAAGGGACCTTTCAAGGTCACAGAATCACAGGGCTTGGAAGGGACCTCTGGAGATCATCAGAGCAGGGTCACCTAGAGCAGCTTGCACAGGAGTGCAGCCAGGAGGCTTTGGAATGGCTCCAGAGGAGACTCCACAGCCTCTCTGGGCAGCCTGCCCCAGTGCCCCACTGCCCTCAACACACAGAAGTTCCTCCTGCTGTCAGATGGAACTTGGCTGTTGCAGTGTGTGCCCCTTGCCCCTTGTCCTCTCCCTGGGCACCACTGACAAAGCCTTGGCCAGAGCCCCCTGGGTCCCCTTGAAGGCTTCAGAAGCACTGAGGGGATCTGCCCTCTGTCTTGTCTTCTCCAGGCTACAAAGCCCCAAGCCCCTCAGCCTTTCTTCACCAGACAGATGTTCCAGTCCCCTCAGAGCCCTTGGCTGGACCCTCTCAAGCAGCTCCCTCAGGTCCTGACCAGCTCCTGCCCCCTGGGGACACTCACTACAGAAGCTCCAGCCAGCCTCTGTGCCAGCAGCTCCTTCAGGCCTGCAGTGAGCAGGGACAGCTGCAGCTAGGGCAGGCTGCTGGGATGCTGCAAACTCCTCTCTGCACTGCTCCAGCCCTGCTCAGCCCTGGCCCCCTCACTGCCCCCCCAGCTGCTGCAGAGGAGCAGAGCTGGAGGGGTGAAGGAGCAGGGAAGGGCTGCTCCAGCTCCTGGCACAGGAGCTTCATGGCCAGGCAAGAGCCAGGCAGTCTCCTGGGCAGCCCTGGCAGGGGCAGGCAGGGCAGTTCCTGTCTGCTCCCACAGGAGGTGACCCAGGACAAGAGCAAATGCTCTCAGGCTGTGCCAGGGGAGGGGGAGGTTGGGCATCAGGCACAATTTCTTCCCCACAAGGGCTGTGAAGGCCTGGCCCAGGCTGCCCAGGGCAGCAGGCAGTCCCCAGCCCCGGAGGCACTGAAAAGCTGTGGAGATGTGGTGCCAAGGGCCAGGGTTTGGGGGTGGCCTGGCAGTGCTGAGCTCCCAGCTGGCCTTGAGGATCTGAAAGGGCTCTTCCAAGCCAAAGGATCCTGTGATTGCATCCCCTCAGCAGAGACAGCTCCCAGCCCTGCCTGCTGCTGGGACAGTTCCCTCCTGCTCTTCTCTTTCTCCCCGGTTTTCCCCTCCAAGCCCAGCCAGGGCAGGCTGGCACAGGGCCAGGGTCAGGCCCTTGTGCTGCCCCCATCCTCACCGTGCTGGGCACCACCAGGGGCACAGCGGGCAGGGGGCTGCGGGCAGTGCCCGTGCCAGGGCTCAGCACCACGAAGGGGAAGGGCAGCTTCCCACAGCTCTGCAGGGGCAGCTCCACCTCTGTGACCACGTCCCACAGCTGCAGAGAGGAGAGAGGAGTGGGCAGTTAGAGACAGGCCTGGCACTGGGCACCTCCTGCAGCTGGCACTGGGGAAGGAGCCAAGGGAGGCAGTGCAGCAGAGCAGCAGAGCAGAGCTGGACACTTGGCTCCCAGCTTCACCTGGGCACCCCCAGCCCCAAGGGACCTCTTGGCCCTGCACAGGAGCTGAGCTTTGGGGCCCTCCCAGCAGGAGCACACCAGCACACTGCTCCCTCTTCACACTCCAGCAGCAGCAAGGCCCAGGGCTGCTCACCTGAGCATCTGCAGGCAGGGGCTGCTGCTCCACATCACAGAGAGAGAAGGGCTGCCCTAAGGCCAGGACCATGCTGAGGGGCAGGGGGCAGATGTTCTTCAGAGACAGAGGCTGGGCCAGAGGAGTTAGGACATCCCCTGCTTGCTGCAAGCACAGGAGAGAAGCATCACTCACCCCCAAGTGCCCAGGGCCCTCCTTCCCCACCCGCTGCCTTTCCAAACCCTTCAGCCCCCAGAGCTCCCAACAGCTCCTCTGGACTCTTTGGATAGGTTTCTCCCCTTCTGGAAGGGCTTTCTCCAAGCACAGCAGATGCTGCTGCTGGCTGCAAACCACAGCACTGCCCAGGGGGAACAGCCTCAGGACTGTGCAGGGAACAGGCCCCTGAGAGGAGGCAGCTGCTGCTAAGAGATCCAGCCCATCTGATTGCAGTGGCCTGTCCTCTCCTGGGGACAGCAGCACAAGAGGAGTGCCAGTCACCTACACTCATGCCTCTAGGAGCCTCCTAAGGCCAGGGGTGCTGGGCAGAGGAGACAAGCAAGCAGGATGCAGCAGAGAGCCTGCAGGAGCCTAAGGCTGGCTTTGAGTATGCACAGCCAGCCAGCAACCTCCAGGCTCCTGCTGCCCCTGCTACAGTGCCAAGATGCTCAGGGGCCTGGAGCAGCTCTGGGAGGAGCTGAGAGCCCTGGGGCTCTTGATCCTGGAGAAGAGCAGCCCCAGAGGGGATCTGCTCAGTGCTCAGCAAGAGCTAAAGGGTGGGGGACAAGAGCTTGGGGCCACTCTCCTCAGTGGTGCCACACCAACAAGAGCAAAGCAGTGCTGCTGAGGCTGTTGCCAGCCCCAGGGCAGCAAAGAATGAGCTCAGTGCTAACAGCAAAAGCTTGGTCCTGCTGCAGTCGACAGCCAAAGCCCTGGGGACTCAGAGCAGCTCTCTCCCCTCCTCCTTTGAAGCCAAGCACAGCCACAGCTTCCAGCCAGCAGGTCCAGGGCCAGGATGCCAGCCAGACACTCACCTTCTCCACCTGGAAAGTGATTGCTGTGGAGGACATCTGCAGGGCAGGAGCAATGAATTGGCAGCTGAGCTCCACCTGCAGGGTCTGGGTGCTCCTGGCCTCGCTGCCCACCGCGGCCTGGCACAGCAGCTGCTCCCTCACCGCCTGCAGGAGAAGCCACAGGGCACATGGGGGCTGCCAGCAGGGTGGCCAGAGGACAGCCTGCCTCTGCCAGCCACCAGCCACGGCCCTGCCACTGCCCCCCTCACTGCTGGTTTCCCCTTGCCCTCCACAGCTTGTGCTGCATCCCCTTTCTCCTGCACTCCAGTGGCCATCAGGCTGCAGCCAACAGCCACAAACAGCTCTGGGGAGGCTTGTGCTGCCAGGGACAATCCCTGCCCCAAAGGGTTCTTCCTTTGATGTGCCCCAGTGCTGAGCACAGTGCTACAGAAAGCTGGAGGAGCTGATGGAATGAAGATGGAGATGGAACTGGGCAGAAAAACAGGAGACAGAAAGGCCAAGGGCAGTCAGCTCTGCCTTGGAAGCTCAGTGGAAATGATTCCTGAGGAGGAACAACCCCTGCCCCAGCACAGCTGAGGCCTTGGCCTGCTGGGAGCTTGCAGCTCTGCAGACAGGGACCTGGGAGTGCTGCTGGAGAGCAAGTTGCCCACGAGCCAGCAAGCTGCCCTTGTGTCCAAGAAGGCCAAGAGGATTCCTGAAGGAGACTGTGGCCAGCAGGCTCTCCTCCCCCTCCATCCTGCCCTGCTGAGGCCACAGCTGGGTCCAGTTTGGGGCTGCCCAGTTCAAAGTAGTCAGGGAACTACTGAAGAGAGCCCAGTGAAGACTACAAAGATGCTGAGGAGCCTGGAGCACCTCTCTGAGGAGGAAAGGCTGAGACCTGGAGCTGCTGAGCCTGGAGCATCACAGAATCACACAGAAGCACAGAAGGCTCTGAGCTGGAAGGGACCTCCACAGGTCTTCTAGTCCAACCCCCTCAAAAAGAAGAGCAGCCCCAGAGCAGATCTTCTGCATGCTCAGCAAGAGCTAAAGGGTGAGGGGCAAGAGGATGGAGCCTGTGACAGGACAAGGGGCACAGACTGGAACCCAGGAAGCTCCATCTGAGCAGGAAGAGAAAATTCTCCTCAGCGAGGGTGCTGAGGCCTGGAGCAGCCTGCCCAGAGAGGTTGTGGAGTCTCCTTCTCTGCAGAGACTCCAAACACCCCCTGGACACTGGCAACCTGGCCAACCTGCTGTGGGTGCCCCTGCTGTAGCAGGGGGATTGGGCTGGATGATCCCCAGAGGTCCCTTCCAACCTCCCCCATGCTGGGATTCTGTGACCCACAGGAACCCCCCCCCAGGCAGATGCCTTCAGGTCAAGGAGGGATCACTCCCCACTAGGATGCCTCCTGCCCTCCTTCCCAGAGCTGCTTTGGAAAGAGACCTCCCCAGGACAGAGCTGCCTTGCATGTCCCAGCAGAGTCCTCTCTCAAGCTGGATGGGCTCACAGCCAAGCCTTGCTCTGGACAGCTCCTGGGATCACTTCTCCACTGCTGGCTCTTTCCTCTGCTACAGCACCACAACCCAACTCCTCCCAGAGCTCTTGGCTCTGACTGCAGGGCCAGGCAGGCACAGCTGGCTGCACAGAGCCCCTGCCAGCTTTCCAGGGAGACATTCTCACCACTGCACTCAACAGCTTGGTGCCTTTTGCTCCTCCTCAGCAAAACCTTTGGGCTCAGAACTGCATGGGGACAGCCCCAATACAGCCACCCAGGTGAGCAACGAAGTCTGCTTCAAGCCACTCTTGAGGCAAGCCTTTAGAACACCCTTCAAAACATGAACATCAGCAGGAGCTTCCTCTAGAGCTGTTCCACAGAGAAACATCTCATGGCTTGCCTTGGCTTGGCAGGGACCATTCAAGGTCATCCAGTCCAAGCCCTCTCCACTTCAACCTCTGTGCTGCTGGAGCTCAGCAGTGCACATCAGGGTGCAGCTCCTCTGCAGAGCTGCATTCCCCTGGCAGAAGGCTCCAGGCAGGAGGAGGCCCAGTGACCCATCCAAGGGTGCTGGCAAGACCTGGCTGCCCTTGGCACAGCAGGGCTGGCTGGGAGCCTGGGGCAAGTGTCACTGTTCCCAGGAAAGCAAGTTAAGCTGCCAGTTGCAGTGGTGCCATGGGGATGAACATCCCTGATCAGCAGAGCTGGCACTGGGCTCCTGCCTCTCCTCCAGCACTTGGTGCCAGACAAGGCCTCTGCCCATCTTTGTCTGCAGAGGAGAAATGCTGCAGCTCCAGCCACTGCCTGCCCTGCTGGCTTCCCCCAGACACAGGAAACCTGCCCTCCTGCCTTCCTTTCTGCCTCTGCTCCCAGGCTGTGAGTCACTTCTTCTCTCTGCCCTTCCCTCCTGCCTCAGCACCTGGCACCTTGGCACCTGCCACAGCAGCAGCTGCCTTCAGCCCCTGCTTTGGTAGCAGCAAGTGCTGCAGGATGGAACACAGAGCAGCCCCAGCCACTGATGGTGGCCAGCAAGGAAAGCAGAGGACTCTGCCAGGGGGAACCTGTGGCCTTCAAACAGTCTCTTGCTCACATTCTCAGGCCAGTGCCAGGGGGCTGCAGGACAAGTCCCAGGGGAGGTGATCTGATGGGGAAGGCTCAGCCCTTGTGAGGGACCTCACCTGGGGAGTGCTGGAGAAGCCTTCCAGCATCACCTCCATCGTTTGGCCTGGCCTCAGCTCCATCCTCTTGGGCCGAAGCTGAAACACAGGGCAGGCAGCAGGGGGGCCCTGGGAGGAAGCTTTGCCCTTGGTGCTGCTGAGGGAAGGCAGCCAACGGCGCTGGCCAGGCAGGGAGCAACCTCCCACGGTCCAGCGGAGCCGCTGGGTGCGGCGGCCTCGGTTGGTGACCCTGAGGCTGTAACAGCAGGGAGCCAGGCTGCAAGAGGAGCAGAGATGGAAAAGATCAGGAGAGCTGCTACTGCCCAGCACTCACCCAGCTGCTGCTGCTGCTGTCTGACCACACAGCTGGCAATGGAACCACCTCTGAACTGCTGACCTAGCTCAAACCTTCAGCGGGAGCCAGCCCGTGCCTACCCCTGAGCTTCTCCCCACCCAGCAGCAGCTCTGGTTGTGCCCAGCCAGGGAAAGCTTCCTGAAGCACATCCTCTCAGCTGCTGTGGGCAGAGCAGCACCAGCCCCTGCTGCTTCACACTCAGCAGAGTTGTAGCAAAGGGCTGCCTGAGGGTCAGGCTGGATCAGACCCTGAGCTGGCCTGACCTGGCTGCAAGCCCCTATGACAAGAGGGATCTGGAGGTGCTGGAAGGTGTCCAGGGAAGGGCCAGGAGGATGAGCAGAGGGCTGGAGCACCTCTCCTATGGGGACAGACTGAAGGAGTTGGGGCTGTTCAGTCTGGAGAAGAGAAGGCTCCCAGGTGACCTCATTGTGGCCTTCCAGTATCTGAAGGGGGCTACAGGAAGGCTGGGGAGGGACTGCTCAGGATCTCAGGCAGTGATAGGACTAGGGGGAATGGAATGAAGCTGGAGGTGGGGAGATTGAGGCTGGAGGTGAGGAGGAAGTTCTTCCCCATGAGAGTGGTGAAGCCCTGGAATGGGTTGTGCAGGGAGGTGGTTGAGGCCCTGTCCCTGGGGGTGTTTAAGGCCAGGCTGGCTGAGGCTCTGGCCAGGCTGATCTAGTGTGGGGTGTCCCTGCCCATGGCAGGGGGGTTGGAACTTGTGGTCCCTTCCAACCCTGACTGATACTATGACACTAAGCAGATGGAGGAAGAGCTCCAGGCCACTGCAGCTTCCCCTGGGCAGCTGCTGCCTCAGTTGGCTTCCTCTGCAGATGCCAGCGGGGAGCTGCAGGGTGTGGACTCCTCAGGGCCTGCCCGTGGCAGGAGGGTTGGAACCAGATGATCCCTTCCAAACCAAACCATTCTAGGATCCTATCTGGTGGTCAGGGCACCACTGGCTTCGCTGGTGGGGGGCCCTGGCATCCCTTTCATGCCTCCATCCTTTAGGAAGCATCCAGCCCTCATCAGCCTCTGCTGACCAGAGCAGCTGGGGTTGTGTTTGAGACAGAGCACTGAGCCTAAGAACATGGATCACCAGGAGTGTGGCTGAGAGGAGCAGGGCAGCCAGCCCAGCTCTGGCTGCTGAGGAAGCAGAGCCACAGCCAGAGATGAACAACCAGAGCCAGACAGAAACCCAAGGGAATGTCCCATGGGGATGGAAAGAAAGCCCAAGTGCAGCTGGGCAGACATGGCCACCCTTTGCTCCAGGAAACCCCTCCAGGGATGGGGACTCCAGCACTGCCCTGGGCAGCCTGGGCCAGGCCTTGTCCCTTAGGGGAAGAATTTGTTCCTCATGTCCAACCTAAACCTCCCCTGGAGCAACCTGAGGCCATCTTCTCTCCTCCTATCACTTGTTCCTTGGGAGAAGAGACCAACCCCCACCTGGCTCCAGCCTCCTTCCAGGCTCTTGTAGAGACCTGGCCCTCGGGGGGGATCGCTCCTCGGCTGGGCTCAACCCTCCAGCACCAGCCTCTGCCAGACTGCAAGACAAGGCAGAGCCCAGCTGAGGCCAGGAGCCACAGCCCTCGGTCTCTTGTGGGCTGGAGGAGCAAGGATGTGAGGGCAGCAAACCAGAAGGGCTTCCTTTGCCTGCAGCTGAGCTGGGGGGGCTGCAAGCAGCACCTCTGCAGGAGCTGACACCCCCCTGTGCCACCCTCCTCTCACAGACTCCCCTCATTAGCCACCACCTCACCAGCCCCAGAGACACTCGGCCTCAAGAGAAGGTTGTTTCCTCCTCCAGCCTCCTTGCAGGGAGTGCTCCCTGGCCAGCAGGACATGCACTGGCATGCAGATCTGCAGCTCCCAAGGCTCCAGCGTGGGGGCAGTGGGACATGCTCCACATTTCAGGGCTGTGCTTGGGACAAGAGGCCCTGCTCAGCCCAAACCCTGCAGCATCCCTGGAGAGGTTTTGCCCTTTGGAACAGGAGGCAGCAATGTGCTGGCAGGCTGGGCACGAGCCAAGCACATTGCATTGGGCAGGAGCCAGGGGGAGGCAGCTGGAGTTTCCAGCCTGGCAGCCCTGAGCTCTCACAGGACAGCTGCTAGAAATCTCCCTCTTGGAGTTTCCAACTAGCCCTCTTGGCCTCTCACTACAAGTCCTAGTCAAAAGTCTGTCCCCAGCGTTCTTAGAGGCCTCTTTAAGCACTGACAAGCTGCAAGAAGTTGACTTTCCTCCAGCAAATCCCAGGGAGAAGATCAGAGAGTCACAGAATGCTTTGGCATGGAAGGGACCTTCAACTAGTTCCAAGCCCCTGACCTGGGCAGGGACAGCTTCAACTAAAGCAGCTTGCTCAGAGCCCTGTCCTCAGTTCAAAGCTGAGGGACCTGGCATTGCTTAGCCTGGAGACAAGGAGGCTGAGGGGAGACCTTCTGGCTCTCTACACCTCCCTGAAAGGAGGCTGGAGCCAGGTGGGGTTCAGTCTCTCCTCCCAGGTACAAGCGATAGGACAAGAGGCAATGCCTCCAGTTGCACCAGGGCAGGTTGAGGGTGGCCATGAGCAACAATTCCTTCCCTTGAGGGCTGCCAAGGCCTGGCCCAGGCTGCCCTAGGCAGGGGTGGAGTCCCCATCCCTGGAGGGATTTCAAAGCCTTGGAGCTGTGGTGCTGAGGGCCACGGTTCAGTGCTGAGCTGGCAGTGCTGGGCTGAGGCTTGGCCTGGAGGATCTGAAAGGTCTTTTCCACCCCAAGGCATTCTGTGATCCCAGAGCTCCAAACCCATGACTCCCACAGCCAGAGACCTTCCACAGAGGAAAGGGAGAGCTTGGAAACAGGCTCCAGGCTCACTGCTGCTCAAACCTCTCCTCAAGCTCTGGGCTCCTGAGGGCTGCCCCAGCTGAACCTGCCCCCACAGCCAGGCTCCCCTGGCCACCTTCTGATGGAAGATCTTGCTTGCTCTCTCAGGCAGCCAGCTGGAAAGGCTCCAGAGGAGAACTGAGCCCCGGGTGGCCACAGAGCAGCCATTGCCACTGGAAGCCTCTCCAGATACTCAGCACCTCTGCCTGGAAGGCTGCAGGGATGGGGCTCTGATTGCAGAGCTGCAGACACCGGGAGGCCTCCTGCAGAACTTGGATGCTGCCAAAATCGACCTGGCTGGGCTGCACAGAGACAACTGGGCCCTCTCCAGTGCTCACCAAAGAGACCTTCTGCTCCAGGGAGGAGAGAGGAAAAACACCATGGGGAAAGCTGGCAAGGGTCAGACAGCTCTGGGGCTGCTCCTGCTCGGGGGAGAGCTCTGCCTGCTGGAAGCTGGCAGTGTTGGAAGCCTGAAGCAGGAGGCCTGCAGCAAGGGTGGGCTCTGGAGGGACCCCAGCTGAAAGCCACAAGCTGCTGTTGTCAGGGGGAAAGAAAGCAGCCTGCCCAGGCTGCAGTCTCTCCAGCAGCTCTCCTTCCTCTGCCCTGTGCCTGCTCCCAGCCCTGCTGCTGCTCAGCCTTGCCCCAAACCACTCTCCCTGGCTTCTGCTGCTGCACAGCCAGGCTTGGGCAGCAGCTTTTGGAACACTCCCAAAGCTCCCCCTTGACCAGCAGCCCTAGCTGGCACCAAGCTGGCTCTGCAGAGGAGAGATCATGGAAGCTGCTGCTCTGCTTTGTGCTCTGGGGTAATCCTGGCACCACCTGAGGAACAGAGCTGATGGCAGCACTCCAGCAGCCTTTTGGTCTCTTGAGCCAAAGCAGTGTTCTTGCAGAAGCAGCAAAGAGCACTGGAGGTGGCAGCTGGATGCCTTTGCTGCAGCACCTTCTCACTCATTCCAGAGCCAGCCTTTGCTTCAGCAGCACTCTGGGCTGTCCCTGGCTGCTCCTCCCCAGGACCCCCAAGGCAGCAGCAGTTGTTGCTCCTCTCCTAAGAGCAGAGGAGGAGAGGCAGGGACAGTGCTGGCTCCTTCCCCCATCTGCCCTGTCCCCAGTGCACTGCTGTGGCACACACTCTGATCACCCTCCCAGAGGGCACCACGCTGCCTCTCCTCTCCCCCTCACCCAGTGCCAGGGATCCCTGTGGTACAAGCCCCCTTTGCCCTGCAAGAAGCCCTGTACACCTCAGGCTCCAGCAAGCCCTGTGGCACGGAGCAGGCCCCTCCAGCACTCCCCAGGGGGTGTCCTGCACGCCCAAAGACGGCCACACGGGCAGGAGTGTGCTGCTCTCCTGGCACCTGGGCCCCCAGGGTCAGTGGCACCTCCACGGAGCTGTGAGGCTGAAGGAGCCCACAGGGCACGGGGCTGGAGCCCAGCACAGCAGCATCCTCCTGGTGCTTCTGGCAGGGGCAGGGGCACAGAAGGGGCTGGGCTGAAAGGGATCTTTCAAGCTCCTCCAGTCCAAGCCCCCTGCACTCAGCAGGGACAGCTGCAACTGCAGCAGGCTGCTCAGCACCCCTGACAGCCTGGCCTGGAAAGGTTCCAGGGAGGGGCATCTCTCACCTCCCTGGGCACCCTGGGCAGGCTCTCACCACCTTCAGAGTGAAAAATATCTTCCTCTTATCCAGTCTACATCTCCCTCTCTTAGTTCAAGCCATCCCCTCTCCCAACAGGCTCTGAAAAGCCACCAGAAGCTCTCCCTGGAGCCTTCTCCTCTCCAGGCTGAGCAGCCCCAACTCTCCCAGCCTGGCCTCACAGCAGAGGGCTCCCAGGCCTCCCAGCATTGCTGTGGCCTCCTCCAGCCCCACTCCAACAGGTCCCTGAATGTGCTGAGGCCTCCAGAGCTGCCCCAGCACTGCAGGGGGGGCTCAGCAGAGGGGCAGAATCTCCTCCCTGCCCCTGCTGCCCACTGCTGGGGACCAGCCCAGGGCACAGCTGGCTCTGGGCTGGTACTGCACAGTGCCAGCTCAGGAGCAGCTTGGCAGCCCTCAGTATCCTCAGGGGCTTCTCCATAGGGCTGCTCTCCAGCCTGGGTTGATCCTAGCAATCAAAGGTTACTGCAGAGGGAACTTGTAGAAAAATGTCAACCCTTAAGGTGTGCACAGCAGCAACTCACAAAGAGTTTGAAATCCCTGGCAGGAAGGCACAGAATGAAAGGCAAGACTTGGATGGCCTCAGCATCCTCAGGGGGTCCCAAAGCTGCTGCACTCACAACTCTCCCTGCTTGGGCTGGCAGAGCAGCTTCTCACCACCCTCTGAGTTCTCCTGCATGACAGCACCCCAGAGCCAGAGCCCAAACTGCTTCCCAAAGAGCTGAAATTGCTGCCTGAAGTTGATGCTCAGGAAGGTTCCCATTTCCCTGCTTCCTGAGCTTACATTTGGGCAGCTGAGAGAGACTGAATCTTGGCTCTCTTGATGGGACTCAACAAAGGTAAAGTCACCTTTGCTGCTTGCCCAGGCAATGGCTGATGTGTATTGGGAGCAGCCACTGGGATGCCTCTCAGGAAGGTGCAGAGATAAGCAGACTGCAGCTGTCCTGGAAACAGGCAGAGGCCACTGCTATCCCTGCTCTCTGGAACACACACCTCTGAAAAGCTGTTCAACAGATCTGAGCAACTACTGGCTCAGGAGAAGGCCAAGGCAGGAGAAAGCCAAGGCAGGAGAAGGCAAAGACAGGAGAAGGCCAACACCAGAGGCAGGACAATGCTGCTCTGAAGGAAAACGGAGAGCATACCAGGAGAGGAAAAATGACAGAGACCCTGGAAGAAGCAGACCAAAAGGAACCCTCTCTCCATGTCCTAAGTTGTGCCTGCTACAACTCATGGAGCTGCAGAGGCTGCTCAGAGGACAGCAATGACCTCTGCTCTACAGCCAAAGCTGCAGCACCCTTCCTCCACAGACCCAAACTCTCTTGGGGGGTGAGGGGGTGCCAATAGAATTCCTCTTCTCTCTCTCCCTATTTTCTCTCTCTCTCCCCTTCTGATCCATCCACTTTATTTGTGTACTACATAGCCTAGCTGTTGCTATTTTGGCCTCCTCTGTGCCTCTAATTTCCTAACACAGGAATATTCACAAGAACTGAGGCTCTTTCCCTCTCCAGACCAAGACAGTGGGTTCCTGTTCCCAGCAAACCTGTAGGATGGACTGGAAAGCATCAAGGTCTCTCTCTCCCAAAGCCCTTTGCTCCCCAGCACAGCCTGGCTGAGCCCTGGGGGCAGGAGGTGGGTGGGGGTGATGCCAACCTGAGGCAGCAGTGCATAGCAGCCTGGCAGGTCGCTGTCCTTCCCCAGGGGCAGCAGCTGCTGGGCAGGGAGCTGCAGGCAGCAGCGGCCGAAGGTCACCACGGGCTTGGGCACTCGCAGAGCAGGAACCACACAGCTGGGCAGAGAGAGGGCCAGAGGCAATGGAGACACTGGCAGAGGAGAGGCTGCTTGACCCCTCGTGTGGCATGGAAGGGAGCAGAACACAGCTGCCTAGAGCAGAGTGGCTGCAAATTGCCACCAGCAGCCTGGCCTGGAGCAGCAACCCCGTGGCCAGCAGGAGCAGGGCAGGGATTGGCCCCCTGGGCTCAGCACTGCTGAGGCCACCCCTCACATCCTGGCAGCACTTTAGGGCCCCTCACTCCAAGAAGGCCACTGAAGGGCTGCAGCAGGTCCAGAGAAGGGCAACAAAGCTGGGGCAGGCTCTGGAGAACAGGGCTGGGCAGGAGCAGAGCTGCTGGCTGGGCTGCTTTAGCCTGCAGCAAAGGAGGCAGAGCAGAGCCCTCCTGGCTCTCCACAAGTCCCTGCAAGGAGGCTGGAGCCAGCTGGGGCTTGGGCTCTGCTCCCAAGGCACAAGTGACAGCACAAGAGAAATGGCCCCAGGCTGTGCCAGGGGAGGGGCAGTGCCAAGCAGCCACAGAATTGCTGTGCCCTCTAGGAAAAGGCTCAGGGCCAGGCCTGCCCATTCTGGGCAGATGCTCCTCCAGGGGGCTGCCTGCAAGCCCTGCTGCTCCCAGCTCTGCCTGGGCAGAACCAGCTCATGAGGCAAGGCTCCTCCTGGGGAGCTGCAGCCAGCAAACCACATGCAAGGGGCTGGAGGCAGCAGGAGAGCCAAAGGGCTGCAAGGAAAGTGCTGGTCCCTGGCTGTGAGGGGCAGTGCCAGCAGCTCCTGGCCCACACCATCCACATCCAGCACCAGAGCCAGCTCATACAAGCCCTGGGTGTTGGAGCACAGGGTGAGCTGGGGGGAGAGCAAAGCCCCAAACACTTCAGCACCCCCACAGCTGCTGCCTTTCCATTCCCAGGCCATGGGAAGCAAGGGAGGCCTTGGCCCTGGTGCTGCTCCATCTGCAGAGCACAGGCCCTGGCAGCACCACAAGGCTGCTGGCAAGAGCTGCTTGCAGAAGTGCCTGTGGCAGCTCCCAGGCCATGGGTGAGAGGAATGCAGGCCCCAGCAGGCTGCCACTCAGCACTGCATGGCCAGGGAACAGCAGCAGTGCAGGGCAGAGCTGCTGCCTCCAGCAGAACCACTCCAGCTGTGCAGGGGGAAGCTGCTGCAGAAGCTTGGCCCAGCAGAACCTGCTCAGCTCACAGCCACCACAGCTTCTGCAGTCCCCCTGCAGAGCACTGCAGGGAATCCAACTCATCCTGCCCACAGCACAGGAGGGAGAAGAGCAGGCAGAGAAGCTAACTGCTTCCTCCAGCCACATCTCTCCCTGCAACAGCCTCCTGCTGCCCTCAGCCTTCCTCTGCCCAGCTGCAGGCCAAGGAATCAGCCTAAGCAGCTCTGAAAGCCTCAGCAGTGGCTTCTGGCCTGCAGCCTGGGGGGCAGGAGCTGCAGCTTCTGCCTGCAGGCTCCAAAGGCTGCTCCTTCAGGCAAGCCCCAGAGCAGCACAGCTCCCAACAGCCCAGCCCTGCTGCAGGGCTCTGCCTGGCCTCCCCCTCCCAGCCAGCAGCACTGAAGCCCTCTCCCAGAGCAGGGCAGCCTCAGCCCCAGCTGCTGAAGCCCCTCTGGCCCCACTGCTCCCTACCTGGATGTCCTGGAAGCTCAGGGCAGGGATGGTGCCTCTGCCAGGGCTGATGGTGAACTCACAGGGCCTGAGGCAGCTCCTGGCTCTCCTCTCCCAGCAGGGCAGAGAGGTGTCCAGCCCCTGGGCAGCGCTGGGCACGCTGGGCTCTGCCACACCGTCCCCGGGCACACGGAGGGTGAAGGCCACAGGCAGCAGGGAGGTGTTGGTCAGGCGACAGAACAGGCTGGGAGGGAAGCCTAGGAGAAAGGACACAGCTCTGCACCTCTGCACACAGCTCCCCTGCCTCCTGCAGGCAATCTCCTGACATGCTCAGGCTGCCCTTGGCCTCTGGCTCTCTTCCCTCTGAGCTGCAGCTGCCGCGGAAGCCAAGCAGCTCTGTGCTGGCACTGCTGGGGGACAACAAGTTCCCCATCGGGCAGCCAGGGGCCCTCCTGGCCAAGAAGGCCAAGGCTGCTCTCAGCAGAGGGTGGCCAGCAGGGCACAGCAAGCACCAGGAGCCTGCAGCTGCAAAGGCCTTCTCCAGGCCAGCAGCTGGAGAGGACTCTTCTCCTCTTGCATCCCAGGCTGCTGCCTGCTGGCATCCCTCTGGCTCTGTCTGCTCACAAGGAAGCCAAGAGACAGGGCAGGGATGGAGGGAGGGGAGGCTGCAGCTCAGCAAGGGCCAGCACTTCTCTTAGCCAAGTCCCTCAGCAGGAGGAAAACAGAGAGGCATCCTGGCCAGGCTGAGCACAGCTCTTCAGTCAGCCCAGAACTGGCTTCCCAGGCAGAGCTGAGAGCCCCTCAGGGAAAAGCCTTCTGGGAGCCTGAGCTGAAGCAGCAGAACCTGCAGCTCAGTGCTCAGGCAGCAGAGCTGGGCCTCTGCTGGGCAAGGAGAAGGAGCCAGGGCTCTGAGCACACCAGGGCCTGAGGCAGAGCTCTTTCTTGGCCACATTCCCTGGCACTGACAACCAGTGGCCCTCCCAGCACCAAGCAACATCTCACCCTGCAGCTCAGGGGGGCAATGGTCTCCAAGCCTGGCAACATTGACCCCCAGCAGCTATGGGCTAGGCCAGAGCTTCAACTCCCTGCTCCTGCAGTCCCAGCCCCTGGGCCCTGCTGGGGCTCTCACAGCCATCCTGCTGCCAAGGACTGGCAGCCTGGGGCTGATCAGACCATCAGGGACCCCACAAGACCCTGCTCTGCCAGTCCTTTGGGCCTCTGTGCCCTCAGGATGGCAAAGCCCTGCCCAGGCAGCCTGCAGCCCTGCTTGAACCTCCTGCAGGCTGCTCTGGAGGGCCACCAGTGCTGGAGGCTCTGAGGCTGCACTCTGGGGCTGCAGAGCCCTCGGGCTGTGCTCCAAGGCCAGGCCACACTCACCCCAGGAGCCGTCCCCGAAGCGCAGGCAAGGGACATGGAAGCGCAGAGGGGGTGCAGAGACACAGCCCCTGGGGGGACACAGCAGAGGAGGCCTTGGCTTGGCTGCAGAGCACTGCAGAGCCTGCAGCTTGCACTGCTGCTGGCAGGCTGCAAAGCTGCTCTCACAGCACAGGGGGCTGCACTCAGCCTCTCACCTGACAGCCAAGGGCCCAGGCTCAGGGATCCTTCCACACTGCACCTCAACTCCTCTCTCAAGTGCCCCAGGACAGGGGGACAGAAGCAGACCTGCAGGAGTTGGAACTCATCTGGCCAAAGGAGGCCCTGGCAGGGGCAGGAGCTGAAGCAGGAGCCCAGAGCTGCAGCTGCAGGAGGCATGGATGGCTCCTGTCTTGTGCAGGATCACCTGCAAGACATCCCATGGCAAGCCCTGAGGAACCTTCTTGCCTTCCAGGAGGCTGATTTGTGTCCTGCCCAAGCACCTCCCTGCAGGGTTACACCCCCCTTGATGGGGGCTGAAAAGAGCCCAGCCCCAGCTGCTCTGGCTGGGCAGAGAGAGACTTGGCTTTCCCCCTCCCAGGAGGAGGGGGCCCCTGGCTCCAAGGGGCTCTATGCCACTGCCCCTCCCTGCCCAGCAAGCCTTGCTAGGCAGGGCAGAGCTCTGCTCCTGCTCTCTCTTTCCCCTGCACAGCCACTGCTGCACAGAAGGCTCCCCAGGGCTGCTGCATCCCCCCCCTGCTGCTCCCTGCTGCATCCACACCTCCTGAAGAGCTGCAGCCACTGGCACCAAGGGAGTCCAGTGCCAGCTGGGGCTGCCTTTGGATGCTTTGCCCCCTGCCCTTCACCCTATCCCTTTGGAACCTGCCCTGGGACTGAGATCTACACAAAGAGAGTGGAACAAGGACCTTTTCTTCTGCCCAACAGATTCCAGACCATTTGCTGTCCTGAGCTTACCTCTCCTTTCTCCTGCCTGATTTGCTTGACCTTCCCAGCCAAGGGAGAGGGGGAGGGAATCTCCATCAGCTTCCATTTGGGCTTTTGGCCTGCAGGTCCAGCCCAGAGCAGCACAAGCTGACAGCTGGCAAAGGCAGAGGATGCTGCCTGCTGCTGCTTGGCAGAAGCCAAAGGGGAGTTCAGCCTTTGGGGGTTTGATGCCAAGCAGCCAGGACTTCATAGAATGGATCCTGGAATGGCTTGGTTGGAAGGGACCTTCCAGCTCATCCAGTTCCAACCCCCACCAGAGGCAGAGACCCCTCCCACCAGCCCAGGCTGCTCCAGGCCTCATCCAGCCTGGCCCTGAACACTTCCAGGGAAGGGGCAGCCACAGCCTCCCTGGGCAGCCTGTGCCAGTGTCTCCCTACTCTCACTCTAAAGACTCTTCCTAAGCTCCAGGCTCAAGCTGCCCTCCCCAAGCTTCACCTCATTCCCTCTCATCCCCCCTCCCAGCCCTTGGCCAAAGTCCCTCCCCAGCTCTCCTGGAGCTCCCACAGCTCCTGGAAGGCTGCTCTGAGCTCTCCCTGGAGCCTTCTCTTCCCCAGCCTGAACAGCCCCAGCTCCCACAGCCTGTCTCCACAGTGGGACTTCCCCCCGAGCCCTGCCAGCCCCTGCTGCTCACCTCAGAGCTGTTGCTGGAGCCAACCAACAGCTGCCCAGGGTCCAGCTGCTCAAGGCTGAAGCAGAGCCAGGGCCCTCGGCCTTCCCCTTGGATGTGCAGAGGCAGCCTGGCCTCACAGCCTGGGGGGAGAGTTCCATTGGATGACTCCTTGAGGCCTTGAGGTGGGAAGGGAGCTTCCAAGGGCAGCCAGCCCAAGCAGCAGCACTCAGCAGAACAGCTGCAGGCACAGCAGGGAGCTCTGAGCCCCAAGCAACCTGACCTGAAGTGGTGCCAGCAGTGGGGCACCTACCCCTCCCTGGGCAACTGGGGCCAGGCTCTCACCACCCTCAGTGTCAAACATGCTGGAGGTCTGAGGAGGTCAGCCAAGGGGCTTGGAGGAATCAAGGAGCAACAGGAACTGACTGCCCACTTAAACATCCTGGGCTTCCTCTTCAGGCTCACAGGGACCTGGACTCTGGGCCAGTGTCTGCCCCGGGGGCACAGGGGATCCCCCCTGGGGGCACAGGGGGTCCCACCCCGGCAGAAGAGCCAAGGGCAGCCTCTGCTCATCTCACTTGTCAGCTGGAGCAGCACTTGGATCCTTTCTACAAGCTCCAGCCAGCTCCAGTGCTCACTGCAGGGCTGCAGCACCACAGCAGCACCCAGAGAGCACAGCAGGCTGCCCAGGAGCCAAGGGCAGCCCCAGGCACAAAGCAAAGCTCTGCTGCAGGCAGAGACAACACAGCCCCAGGGCACTGTCAGCAAGGCTCTGCCTCAGCATCAGCTCTGCTGAGCCAAGGCTGTGGGCAGCATTTGGAGGTCACCTTGGCTCCCCACTTCCTCCTCAAGGGCCTGCTGAGGCTGACACTTCTCCTGGGGCCTGCTCTTGGCTTCTCCTGCCCCAGGAGGAGTTTGACACCTCTCCAAGGAGGCAGCCAGCACTTCCTGCCCAAGCCCAAGAGCCTGAAGAGCCAGCAGAAGCAGAGAACCTTTCTGGCTGGAAGAGCTCTTTCAGCTCCAGTCCAACCATGCTCCCATTGCTAGGGCACCCCCAAACCATGGCCCTCAGCACCACACCAACCCCCCAGGGATGGGGACTCCACCACTGCCCTGGGCAGCCTGCACCAGGCCTTGACAACCCTCAAGGGCAAGAGATCCCAGCCTAGAAAGCAGCCAGGGCCAAGCAAAGCCTGGCCTGAAGAGCAGAGCAGGATGCTGAGCTCCTCACCTCTGAGTGCTGAGGCTGTAGGGAGCCTCCTTGGCTCTCTTCCTGCCCTTGGCTCCTGCAGCTCCTCCCAGACTCTGCTCTCTGGGCAATCTCCGCCGGCTCTGGCCACTGGCCTGCCCCCTGCCCCCTCAGCCTGCTCAGGGCTATCTGAGGCAGCTCTCTAACTTGAGGAGTTGCTGAAGGAGGAGACTAACTTCTAAGCCTGCTTCTGAGGCTCTGTGAGCAGCACCACTCAGCCCTTTGCCTCTGCTGCCTGCTGCTCTGCCTCTGCATGTCTCGGCTTCTGCTTTGGCTTCCGTCTCCCTGCAGCTCCTCCTTTTCTTCCCCTCCTTCTCTTCGCCCTCTGCCTTATCCTCAAGATGTCTTTTCAGCCTTGCTTGCTGCTTGCTGACTCCAGACACCTTTGTGCTGTCCCTTGCCTGGGGGGCAGCACGCTGGGGAGGACTTGGGCAGGGTTGCTTCTCCTCAGCTTGCACAGCAGGCTGAGCAGGGCCTTTAGCTGCCAGATGAGCTGTGGCAGCCCTGTGCTGCTCAGCAGGGGCTGGAGCTGGAGCTGCAGGAGATGATCCTTGCTGAACACCCAGAGAGGCAGCCTGCAAGACAGACAAATCCACCACTGGGCTGCCTGGCACAGCTCTGACTCTGAGCTGCTCAGATCCTCTCTGCAAACCAAAGCCACCACCAGAAGTGTCTTGAAAGCTGTGAGGCTCAGCCCCTGCCCTGCTAAGGAGCCCTGCACTGCTCATCACCAGCACTGCAGCCATGGAGCCCCCTTACAAAAGATCCAATCCAAGCCCAGTGCAGAATCAGGGCTCCAGAGCAGCACTGCAAGCTGTGGCCCTTCACACAGGGCCTCACTGCAGCCTTCCTGCTTCTCCCCAGCCCTCCTGCTCAAGGCCACTCAGCTGCCCAGCCCCTGAGACACTTTCCCTCTTGTGGCCCTTCTGAGGTGCTTGGCTTTGCCTCCAGCTGCCAGCACAGCAAACTTTCAATGGCAAAGGCAAAGCCCTGCAGCTTAGCTGCCATCTTCAGAGGCTGGCATCCAACCAGCCTGGCCTGAGGAGCAATGGACTTGATTGCCAGCAGCCAGGCCTCCTTGTCCTGCCACAGAGCAGAGCTTTGAGGAAGCCTGGCTTGCTGTGAGCCACAAGAAGGGCTGGAAGAGGAGGATCACAGGCAGGGATCATTGGGGAGGGAAACTCAGGACCTTTTTTTGCCTCCCTTTTGAGTGCAAGTCTTAGTATTGAGGCCACCACGTCCTGCCCAAGCTCCCCAGATGAACTGGCACTGCTCCACTCCTCACAGAGCTCTGCTTCCCAGGCAGCAGCACCAGCTGAGGGCTGGCAGCTCCCAGCACAGCCAAGTTCTGTCCCCAAGAGCCTGAGCCCCCCCCAGCAAAGTGTCCCCACCTGTCCTGCTCACCTGTGCTTGGGCCTGCTCCAGCTCTGAGAGCTTCTGCCGCAGCTCCAGCAGCTCCTTTTCCTTCTCAAGCACTTGCTGCCTCAGCAGCTGCTCCTGGCTCAAAGGCTGTGCTGGAGGAGCAGAGGCAGCAGCCCTGGCACAGGCAGGGGCAGTGCATTCCTCTGGCTGGAAACAGAACAGAACCTGTGACACTGCACATCCTGAGGGAGCCAGGGAGCCCTGGAGCTGCTTTGCTTAGAACAAGGTCACCCAGCCCCAGCCTCAACCTAACACCCCCACGGCTCCCATGCTCAGCTCACTCCAGCTCCCTTCCCTGCTGCCACCCTCCAGCACTGGAGCTCACTCTCTGCAGCTGTTAGGAGCTGCACTCTTCAGGCACAATGGAACCAAACTCATTTGAAACCTTTGCCCCCACTCCAATTTGCTGCTGTGACAGGGGGACGTCGCCTAACAGCAGTTCCTCCATGGCCACCCTCCAGAGCACAGGTTTGACATAGGCAAAGCAAGCCCCCCCAGTGCTCTGCATTCAGGAGTGCCTCTGCCCTGCCTCCACAGCCCAGGCCCTGCACTCCTGAGGCACTGCACTCTCACCCAGCAGCCTACAGACAAGGATGGCTGCTCTGGGACCCTCTGTCCGTACAGCAGGCACACACACTGACCGAGGGAGCTGCAGGCTGAGGGCTCACAGGGCTGCCAGCAGCACTCCCAGCTGCAGGCAGAGGTGTCACTGGCCAAGCAGGATCTAGTGACTTGACTCTGACATCCAGGGCATGCAGCTTCTCCAGGGGGAAAACCCTGTCCCACGTCGAGCGCAAGAGGAATAAACTCTTGCGAGTCTCTGTGTCCCCCTGCAGCAACAAAACCACCCCAGGGCTCCCTCAGCTCCTGCCACACACAGCCTGCAGCTTTGCTGCCAGAAGGAAGGCTGCATGGCTGTCCTGTTGCTCTCAGCACTTGGCATCTCAACACACTGGCCTGGTGTGCAGCAGCTCTCAGCAGTGCAGCTCACACTCCCATGCCAAGGGAGTCAGGCAACAGCCTCTGAGGCAAGCAATGAGCCCAGGGGCTTGTGCTCAGCTCTCCAGCCCCTGCAGGACTTTGCCCCACCAGATGCCAGAGCAGGGCTAGCACTTCCAATTCAGCCAGCTCTGCTTCAGCTCAGCTGCACCCTCAGACCCATCTGGGAGACACAGATCCAACCTCCTTGGAGGCTCAGGGCCCACTTGATTGCTTCAAACCACCAGCAGGGCCCATGGCCCTCAGTGCAGAGCCAGGACAGAGATGCAGAAAAGCCAAGCACTTGGTGTGCTTCACCACCCAAGCAAAGCCACCCCTGGGCACAGGGCTCACTGCCCAGCCACAGCTTTGGCCTACAAAACTCTTCTGAAGTGCAGAGACCTTCTCAAAGACAGAGAGAAAGGTTTCCACCAGGTTTGGGGCAAAAGCCTGCAGGTATGCTCCTCCCACGTTCTTGATGATGGAGTCCAGCAGGTAGAGAGCAGGGAGCTTCTGTGCTGGAGGAGCCTGGAATCATGAGAAGAGAGGGAGGAGTTGAGACAACCAAAGCACCTCTGAAGCATTGCAAACCCAGGGATTGCCAGGCTCAGACACCTCAGAGCCAGCACTTCAGCAGGGTTGGAACACTGAGGTTTGCTCGTGCAGGCCAAACCAGCCCCTGGGACAGGCTTGCAGACAGCTTTTAACCCCCAGGCTTCTGGGCAGGCTGGAAAGCAGCCCTCGGCCCCCTGCTGCCCTGCTCTGCCCCTCTCCTGCCTCACAGCAGGACATCTCCCCAGGCCCTCCTCGCCCTCCAGCCCCCCCCAGCCCGCTGGCTCCAGCTGCTCCCCCCAGCAGCACAGCTAGGAGCAGCAGGCAGGGGAACTTCCAAACCTTGGCCGCTTGTGCCTCCACCAGGGCGGCAATGCTGCTGGCAAAGGCCACCTTCTGCTGGGCCAGGACGGTCAGCTTGCTGATGTAGGACTTGCTGCTGCGTGTCAGGCCCTGCAGCTGTGCCCAATAATCCTGGCACACAGCTGACAGCTCTCTCCTGGCTGCTGGGCACTCAGCAGGCAGCTCTGGCAGGCTGGTTCCGCTCAGCAGCTCCGACCCCATCCCAAAGGCGCTGTGGGCTACAGGGCCTCCCACCTCCTCCAGCCCAGGCAGCTGCTTCCCTGGCAGCAGCTCTGCTCTCTAGACAGGGAGAGCAGTTCAGTGACAAGTCCAGGAGCCAAGGACACGCAGACCCTGCCCTCCCCAGCCCTCCCCAGCCCCACACAGGCCTTGGCTCTGCAGGATGGCTCCTGCAAACCCTCCTGCCCTGCGCCTGCCTCCCTGCCAGGCTGCAGCCCCCCTGCCCTGGCAGAGCAGAGAGAGGGGCAGCAGCTCCCAGCACCCAGGAGCACTGGCCAAGAGCAGCCTCCAGGGCTCCCCTGGCCCACCCCTGCTGAAGACAGGAGCCCCCTGCCCGCAGCTTTCCTGACCTCCTCTGGGATGCTGCCAGTGCGGCCGAGCAGGCTGGAGGCAGCCTTGGCAATGGGCCCCTGCCAGCTCTTCCTGAGGCTGGGGATCCTGGGGAAGGCAGAGAAGGGCTGGCATGAGCTGCCAGGGGCTGAGCCTCTCTCAGAGATGCAGAGGAGAAAGAGGAGCCAAAGCTCTGAGGGCATGAGGTGCTCTTGAGGGAGAGTGAAACCGTGACAAGGGGCTGGGCCCCTCCCTGCCACCCTCCTCCCAGCCAGGGCATGCACAGGGCATTGGGGTACCCGGGCCAAGCTCCTGCCCACAGCCAGCCCTGTGCCAGCCCTGTGCCAAGTGCTGGGAGCAGGGGGCAGAGGGGCCAGCAGGCAGCAGACACTCACCTCTGGTAGAACAGCAGGTAGGCCTGCTGCTGCTGCAGGACCTCTTGGGGGGCTGCGGAGCCGACCCGCTCGTCGTCCGCTCGATACCACTGCCCATCGCTGGCCTGCAGCAGCAGAAGAGAGAGCAGGGCTGGGCTGTGCCCAGGCACCTTCCTGGCAGCAGGAGCAGCAGGAGCAGCGCCCGTGGGCACAGCTCCTCTCCCCACGAGGCAGAGGAGGCCCAGGGCAGGCCAGGGGGCTCTGCCAGAGCTGAACCTTCCCCCCTCCTGCGGCACAGCACAGCCTGTACCCCGCAGCCAGTGCTCCCCACCACGCACATCTGCTGAGCACCCTCCTTGCTGGGCCTACAGGGACCCCCCAGCACCCCCCAGCCCTGAGGGGGTGGCACCACAGCTCCTGGGCTCACCTTCACGTAGCAGTAGTAGTGCCCTGCGTGGCAGCTGTGCCCAGAGTGCAGCAGCACCGCATAGAGGCTGTACAGGACGGGGTCCCTGCGCCGCACAGACATGTAGGGGCGGAGGTTCAGCAGCATGGGGTACCGCACCTCCTGCAGAGACAGGAGGGCTCAGCAGCCGGCACAGGCCATGGCTTCTGTGCTGGGGCAAGAGCAGCACAGCTCTCCCAGCAGGGCCACCTCTCCAGAGAAGGGCACTCAGCCTCCTGGTGCAGAGGGGGTGCTGAGGAAGGCGGCAGGAGGAGCCGAACTCCGCCTGCAGCGCACAGCGGGGGAAGGGCTGCAGGAGCGCGGCACAGCTCCCGCTGGCCACAGCAGCACCTCCCGGCCTGCTCTGGGCAGCAGCACCTGGGGCCAGGAGAGAGCCTCAGCCCTGGGCTGCCAAGCGCTCACCTTGGTGATCTTCCCTGCGGCGTAGGGGGCAAAGCGCTTCAGGGCCACCGTGAGGACGTTGGGGGCTCGGTGGATGCTGAAGCGTTTGCTGGCCGACACCTCCTGCTGGCACCTGCACAGGCAGAGCTCCAGCTCTTCAAGCTGCTGCGCCAGCCAGCTGCCTGCCAGCCCTGGCCGGGCAGCAAAGCCCTTGGCACTGACCCTGCTGACAGCAGCCGCTGCTCCAGGGCCCCTGCTCACGGCCACGGCTGCCGGCCCAGCTCCTCCTCACCACAGGAGGCAGCCTTCGCGGCAGGCTTCCACGGCCACGGCCCTCAGGGCTGAGCCGCGGAGCAGGCAGTCGAGCCCTCCCGCAGCCAGCAGGGGGCACACCTGCTTGCCCCAGCACAGCGCCCCCCGGCCGCCCGCAGCCCCCAGCCTCACCTGCCACACTTGTAGGCGTTCTCCCCGCACAGCAGCTCTGCCTGCACAAACTGCCCCAGCGCCTGCACCACGCTCCTGGCCTCCTGCAAGGACAGAGCAGAGCTCAGGCCACCAGTGGCTGTCCACGCCACGGCCCCGAGAGAGTACACCCAGCGTGGGCACAGGGCCACAGGCTGCAGCAAACCCCTGAGCCCCACCAGCTGGCAGCGCCCAGCACCACGAGGGGCAGCTGCAGGGGCCCCAGCACCACGCAGCCTCACGCCCAGGCACCGGGCACTGCCCTGCCAGACACAGCAGGCAGCTCAACAAGGCAGCGGCTTCCCTCTTGCCTGGGCTGTGCCTTGGCACCGGCAGGCTCAGGAGCCCTGAGGGCAGCGATGCTGCAGCTGCAGGAACAGCCCCAGGAGAGCAGAGCTCCTCCCCAGCCCCCACCCTGCCGCCCTACCCCGATCTCCAGCGCCAGGTCCAGGCAAGGCTCGTAGCTGTCCGAGGTGCTCTTGCACTCCAAGCACGTCACTGCCAGAGAAAGAGCACTGAGCGCAGCCTGCCATGGCCCTGCACCCACCCCAGCAGCTGCAGCTGGGCATCTTCTGCACACACTCAGCAGTGCTCCCAAATGATTCCTCCTGCCAGGCAGCCCTGAGAGGCCCAGGCCCAGGAGCTGGCAGCCAACACTCACCACGGGACCGCAGGGAGCCGCCGAAGATCTGCTGAACCAGCGTCGGGGCCTGGCTCTGGCCATCCAACCTAGGCACAGGAGCAGCAGGGCTCACACCGCCCCTCCCCCACGCCCGAGGGCCCCCTCCCCGTGTCCTCAGCACAGCTCCCCCCGCTGCGCTCTGCCCAGCACACAGGCTGCAGAGCTCCAGAGGCAGAGGGAAGTCGCAGCCTCTGCCAGGCTGCTCTCCCAGGGCCACAGCTCCAGGGCTGGCACCAGGCTCCCAGGGGCACCTTCCTCCAGAAGGAGCAGAAGCTGCCGGCCGCGGCTCAGAGCTGTGCGCTGCAGACTGAGGCAGCGCAGGGCCCAGAGGAAAGCTGCTCACCCACAGCCACAGAGCTGCACCTGAGCCAGCTGCACCCCGGGTTCCCGGGCAGCTGGCACAGGATCCAGACCCACAGCAGCCTCAGGAGCGGGGGAGAGGGCCACAGCTAGGCTGGGGCAGAGGAGCCGGGAGAAGGGGGACTGTGGCACAGAGGGGCAGAGAGCTGGGCCATCCAGTGCGGCCCCTGCACTCAGTGCCTCCCTCTGGCAGTTCAGCCTGGGGCACAGGGTCAGCCCTCCCACGGGCACGGGGCACTGGTGAGGGCACAGGGCAGGAGGGCCACACATACTGGGCACAGCCGTTCCTGCAGGCCTGCTGCATGGCGTCGATGCTGTAGCGCAGGAACTCGTGGGCATCCTGCTGCTGCCGCAAGCAGAGGTGCTGGGCAATGTCTGCAGGAGGGGCAGCAGCCAGCCTCAGCATCTGCTGCAACAGATGCAGCTCCTCCCTCCCTCCCTGCTCCCCCGCAGCCCAAACCTGCTGTCAGACTCACGGCCACGGGAGGAGCCCCCCGCAGCCCACGGAGCCCCCAGCCCCTGGCAGGCTCCCTGAGTCACCTCAGGAGAGCTGTCTGCCAAGAGCTGCTCCCAGCCCACAGCTGCTGCTCCAGCATCAGTCCCTGCTGCAGGGCAGGGCAGGGCAGGGCAGGGCAGGGCAGGGCAGGGCAAGGCAGGGCAGTGCAGGGCAGGGCAAGGCAGGGCAGGGCAGGGCAGGACAGGGCAGGGCAGGACAGGGCAAGGCAGGGCAGGGCAGGGCAGGGCAGGGCAGGGAAGAGCAAAGCAGGGCAGGGCAGTGCAGGGCAGGGCAGGGTAGGGCAAGGCAGGGCAGGGCAGTGCACGGCAGGGCAGGGCAAGGCAGGGCAGGGCAGGGCAGGGAAGAGCAATGCAGGGCAGGGCAATGCAGGGCAGGGCAGGGCAGGGCAGGGCAGGGCAGGGCAAGGCAGGGCAGGGCAGGGAAGGGCAGGGAAGGGAAGAGCAATGCAGGGCAGGGCAATGCAGGGCAGGGCAGGGCAAGGCAGGGCAGGGCAGGGCAAGGCAGGGCAGGGCAGGGCAGGGCAGGGCAAGGCGGGGCAGGGCAGGGCAGGGCAAGGCAGGGCAGGGCAGGGCAAGGCAGGGCAGGGCAGGGCAGGGCAAGGCAGGGCAGGGCAGGGCAGGGCAGGGCAGGGCAGGGCAGGGCAAGGCAGGGCAGGGCAGGGCAGGGCAAGGCAGGGCAGGGCAGGGAAGGGCAGGGAAGGGAAGAGCAATGCAGGGCAGGGCAATGCAGGGCAGGGCAGGGCAAGGCAGGGCAGGGCAGGGCAGGGCAGGGCAGGGCAAGGCAGGGCAGGGCAGGGCAGGGCAAGGCAGGGCAGGGCAGGGCAAGGCAGGGCAGGGCAGGGCAGGGCAAGGCAGGGCAGGGCAGGGCAGGGCAGGGCAGGGCAGGGCAAGGCAGGGCAAGGCAGGGCAGGGCAGGGCAGGGCAGGGCAGGGCAGGGCAGGGCAGCCTCCCTTACTCTTGAGGTTCCGGATGAAGGACACCGGCTTTATGGCCTGCCCACTGCTGGCAAACGCCTGCCCCACGTGGTCCTGCATCAGGCACAGCATGCAGAAGCCTTCTTGGCGACCTGGAGCAGCAGAGCAGAGGACAGGACGTCAAGGACAAAGCCAGGAGAGATGGAGGCACGACAGAGGCTGCAGGGATCTCTCTTCCAACAGTGCTCAGCCACGCTCAGTGGTCCCTAGGAGCTCTGTGCTGCAGCACAGCTCTTGGGCATCCTGGGTACACAGGGGCCAGCAGACCTCACCCTGGCTGATGCCATCCCACTCACAGTACCACTGCAACAGCCCTCCCCCTCCCCCCCCCCCCCCCCCCCGAGGAGAGAGCGTCCATGGGGATGGAAAACAGCCACAGGCACTCTCCGGAGGAGGGCACAGGTTGGCCCTGAGGGGCAGGTCCCAGCAGAGCCCTACAGACAGGGCTGTGAGCCCTGAGAGCTCCCCCTGCTCCCAGCTCCGAGCCTCCCACAGCAGCTGCTGCCCGCAGGCAGCCTCCTGCCCTGCCCTGGCTGCAGCCAGCAGAGGCAGCACCTCGCCGGTGCCAGGCTGCAGAGCTGGGGAGCACCGCTAGGGCCAGGAGAAGACAGGAAGAGCCTCTGGTGGAGACAGGGGCAGCAGGGACAGAGAGGGCACAGCCCAACACTCGCAGCCCCTGCCAGGGCCACCTGCAGAGGTGCCGAGCGCAGGACAGGCAGGCAGCTCCCGCTCCCCACGGGCACCCTGGCACTGCCAGCCTGGCACCGCCAGCCGCCCGGCCCAGGCTCCCCACTCACAGCTGCGGCCGTGCTCCTCGGAGAGCAGGTAGTTGGCGAGCGGCGCCGTGTGGCTCAGGCACTGCAGCGTGGCGTTGAGGAAGCAGCTGCGCCCCAGGTTGTGCAGCCCAGCGCCGACCCCGCAGAGCCGCTCCCACCGCAGGGACAGGCGCCCCACGGGGAAGGGCAGCTGCTGGGGCACGGGGACCCCGTCCCCTCCTGCTGCTGGGGCTCGCTCACCGCCTGCAGGGAGAGGGGCGCTGAGCCACAGGGCTGAGGAGCACCAGCGGCCCCCTCGGCCCTCTCTACCTACCCTGCTTGCTGGTCAGCTCCTCCTTGGGGCTGCCGCCGTGGCTGCCAGCCTCGACCCAGGGCTCCAGCTGCTTCCCCCCGGGCTGATCCCCCTTGCCACGACCGGCACGCTCAGACTCTGCCTCCTGCTGCCACAGCTCCTTGGGCGAGGCAGCCGGCGGCCAGCCCGGAGCCCCTTCCTCACCCAGCCCCAGCCGGCGCCTCTTGGCTGCCGGCGCCAGCCCCTCCTCCAGCTCCTTCAGCCTCCGCATGCTGTGCACCATGGCGCCACGCTCGCTGGCCTCGACTCAGCTGTCCCTGGCCACTGAACTCCTTCCTCCTCCTCCTCCTCCTCCTCCTCCTCCTCCTCCTCCTTCTCCTCCTCCTCCTCCTCCTCGTGTCCCTCGCGCTCGGTGTCCAGGCAACAGGCTGAGGCGGAGCGGCGCTGCTGATTGGCTGCAGTGCCAAGGGGGGGCGGGACTTGTCAGGGCGTGGCCGTCGGGCTCGGCGATGCCCATTGTGTGCTGGCACCGCGGCGCAGCCGGGGGGGGCCTGGCCCTGTCCTGCTCCAGCCCCTGGCCCTGGCAGGTGCTGAGGGCAGTGGCACCAGGAGGGATCTGAAGGTGGCCTCGCAGCAGCTCCTCTCCTCCCCTCCTCCTCTCTTCCCCTCCATTCCCGGGGGCCCAGGGGATCCCTCCCTGGCTGAGGAGGGCTGCTGCAGACCCCAGCTAGTAGCTTCCCCTGCTCCTTGACCAGTGGGGTTCTTGTGCTGGTTTGCAGTTGTGAATATATCTCAACACTGTAACTCCTGGAGAGTTTGTACATATTCCTTGCACCCCATTGCAGATTTCCCTTTGCCTATACATACAGCTTTCCTTTGCTTCCAGCTGGGCTGGGCTGGCAAAGGTAATGTTGGGGGGGAATTTCAACCACAGGGAAGAAGGAGCAAAGATCACTGTCACATTTGATGCTCAGAGTTTACATCTGACTGGAGGGGAACAAGCCTTTGGCTGTCAAAGATCCTTCCAGACTTGCATTCCCAGGTACAGCTCTCCTTCAAAGTAAGCACAAGCTGTTCTCCAGGGCAGTATCAAAGCTAGGAGGAGAATCCAGGTGTGTTCCTGAACACCTCCTGAAGTCCATTCAAGGCAGCAGCTGGAAAACCAGCAGGGAAATCCAGCTTCTGGGTGATAAAAATGCCACCATGGGTCTGTTAAGGAAGCACAATCCACAGCACCCTCTGCCCTTGCCAGGCTGTGTCCCTCTGCCTAGATCTGCAGTTGAATTCATTTCTGACTCAGCAGTGGGGTTTTGTTTGCACTCTGCTGTTCCCTGCTCTGCAGAGGAGTTGGGGTTTTGTTGCAGACAAATGACTTGCATGTGCCTAAACAAAAGCAGGAACCACTCCCAGAAGTTTGCTTCTGCCTGCTGGCTTTTAAGGCACTGATTTGATTTGGGTTAAGCTAACCAGGCAGGAATTACAACAAGAGACTTCTCTTTATTCCCCCCCCCAAGATTAGGTGTTACACTTATCAGATTGTGGACAGGTTCTGTTTGCTTGCAAATTCCCCCAGGGTGCTCCTGGGCAGCTTGAGTGCAGTGTAGAGCATTCAGAAAATGGCAAAGGCTAAACCACGAAACAGCTTCACCCCACTGATCAAACCAGAGGCCAGGCAGGAGCTCAGGGAGAGCCAAGGAGAGCGCAGGTTGTGCTCCCGGGGATGGAGCAGGAACTGGGAGATGCTCCCTAGGTCTCTGGCCGGCAGCAGGCTCCAGAGCTGCCGCTTTGTAATCTCATTTGCGGATCGTGTGGCACAGCCCAAAGGGAAAGGCCCTGCCAGAACCAAAGTGTCCTCAGGCACGGCTGCCACGAGGCCAAACTCCTGCGGCAGCCCTGTCGGAAGGGTGCGAGGCAGCCGCAGCTTGCCGGCAGGCAGCCAGGGAGCAGGGCCCCAGGGCAGGCAGGGCCAGGGAGAAGCCAGGACCCAGGGCTGGTGTCTGCAGTGCTGCCGCCAAGGCAGCGAGGCCAAGAGGAAAGCAGAACATGGGAGTGAGCAAGAGGAAGGCAAGAGCAAGAGAGCCCCCACAGCTTGCTGCTCACCCTGCTTAATCTGTTCAGAGACAATGTGTCCCAGGCCAAGGCACACTGGGTGCCAAGCACCCTGCTAATCATAGTGCCAACCCCAAGCGCACTTCCCCCTCCAGCAGCCTTGACCTGTCCCAGGGGAAGGCAATTTCCTGCCTTTGCCTTTCCCCATTCAGACCTCCACTGGTGGAGATGGGGGAAGGAGGGTTTGGAGCGCACTGTAACAGCCACATCCGAGCAAACTCCTTCTTTTAGGTGCAGTGGGGCTTAAACCCGAGATCCAGCTATAGATTGGCCTAGTGACAGAATGGTGTCAAAGCAGCTGCTCTGCTGCATAAGCAGAGGAAGGCACATTTTCCCCTGGGTGACATGTGTAGACCTCTAGCAAGACAGTTCCAGGGCCTCAAAATGCCAGAAGAGGTGAAGAAAGCTTATTCTGTGAGCCCCACCTGCATCTGTCACAATCCCCTCCCAGAGCAACCTGACAGGGCCAGTGCTGACCTGGAGATGTCACCTGAGGGCTGTGGGGGCAGGCAGGGCCCAGGCCAGCAAGAAGAGAGCAGAGACAAGCCCAGATGAGTGTGGAGTCCTGCCTGTGGGCTGGCATCAGCTGGGAGCCCTGTGCAGGCTGGGGAGCAGGCTGGTGCAGAGGGCCCTGGGGGTCCTGCTGGACAGGATGTGAGTGGGAGGCAGCAGTGACCCATAGCAGGAGCTGGGTTTGGGGCTGTGTCCCCAGGGGCATTTCCAGCTGAGGCAGAGCTGGCAGCATCCCCCCAGTGCTGCTGTTGAGGAAGGCTGCTCTCAGGGCTCCTCCCTTTCTCCTCCCAGCGTTTGCCTACGGAGCAACAGGAGCAGGGAAAACCTACCCCATGCTGGGCTCAGAGAAGAGCCCTGGCATCATCTACCTCACCATGGAGGAGCTGTACAGGAGGCTGGAGGCTAGGAAGGAGCAGAAGAGCTACCAGGTCCTGGTCTCCTACCTGGAGGTAGGCTGTGCCCAGCTGTGCCCCTCCTGCTGCCAGGCCACCATCTCCAAGGTCTGGGCTTGTAGTGCCAGGGCTACCCCTGTGCTGCCAGCTGTGCCCAGTGGCCAGGACAGCCCCAGACTGGAAGCAGGCTGCCCCTACCCAGGCTGCTGAGCTGGTGCTGCTGGTCTGCTCCCTCTGGAGCTGGGGGCCACAGGGCACAGGGCAATGAGGGCTTCCTGGCTGCAAGGGCTTTGGAGGAGCAATGGCTCAGTGCCTGACTGGTGAAGCCTCCTGAGCTGTCCCCTGCCTTAGGGCACCTTCAGCTGCTCCTGCTGGCACCAGGTGCCAGAGGTGCTGTTGGGTGGGCAGCAGGCCCTGGGGTCCAGAGCTGCTCTGCCTGCTGCCCTTTGGGGCCCCAAGCCTCAGCCTGAGCTGGAGCTGCCTGCTGCAGGTCTACAACGAGCAGATCCGTGACCTGCTGGAGCCCAGGGGCCCTCTGCCCATCCGGGAGGATCCTGAGAGAGGAGCTGTGGTTCAGGGTCTCTCCATCCAGCAGGTGGGGGTGGAAGCAGGCACAAGGTGTGGGCAGCACTGCGCCTGCCCCAGGGGTGCCAGCGGGCACTGGGGGACCTGGAGGGGGGAGGGGAGGGCTGTGGGGACCCGGGGCAGGGGCTGCGGGGACCCGGGAGTGCCAGCTGGCTGGGTGCTGGCTGGCAGCAGCGCTGAGCCCGAGGCCAGAGGAGCCCTGCAGAGCCGCAGGAGGCCTCAGCCTGTGTGCCTGTGGCCGCTCGGTGCCCGTGCCGGGGCTGCGCCGATCCCTGCCCTCTGCCTGCTCCCCGCCAGCCCAGCTCGGCAGAGCAGCTCCTGCAGATGCTGCTCGGGGGCAGCAGGAACCGCACGCAGCATCCCACCGATGCCAGCGCCTCCTCCTCCCGCTCCCACGCCGTGCTGCAGGTGAGGGGTGGTGCTTGGGGCAGCCCTTGGCACCGCTGCCCGGAGGGGCGAGCCCGAGCGCCCTGCGGAGCTGCAGCCTGCCCTGCCTGTGCCCTGCCAGGTACAGGTGAAGCAGCAGGACCGCGCCGGGGGCCTCGCTGGGGCTCTGCCGGTGGCCGAGATGAGCTTGGGCGACCTGGCCGGCTCGGAGCGAGCCGCGGTGGCCAAGAGCAGGGGCGAGCGGCTGCGGGAGGGAGCCAGCATCAACCGCTCGCTGCTGGCCCTGCTCAGCGTCAGCCAGGCGCTGGCTGGGGCCGAGGGAAGGCTGCCGCCGAGGGGCCCTGAGCGCCGTCCCCAGGGCAGAGCTGCCGTGGGCTGAGCGTGGCCAGGGCTGGGAGCCGAGGGCCAGCCCCTGAGCGGAGCCTCGCTGTGCCGGGCAGGGCAAGCAGAGCCACGTCCCGTAGCGGGACAGCAAGCTGAGGCGGCTGCTGAAGGGCTCCATCGGCCGCACCCTGATGCTGGCTGCCCTCAGCCCCTCGCTGCTCTGCTGCCAGGACACCCTCAACACCCTCAGGTGTGCCAGCAGGGCCAAGGAGATCCAGGTCTCGGTGAGCACCTCGCCCCGCGGCCGGCAGCTGCTGGGGCTGCCCGGGAAGGAGCCTGGGGCAGGCTGCTGCCTCCCTGCCGCCTCCCTGCCGCAGCCGGGCTGCCTCTGGAGCCCCTCTCAGAGTCGGCTGCAGCCGCCCGGGCCCCACCAGCCCAGGGCAGGCTGAGGAGCTGCCCCGCTGCCGCCTCAGCGGAGGGGAAGGAGCTGTCCCGGTGCTGCTCTCAGCTCCGCTCCTCCCTCTCCCTGCAGCTCAAGAGCAACCTGCTCAGCCCGGACTCCCACGTCTGTCCGTGCGTTGTGCTGTGTGCGCAGCTGAGAGCGGAGGTGAGCTGCCGGGGGCAGGGCTGGGCTCTGTCTGCGGCTCTGCTTTGCCTGGCACCCAGCCTGCTGAGCTGCTGGGGCTCAGGGCATGCTCTGAGCCAGGGCTGCCCCTTGCTCACAGGTGGCAGAGCTGCAGGCCAAGCTCCGTGCCTAGGAGGATGCTGCCCGGGGGGCACAGAGCCAGGCGCCAGAGCCGCTGCCTGCCCTCGGCTCCAGCCCCTTGGAGCTGCCCAGGTGAGGCTGCTGGGCAGGAGGGATGGAGCCTGGGCTGGCACCTTGGGGTCCCCCATGGCCAGGAGCTTGCAGAGTTTGGCTGCTGGCTGCAGCCCAAGCGGCTGCCAGGACGCAGCTGAGCTGCTCTGCTGCTGTGCCACAGCCTCTCCACTGCCCAGCTGGAGTGAGGAGCCTGGCAGCCCCCAGAGCTGGGGGACAAAGGCCAAAGCTTCCTTGGGCTCCCTCCCAAACCTTGGTAGGCCCAGGGATGGCTTCCCCAGAGGCTCTTCCCTGGCTCAGGGGCTGCTGCTGTGACTCCTGCAGGTTGGAGGAGGCTGTGCCCAAGGTGTGCCTGGACCTGACTGGTGGGGAGAGGGCTGGAGAGCAGCAGCAGCAGCTGGCAGCTGGGTGTCCTGCTCCCTCGCAGCTGGCCTTGGAGGAGGTGAGAGGAGGGCTTGGCCTGGTGAGTGGGACCCAGCAGGCAGCTCAGGTACCTTGCTGGGCTGCACTGGGCAAGCTGGGAGCTGAGCTGCTCTGGGAGGTCTGGGCTCAGCAGGTGCTGGGCTGTGGAGTGCTGGAGAAAGCTCTGAGCCTGGCAGGGAAGGGGCAGCTGGGGGCCCAGGCTCAGCTCAGCTCTGGCCTGATGCTGCTCTGGGGGCTTGCTGCAGGCTGCAGAGGAAAGGTCTGCCCCAGCCAGCCAGCAGGCAGATGTGCAGCAGGAAGCAAAGGAAGCAGCCCTCCTCCTGCAGGGCTTGACTGCCAGCCAGCCAGAGGGGTGAGTGTCCTTGTGCCCCCTCCCTGTGCCACTTCCTCCTGGCTGCTCAGAGAGTTTCAACCTTCCTGTGGTGTGCAGCCCCCTGAGGGTGCTGGAGGTGGGGGAGGGCCCAGGCCTTGGCTTACAGAGCAGTGCCTGCCCTCTGAGGTGGGATTTGGCTCCTAGAGAGCCAGTCCCAGGGGAGAAGCTCCCCTGGAAGGGTCAGCAGGGAAGGTTTCCAGGCACAGCAGCTGAGAGCCTTCAGTGCCTCTTGCCAGGCCTGGAGCTGCCTTCCCCAGGGCTCTGCTGCTGCCTCTGCTCCCCGAGGTGCTGCCCTGGCAGGGCTGCCCTGGCACCACCTGCTGCTGTCTCTGCCCCAATCTCCTGGCAGAAGGAAGCTCTTGGGGAAGGTCTCCCGAGGGAGGCTGCCTGTGCTGTGTGCCTGAGGCCCAGCACAGCTCTGGGGCTGCTGTTGGGTGCCCTGCAGCCCACAGGTGACCTCCCAGCCCAGCTTCTGCAGTCCCAGCCTGGGGATCCCTCAGCCTCAAAGCTTGCCTGGCCCAGAGCTCCCCCCAGGCTGTGCCCCAGCTGAGGAGGGGGCTCAGAGGTGCTGCTGGTGGTGCTGAGCCTCTCTTGGGTGCCAGTGGCTGAGGTTCAGCCCCTCACTGCTCCTTGGCTCTGTCTCTCTCTGCCCCAGGGCTGCAGCTGCTGCCAGGAGCCATGACCTCAATGTCACCTACCAGGTCTGCAGGCTGCCAGCCTCAGGCAGCAGCCCTGAGCCCTTGGGCTGCAGGGGCCTGGAGCCCCCAGGCTGGCAGCACAAGCAGGATGCCCTCTCGGTGCCCAAGTGAGTGCTGCCCTGGGGCCTTCCCTGTGGGTTTGGGGATCCTGCCCTCCATGGCTGGGTGACCCCTGTGTGGATGGCTGCAGCTCTGTGGAGGGCAGAGGGTGGGCAGGAGGCACTTGGCCAGCAGGCACAGGCTGAGCTCACCTGGGCATGGCTGCACAGGGCAGAGAGCATTCCAAGGGAAGCTTTTCCTGCTCCTGCTCCTCCCTTTGGCCCTGGAGCATCCTCCAGATTGCTTCAGGAGTGCTGGCTGGCAGCAGGTTGGGCATCTGCTCTGCTGGCACTGGGGGTCAGGGCTGTGCCCTTAGGGGGTTTGGGGATTTGGGGGTGGCTTTTGGCTGGTGCAGCAAAGAGGCTCTGGCTCTTCTGGAGCCCTGTGGCTGTGCAGAGGCTGAGCCCCACCTGGCCCTGCTGGTGCAGGACACCCCCAGGGAGACCTCCTTGCTTCTGGGGCTCTGCAAATAGCTCAGAGTGAGGAGAGCTGGACATGGGGACAGGGCAGGGCCCAGCCCCGTGCCAGGGGCAGTCAGGATCCCCCCTGGCACTAACCATCCCTGCCCTGGCTGCAGGCCCTGCACGCTGGCCTGTGCCACACAGGCACCCTCTGTGCCCAGGCTGCCTGTGGGCTGCAGAGCCTCTGCCCTGAAGCAGAAGGCAGCTGAGAGGTGAGAGAGCTGCCAGCAGCTGCCTGTGCTCCCCACTGTGGGGCCAGCCCCATGGCTGCAGCTGCACCTTGCCTGTGGCCTCTGGGCTGCAGGGAGGCCTCTGCCCCGAGCCTGGCTGGGTGCCAATGGCCTCTTTGCCCTCCTCAGAGCCCTTTGCCCCCCCGGGGGTGGGCAGCAGATCTGTATCCCCCAGCTGCACAGCAGGCACCGAGCTGCCAAGGCCTCTGCCCCCCAGGTGAGGCTGCCCTGGGAGCCACTCTGCCAGGAGTGAGCCCTGCCCCGGGGCAGGCTGCAGCCTGCTGCTGTGCCAGCCCCGTGCCAGCTGGAGCAGAGCCCTGCCATGGGGATGGTTGGTGCTGGGGGGTGGCTGCAGCCTGCTGCTGTGCCAGCCCTGTGCCAGCTGGAGCAGAGCCCTGCCATGGGGATGGTTGGTGCTGGGGGTGGCTGCAGCCTGCTGCTGTGCCAGCCCTGTGCCAGCTGGAGCAGAGCCCTGCCATGGGGATGGTTGGTGCTGGGGGTGGCTGCAGCCTGCTGCTGTGCCAGCCCCGTGCCAGCTGGAGCAGAGCCCTGCCATGGGGATGGTTGGTGCTGGGGGTGGCTGCAGCCCCAGCTGGGGGGAGGGCAGGAGAGCAGGGAGCTGCCAGGGCCTGGGTGTGCCCCAGAGCTGCCTGCTGCCCTTCTCTCCTCTCTCTGCGGCCCCAGAGCATCCTTCAGGCCCTCTGAGCAGCAGCGCAGCAGGAGCAGCCCCAGAGTGCCTCCAGCCCCGGCTGAGAGCGCAGAGCCCTGGGGGATGCGTGGGCAGCCCTGGGCGTGCCCCGTGCGGGCCCTGGTGGGTGCCCGGTGCTGGCTTCTCAGCGCTGCTGAGGGGCAGGCGGCGCTGGGCTGGCCGCGGGGGCTGGGCAGGGCCGGAGCTGCCGGCAGGGAGCTGGGAGGAGAAGCTGCCAGGGCAGGGCTGGGGCTGAGGGCAAAGATGGCGGCCGGGCCCCGGCGGCCTACGGCTCCCATGGCGCTCTGCGCGGGCGGGAGGGGGCGGGGCTGTCGGCGTTCGAGAGCCAATGGGAGGCTGTGTTCGGGCACCGGCCAATGAGCGCAGGGGGCAGCTTTTGAAGCCCTGTGGCGCAGGCGGCGGTGAGTGGCGCTGGGGCCCCGGCAGCGACGAGGGATAGGGATGGGGACGGCTGCGGGGGGCGGGGCCTGGGGGAGGGAGGGAGGGAGGGAGGGAGTGCCTGCTGCTGTGCCAGCCCCGTGCCTGCTGCTGTGCCAGCCCCGTGCCAGCTGCTGTGCCAGCCCCGTGCCTGCTGCTGTGCCAGCCCCGTGCCAGCTGCTGTGCCAGCCCCGTGCCTGCTGCTGTGCCAGCCCCGTGCCTGCTGCTGTGCCAGCCCCGTGCCAGCTGCTGTGCCAGCCCCGTGCCAGCTGGAGCAGAGCCCTGCCATGGGGATGGTTGGTGCTGGGGGGGATGGCTGCAGCCTGCTGCTGTGCCAGCCCCGTGCCAGCTGCAAGGCAAAGCCCTGCCATGGGGATGGTTGGTGCTGGGGGGGATGGCTGCAGCCTGCTGCTGTGCCAGCCCCGTGCCAGCTGCAAGGCAAAGCCCTGCCATGGGGATGGTTGGTGCTGGGGGGGATGGCTGCAGCCTGCTGCTGTGCCAGCCCCATGCCAGCTGCACGGCAAAGCCCTGGCATGGGGATGGTTGGTGCTGGGGGGGATGGCTGCAGCCCCAGCTGGGGGGAGTGCAAGACAACAGGGAGCTGCCAGGGCCTGGATGTGCCTCAGGAGGGGAGCTGCATTTGCTGCTTGTGCCCCAGTGCTGTCCTCATGCCCCTCTCCTCTCTGCAGCCCCAGAGCATCCTTCAGGCCCTCTGCGCAGGCAGTGCAGGAAGAGGAGCCCCGAAGTGCTCCCAGCGCTTGGCAGCAGTCTCCCTGCTTCCAGCCCCCAGCCAGTGAAGCTCTTAAGGTGAAGACTTCAGCAGCCAGGAGCCCAGCCCAAGCTCCCAGCACTGCTTCCACCTTCTCCCTTGGTGTGGGAGCTCTTCTTCGTCCTTTGCTTTGTGTCCGTTCCCGCTTCCGCACTTTTACACCCGGTCCTGTCCGCGGCGCCGCTTTCCCCCGCTCCCCGTCCCGGTCCCGTCCGCGGCGCCTCTGCCCCCCGGTCCCGCTCCCCCTCCCCGTCCGCATCTCTGCTTTCCTCCGGCCCGGTCCCGGTCCCCGTCCCCTCCGCGGCGCCGCGTTCCCCTCTCCCGCCCCAGCCCTTTTTGCGGCTGGTTCCCCCTACCCCACTTCGCGGTTCCCATCCCTGTCCCCTCCCCTCTGCGCCGCGGTTCCCCCCCCCCCCCCCCCGTTTGTGGTGATCACTAAACGTTTGGGTTTTTGGCTCTTCAGACCTCTTCTGGCTACTTCTTGCCTCCCCTTTGGGGACCCTGGGGCTGGGGCTCCCTCGGGGGGCTCCTGGGCCAGGCCCTTCCTCCCGGGACGGGCTCCAGTCTGCCTTCCCCCTCTCTGCCATCATCGCAGGGGCTCTGGGGCTCTTGTTCTTAGCCTCTGTGGATCAGGCAGCCCCACTCAGCTTCACAGGGGGAAGGTGGAACCAAAGGGCTCTCTTCTTTCTTCCCCAAGCTCCACTCCCTCACCTTGGTCTTTGTCTGCAGCTGTGGCATGAACTGAGACCACTCTGCCTCCCTTTTCATATAGCCATTAAGGCTGGAAAAGACTTCTGAGATCCTGCAGTCCAACCATAACCAACAGAGCATGTGCCCAAGAGCCATGGCCACACATTTCCTGAGCCCCTCCAGGCGTGGGGACTCCACCACCTCCCTGGGCAGCCTCTTCCACTGCCTGACCACTCTAGCTGTAAGAAATTCTTCCTAGTATCCAAGCTAAGCCTTCCCTAGCACAGCTTGAGCCCATGACCTCTTGTCCTGTCATCAGTTCCTGGGGAGAAGAGGCCTCCTTTCAGCTAGCTCTAGAGAGAAAGAAGCTGTCCTCTCAGCATCCTCCTCTTCAATAGCTTCTGCCTTGTGCAGGAATCTTCCAGCCCCAGCTAGAGCAGGAGCAGAGAATCCAGCTCAGGTCACCCAGGAACACATCCAGACCGGGCTGGAAAGGCTCCAGGGAAGGAGACTCCACAACCTCTCTGGGCAGCCTGCTCCAGGCCTCTGGGACCCTCACAGTCAAGAAGTTCTTCCTCCTGTTGAGGTGGAGCCTCCTGTGCTGCAGTTTCCATCCACTGCCCCTTGGCCTATCCCAGGGCACAGTGAGCAGAAGCTGTCCCTGTCCCTGTCCCCTCCCTCCTGACCCCCAGCCCTCAGCTATTGAGAGGCATTGATCAGATCCCCCTCAGCCTTCTCCTCTCCAGACTGCACAGCCCCAGGGCTCTCAGCCTCTCCTCCCCAGGCAGTGCTGCAGTCCCTTCGGCATCCTTGGAGCCTCCCTTGGACTCTCTCCAGCAGATCCCTGTCCCTCCTGAACTGGGGAGCCCAGAGCTGGATGCAATATTCCAGGGGAGGTCTCAGCAGGGCAGAGCAGAGGGGGAGGAGAACCTCCCTGGCTCTGCTGGCCACACTCCTCTGAATGCCCCCCAGGACCCCCTTGGCCTTCTTGGCCCCCAGGGCACACTGCTGTCCCATGCAGAGCTTGTTGCCCACCAGCACTCCCAGGTCCTGTTTCAACCTCTTCAAGGATGTGCTGCCTGTGGGAGCCTGGGTGCTGCTCCTGCTTCCTGTGAGGAGCTCAGGCAATGAAATATTCTCTTAACTCCTTTTGCTCCCCTGTTCCAAACCATTTCACCTTGTGCCTTGCACCAAGCCCTTTGAGAACCTCTCCAACTGCCAGCCACACAAGGTGAGTTTCTCACATCAGCCTTCATGCTACCTGTGCTTGCAGACAGGGCAAGATCCAACTCAGAGTCCTCAGGGAAAGGGAAAACCAAGTCAAGGTTCTTGTGAGCCCTTCAGAATGCCAAATCATTTATTGCTCAGGGGTTAACCACCTGGGTTTCACAAATCATTTGGAACTCTTAGGAGTTGCTGCAGTCAGAACTAGGGGCTGGGGGTGGCTGACACCCCTCAGGCTGTGCTGTCATCCAGTGGGCTCTGGAAGAGCTGAGGGCTGGCTGCAGGCAACCCTCCTGGAGTTCAACAAGGACAAGGGCAAGGTCCTGCATCTGGGGAGGAGTAACAGCAGGCACCAGGACAGGTTAGGAGCTGCCCTGCTGGAGAGCAGCTCCGTGGAGTCTTAGTGCACAAGTTCTGCACGGGACAGCAATGTGCCCTGGTGGCCAAGAGAGCCAATGGGGTCCTGGGGTGCAGCAAGGAAAGTGTGGCCAGCAGGGCTGGGGAGGTTCTGCTCCCCCTCTGCTCTGCTCTGCCCTGCTGAGACCACAGCTGCAATCCTGGGTCCAGTTCTGGGCTCCCCAGCTCGAGGGAGACAGAGAGCTGCTGGGGACAGTCCAAGGGAGAGCCAGGAGGATGCTTAGGGGACTTGAGCATCTCCCCTGGGAAGAGAGGCTGAGAGCCCTGGGGCTGGTTAGTCTGGAGAAGAGAAGGCTGAGAGGGATCTGATCAATGTCTATTGACAGCTGAGGGCTGGGGGGCAAGGGGAGGGGGCCAAGCTCTTGTGGGTGGTGCACAGCAATCAGCCAAGGAACAGTGGAGACAAACTGGGACAGGGAAGGTTTCAGCTCAACAGGAGGAGAAACTTCTTTGGTGTGAGGCTGCTGGAGCCCTGGAGCAGGCTGCCCAGAGAGGTTGTGGAGTCTCCTGCTCTGGAGCCTGCCCAAGCCCTGCATCCTGGACGCATTCCTGTGCAGACTGCCCTGGGTGCTGCTGCTCTGGCAGCCACTCACCCCTAGATCTATGAATACAGTCTCACAGGCTCACAGTCTCGCCAAGGTTGGAAGAGACCTCGAGGATCATGGAGTCCAGCCTGCCAGCACAGACCCGTGACTAGAGCATGTCTCCCAGGGCCACGTCCAATCTCCGCTTGCACACCTCCAGGGACGGGGACTCCACCACCTCCCTGGGCAGCACATCCCAATGAGGAATGACTCTCTTGGTGAAGAACTTTCTCCTCACCTCCAGCCTAAACCTCCCCTGCTGCAGCTTGAGACTGTGTCCCCTTGTTCTGGGGCCGGTTGCCTGGGAGAAGAGCCCAACCCCCACCTGGCTACGACCTCCCTTCAGGGAGCTGCAGAGGCATTGAAAGGATTTCTGAAGAGTAGCAAAGCTTTCAATAAAACACAACTGAAGTTTCTCCCTTCAGGCACTCAAGAATTGCTAGGGCTACACATGGAAGGGTACTTGTCAAAACTGCTGTGGTTTGTTCATTCCCCTGGGGTGTTCTGCAGACTGAAACCCAGGAGCAGACTCACCAGGACAGCCATGAGAATGTCAGGAGAATTCATTCAGAATTGTCTTTTCCATTGATGCATTTAAAAATCTTTTCTAATGGATACTTGTGACAGTTCCCAGGAACTCCAGCAGACCTCAACAGAGCAGCAGCAAGCACCTCCATGTTTGATTTGCTTTGTGGGTAGTTTTGTCTCTTAACCCCCCCCACGTTCAAGAGTCTGTACTGGGATGGGTGGATCATAGTCGGTGTGGATTCTTCCCCATGAGAGTGGTGAAACCCTGGAATGGGTTGTCCAGGGAGGTGGTTGAGGCCCCGTCCCTGGGGGTGTTTAAGAGCAGGCTGGATGAGGCTCTGTCCAGCCTGATCTAGTGTGGGGTGTCCCTGCCCATGGCAGGGGGTTGGAACTAGATGATCCTTGTGGTCCCTTCCAACCCTGAATGAAACTATGAAACTATGAAACTATGAAACCTCCAAGGCACTGAAGTAGCTCTTGTGCTGCTTCACAAGCCCATCAAACCTGCAGTGTGAATGAGTCTGCCTTGAGCATGGGTGATCAGCATTTGGAGGTCACCTTGGCTCCCCACTTCCTCCTCAAGGGCCTGCTGAGGCTGACACTTCTCCTGGGGCCTGCTCTTGGCTTCTCCTGCCCCAGGAGGAGTTTGACACCTCTCCAAGGAGGCAGTGAGCGCTTCCTGCCCAAGAGCCTGAAGAGTCCTGGAGCTGTGAGGTGTGGGATGGAGCTGGGCAGCTGTGGTGGGTTAAGGCCTCTTTCTGCAAACAAAAGAAGCAAGCAGGGGGGAGGCTTGCGGGTACTTTACCCTCCCTGCAGGGCGTTTCCCCTGGGAAAGCTGAGGCTGTTCCACTCCCCCCTCCCTGCCCAGCTAGGGTAGAAAAAGCAGGACATCATAGCTGTTGGAGCTCCTTTTTGGCTCCTGCCTCTGCTGGATGAGAGCTACTGCAGCTGCCCTCCTGCTCCTCAGCCACGTGGCCGGACCTGATCCTTCTCCCTGCTGCCTCTGCGCCTTCTCAGAGAGAGACTGGTTCTGTATTATTCTTTTCTGTCCCCCTCCCATCCACTCTTGCTCCTTGCCCTTGTGAACTTTTCCTGTTATTGCCATATATATATATAGTTTAAAGGAAAATTCTTTGCCTCTCTACTTCCAAGCTGACTCCAGATTGTTGCTCAGTGGATTTGCTCCTTACCCTTTTTTGTTCCCTCTCCCTGTTTGGAGGGGGGGGGGGGGGGAGTGGGGAAGAGATTCTCAGCCTTTTCCCCATTTGAGCTTTTAACTCTCAGTTAAGGCTCCAACCACTACAGTAGAGGACAGTGCAGCAAAAGGCTCTGAGGCAAGGCAAGGGAGAAGCAGAGCAGGGGACAGAGGAGTGCCAGAGGCCCTGGGCACCACAGCGTCTGACAGAGCCCTGCCCTCCTCCTGTCACCCCTCAGGCCCAGCACTGGCTGGAAACCAAAGGTCAGCCTCTGCAGTGGGCAGCCAGGGACACAGAGTGCAGGCAGGCAGTGTCCAGCACTGACCTGAGTCACAGTGCAGGCTCAGGGAGCTGCAGTGATCCTCGGGCCGCAGCGGCAGCAGCTCCCCAGCCATCTGCATGGCGTCCCCGGCCCCCAGAGCTCCCAGCCAGGGCTCAGCAGAGAATGGGCTGCAAGAGAGAGACACAGCAGGGCTGCTGCAGAGACCTGGGCACCACAGGCCTGCTGCAGGCCACTGCTCTGCAGCTGCCTTCTGCAAGCAAGGAGCAAAGTAGCCACAGGCAGCAGAATCAGAGAACCTTTCTGGCTGGAAAAGATCTTTCAGCTCCACTCCAACCATGCTCCCATTGCCAGGGCACCCCCAAACCATGGCCCTCAGCACCACACCAACCCCCCAGGGATGGGGACTCCACCACTGTCCTGGGCAGCCTGCACCAGGCCTTGACAACCCTCAAGGGCAAGAAATTGTTCCTCATGTCTCAGCCCAAACCTTCCCTGGCACAACTGAGGGCATTTCCTCCTGGCCTATCACTTGTTCCTTGGGAGCAGAGACCAAGCCCTGCCTGGCTCCAGCCTCCTGTCAGGGAGCTGAAGAGAGACAGAAGATCCACCCTCAGCCTCCTCCAGGCTAAACATCCCCAGTTCCCTCAGCTGCTCCTCACAAGACTTTTGCTCTAGACCCTTCACCAGCTTTGTAGTCCCTCCTGGAGCCACCCCAGCACCTCAGTGTGCTCCCTGTAGTGAGGGGGCCAAAAGTCAATGCAGTACTCAGGCTGTGCATCCAGTACCCAGTGCAGGCTACACTGCTCTGCTCCTGTTGGCCACACCATGGCTGACCCAGGCCAGGATGCTGTTGGCCTGCTCAGCCACCTGGCCACAGGCTGGCTCAGATGCAGCCTCTGTTGCCCAGCACCCTAGGTCTTTGCTGGGCATCTTTCCAGCCACTCTTCCCCCAGCCTGCAGTGTTGCAGGGGGTTGCTGTGACCCAGGTACTGGACCTGCCACTTGGCCTTGATGAACCTCATGCCATTGGCTTGAGCTTTGATCCAGCCTGGCCAGGTGCCTCTGTACATTCACAAGCAGATGAACACTCCTGCCCAGCTTGGGCCTGTCTGCAAACTGACTGAGGGAGCCTCAACGCCCTCACCCAGGGCACTGATCAAGTGTTCAGGAGAGCTGGCCCCAGCACTGAGCCTTGGGGAACACCACTGGTGACCAGACACCCAGGGGAGTTAGCTCCATTCACTTGAAAGCAGAAGGCAAACCAACCCCATGGAATCAGAAAGAGAGCTCCTTGCTGGGGATTGTTTTGAGCAAGAGGGGACATGGGTCCCAGCAACACCTGTGCAATTCAGGCCTTGAAGAACTCTCTGTTGATAATAGAGCGGTGGAGTAGGAGCTGTGGGAAAGAGTTGATTGCCTGGTATGCTGAAGTCCAGCTGCCCCTGAGAAGGGAGGCAAGCAAGATAAGCAGGAGGCGAGATCTGGGAAAGAGAGCAATTAGACTGAGTAGGAAGAATTCCACAGAGTTGTGAAAACAATGCTGTAACCTTCTAGAGAGGAACCAACAGTGTGTGTTAAATTAGAACAGAATTAACTATGCATAAGGTAAGACTCTAAATAACAAAGTGTGGAACAATAAAGTGGGATGATTACTGTCACTCATACTGAGTGCTGTCGTCCCTGCCTCTGTTCTTGTCAGCTCCTGGCTCAGTGCTGAAGAGATTCAGCACTCAGAAGGTCCCAGAGTAGAGAATGACACCAGGTGCCCCATACACTGCATCCAGCTCCCTGCAGTGAGGCTGCAGAGCCCAGCTGCTGGCAATGCCACCAGAGCAGGGCTGCTGGAGAGCACAGGGCTGGAAGAGCTGCTGGCACTCACAGCCTCACCCTGGCTTCCTGCCACCCAGAAACCTCACCTCAAAAGCTGCAAATGGCAAGGCAGCTCCTGGCCCAGGAGATCCCAGCCTAGAAAGCAGCCAGGAACAAGCAAAGCCTGGCCTGAAGAGCAGAGCAGGATGCTGAGCTCCTCACCTCTGAGTGCTGAGGCTGTAGGGAGCCTCCTTGGGCTCTGTTTCTGCCCTTGGCTCCTGCAGCTCCTCCCAGACTCTGCTCTCTGGGCAATCTCCGCCGGCTCTGGCCACTGGCCTGCCCCCTGCCCCCTCAGCCTGCTCAGGGCTATCTGAGGCAGCTCTCTAATTTGAGGAGTTGCTGAAGGAGGAGACTAACTTCTAAGCCTTCTTCTGAGGCTCTGTGAGCAGCACCACTCAGCCCTTTGCCTCTGCTGCCTGCTGCTCTGCCTCTGCATGTCTCGGCTTCTGCTTTGGCTTCTTTTTCCCTGCAGCTCCTCCTTTTCTTCCCCTCCTTCTCTTCGCCCTCTGCCTTATCCTCAAGATGTCTTTTCAGCCTTGCTTGCTGCTTGCTGACTTCAGACACCTTTCTGCTTTCCCTTTCCTGGGGGGCAGCATCTTTACCCCTGGCTGGCTTCTCTCTCTCAGGCTTAGGTTTCCCTTGGGCCCGGCGAAGGGGTAGAAGAGGAGAGTCAGAGGCAGGGATCATTGTGGAGGGAAACTCAGAACAAACCCCAACAAATTCACCTTTTTTTGCCTCGATTTTGAGTGCAATTCTTAGTTTTCAGGTCACAAAATCCTGCCCAAGCTCCCCAGATGAACTGGCATTGCTCCACTCCTCACAGAGCTCTGCTTCCCAGGCAGCAGCACCAGCTGAGGGCTGGCAGCTCCCAGCACAGCCAAGAACTGTCCCCAAGAGCCTGAGCCCCCCCCAGCAAAGTGTCCCCACCTGTCCTGCTCACCTGTGCTTGGGCCTGCTCCAGCTCTGAGAGCTTCTGCCGCAGTTCCAGCAGCTCCTTTTCCTTCTCAAGCACTTGCTGCCTCAGCAGCTGCTCCTGGCTCAAAGGCTTCCCTGGAGGAGCAGAGGCAGCAGCTGTGGCACAGGCAGGGGCAGTGCATTCCTCTGGCTGGAAACAGAACAGAACCTCTTACACTGAAAATCCTGAGAGAGTCATGGAACCCTGGAACTGGTTTGGTTAGAACAAGGTCACCCAGCCCCAGCCTCAACCTAACACCCCCATGGCCCCCATGCTCAGCTCACTCCAGCTCCCTTACCTGCTGTCACCATCTAGCACTGGAGCTCTCTCTGTGCAGCTGTTGGAAGCTGCACCATTCATGCACAATGGAACCAAACTCATTTGAAACCTTTGCCCCCACTAGAATTTGCTGTTGTGACAGGGGGAGCAAGTGGAGCATGGATTGGAAAGGGACTGAGGCACAAACCCACAGAAATATCTCCAGCCAAAAGGCAACAAAGGAAACTCTTTGACATGACATAGCCCTCCTCAGGTACTGCAAGGCCTGTTGTGGATGGGGTTCTGCACTTCACTCCCAAGAGGGAAGTAACAAGCTATTTAAAGCAGCCACACTCTCAGCATAGAGCCTTATACAAACCCCAAGGGCTGTAAATCAGATTAACAACAATCATTCACTCTGATGCCTACCAGAACATCCTGAATCCAGAAGATGCTTCCTTTGCTCTTCCATTGGAGAAACAGAGTCAGGAGGAAGAATGCAGCTGTGCTGGACCAGCCTCCTGCAAGACCTGAAACCAGCCCTGAGACCATCTTCAGCAAGGTGTTGGCAGAGAAAGTGGAACAACAGCAAAGGCAGAAAGCTAAAGCTGCCCTCTTGCAGCACAGACACTGTGTTTCATGGAGAGCAAAATGCTCCCTGGGGACAGGAGGCTGGGAGCTGAAAAGCCTCTGCCCCCCCTGCACTCCAGACAAACAAGCAAACCCAAAGCCAAAGCACACAGCCAGCCAAGAGCGGCTGGGGGCTGCCACTGTGTCACCTATGGACTCAGGCCTGAGCTGCTACAGAACACTTTGATGGGAGGCAACCTTGTGATAAGGGAAAGAAACAGAAGCCTGGATCCAAACGAATGACCCTGACAGGAGCCTTGGAGCTGTCAGAGCACAAAGCCTGAGACCTGTCCAGAGCTGCAGCTGGACAGCAGAGGGGCTGAATGGAACAGAGTAACAGAAGCACAGCCAGGAGCAGAGGCTCTGATGAAGGCACTCAGGAGATGTGAAACAGGAGCCAGAACGAGGCCAGTTCCTAAAGGTGCTAAGTCTATCATCCAAAGCTCACAGGAAATCTCCTTCTAGAGAGGTAAAAAGGGGCAGGAAAGCCTGAAGCTTTTCCCTGTCCCACCAACAAAGCCCAGGGGGGAGCAAGGGAAAACCCAAGGGCAAAGGATGCAAAAGGGATAAAACTTTGAGCCCAGCTCCAGAGCTGAACTCAGGTGAGGGAAACACCACCTTGCTGTGACCAAACTCAAGAGTGCAACAAAAGAGACACTCCAGGGCTAGCAACTTGTCCCTGCTCACTGTTTTACTCACAGCAGTGTCAGGCAAGCTCCCGAGATTCCCCAGCAGCAACCCTGGCACAGCGACTCCTCCAGTTTGCATTGACCTGGGGACAGAGACACAGAGATGTTTGCCAGCAGCCCCCTGCCCCTGCCCAGGGCCAAACATTTTGTGCCTGGGAAGAGCAGGCCCTGCATGCTCAGAGTAACAATGCAGCTCTTTGGAGATGAGATTTGCCAGCAGCTAAATAAGCCCTTGGTAAAGAGGCCAGCTCCTTCCCATGCCTCTGCTGGGTGATCTCTCCCCTGGCTGGAAGCCTGCACCCTGGGAAACAGCAGGAATCAACTGGTCTGCATCCCTGGGAATCCTCTCCAGTGCAGCTGCAGACAGCAGGATCTGATGACAAAAAGCAAGACAACAAATCCAGCCAACGCCACCAACCATCCCCTGCCCTTGCCCTTGGGGATAGCTTCAGCAGGGAGACTTTGTGCAATCATCACTATGTCTGGTGGCTGCTCTGCTGATGGAACTGGGCAGGGGAAGCAGGATGTGGAAGAGCACAGCAGTCACAGCCCTGCCACCGGGTATCACCAGGTGCTGAAGTGCTGAGGCTCCCTGGCACCCTGGAGCTGCCTGGCTGCCAGACTTCACCGGATGGAAGCAGCCGGGTTCAGCACCGAGCTGCACTGCAGCTGCTCGCAGCCTTGCCTGGCTCAGGGCTCCGTGCCGCGGGGCTTGGCCTCGCTCAGGCTTTAGAATGAAGCCTGCTCGGCAAACACAAGATCGAGACTCTTCTCTTGCCTTACCGCCAAGGAAAGCAGCTCTTGGCCTTTAGCTTCTGCCCAGGCTTAGCCTCGCAGCAGCGCTTAAGCGGGAGCCGCGGTGCCGGGGCAGGGGGCGGCGTGGGGGCACGGCCGGCTCCGCGGCTGCCGCCCCGCAGAGACGCAGGGCCCGGCCCCGGCAGGGCGGACGGCAGCCCGGGCACCCCAAAGCCACCCCGGAACCTCCTCCTCGCCCCCGCTGCGGGCAGCCTCCTGCAGGGCGGGGAGCAGCCGGCCCGGGCCCCGCCGCTGCCCAAGGCCGGCGAGGGCTCCCCTGCCGCTGCTGCTGCCGCTGCTGCTGCCCCTGCCCCTGCCCCTGCCCCTGCCGCTGCTGCCGCTGCTGCTGCCCCTGCCCCTGCCGCTGCCCCTGCCCCTGCCCCTGCCCCTGCCCCTGCCCCTGCCCCTGCCGCTGCCCCTGCCCCTGCCCCTGCCCCTGCCCCTGCCCCTGCCGCTGCCCCTGCCCCTGCCCCTGCCCCTGCCGCTGCCCCTGCCCCTGCCCCTGCCCCTGCCCCTGCCCCTGCCGCTGCCCCTGCCCCTGCCCCTGCCCCTGCCCCTGCCCCTGCCGCTGCCCCTGCCCCTGCCCCTGCCCCTGCCGCTGCCCCTGCCCCTGCCGCTGCCCCTGCCCCTGCCGCTGCCCCTGCCGCTGCCCCTGCCCCTGCCCCTGCCCCTGCCCCTGCCGCTGCTGCTGCCGCTGCCCCTGCCCCTGCCCTTGCCCCTGCCCTTGCCCCTGCCCCTGCCCCTGCCCCTGCCCCTGCCCCTGCCCCTGCCCCTGCCGCTGCCCCTGCCCCTGCCCCTGCCGCTGCCCCTGCCCCTGCCCCTGCCCCTGCCGCTGCCCCTGCCCCTGCCGCTGCCCCTGCCCCTGCCCCTGCCGCTGCCCCTGCCCCTGCCCCTGCCCCTGCCCCTGCCGCTGCCCCTGCCGCTGCCCCTGCCGCTGCCCCTGCCCCTGCCTCTGCCCCTGCCCCTGCCCCTGCCCCTGCCCCTGCCCCTGTCCCTGCCGCTGCCCCTGCCCCTGCCCCTGCCCCTGCCCCTGCCGCGGGGCTGGCAGCGCTGCGCTGCGCTCCCGCCCGGCTCGGAGCGGCTCCGGCAGCGGCTGGGGCGGCAGGGGGCTGGGCCGCGGCTAACGAGCGCCCGGGGACACCCCCGGCCCCAGCTCAGCTCCCCTGCAGCAGCCCCCTCAGCCCACAGCCCCCCGCAGCCTGCCTGCCCGCTCCAAGGGGCAGCCCGGGGGGGGGGCAGCAGGGCCCGGGGCCGCTGCCGCCAGCAGCCGGCAGCCAGGGCAGGCCTCGCTCGGCTGCGCCTCCCTCCGGGCACCCAGGCTCTGCCCTGCTCGCTCTCGGGCTCTGGCCCAGGCCCGGCCTCGCTCCCGGCCCCCTGCAATGCTGCGGCGCTGCCAAGCTGCCGGCTGGGGACACCTCCCCCAGGGGGACCCTTCCCGCTCTGCTCAGCTCCTCCTGCCCCTGGGGCGGCTGCGCCAGCGCCCCCGGCTGGAGGCAGAACAGAGCAAGGGGAAACACCATGGGCAAACTCCACTTGTGCCCAAAGCCAGGCCAAAGATAGGGTAGGGTAGGGTAGGGTAGGGTAGGGTAGGGTAGGGTAGGGTAGGGTAGGGTAGGGTAGGGTAGGACAGGACAGGATAGGATAGGATAGGATGGGATAGGATAGGATAGGATAGGATAGGATAGGATAGGATAGGATAGGATAGGATAGGATAGGATGGGATAGGATGGGATAGGATGGGATAGGATAGGATAGGATAGGATAGGATAGGATAGGATAGGATAGGATAGGATAGGATAGGATAGGATGGGATAGGATAGGATAGAATTAACCAGGTTGGAAGAGACCTTCAAGATCATCACGTCCAACCCATCAACCAATCCAACACCACCTAAACAACTAACCCATGGCACCAAGCACCCCAACAAGTCTCCTCCTAAACACCTCCAATGATGGCGACTCCACCACCCCCCTGGGCAGCACATTCCAATGGGCAATCACTCTCTGTAGAATTTCTTCCTCACATCCAGCCTAAACCTCCCCTGGCACAGCTTGAGACTGTGTCCTCTTGTTCTGGTGCTGGCTGCCTGGGAGAAGAGACCAACCTCTGCCTGTCTACAACCTCCCTTTGGGTAGTTGTAGAGAGCAAGAAGGTCTCCCCTGAGTCTCCTCCTCTTCAGGCTAAGCAGCCCCAGCTCCCTCAGCCTCTCCTCACAGGGCTGTGCTCCAGACCCCTCCCCAGCTTTGTTGCCCTTCTCTGGACTCGTTCCAGCAGCTCAACCTCCTTCCTAAACTGAGGGGCCCTGAACTGGTGTGGCCTAACCAGTGCAGTGTACAGGGGCAGGATGAGCTCCCTGCTCCTGCTGGCCACACTCTTCCTGATGCAGGCCAGGATGCCATTGGCCCTCCTGGCTGCCTGGGCACACTGCAGGCTCATGTTCAGCCTACCATCGACCACTACCCCCAGGTCCCTCTCTGCCTGGCTGCTCTCAGCCACCCTGCCCCCAGCCTGCAGCACTGCCTGGGGTTGCTGTGGCCAATGTGCAGCCCCTGGCACTTGGATGTGTTCAATCTCCTGCCCTTGGCCTCTGCCCATCTGCCCAGCCTGTCCAGGTCCCTCTGCAGAGCCTCTCTGCCCTCCAGCAGATCAACTCCTGCCCCAGCTTGCTGTCATCTGCAAAATCACTGCCGATGGACTCAGTGCCCTCATCCAGATCATCAATAAAGATGTTAAAGAGCATGGGGCCCAGCACTGATCCTTGGGGCACACCACTAGTGATTGGCCACCAGCTGGATGTGGCACCATATGCCACGTAATGCCCTACCAGTGGATCAGCAGAAGGAATCTCGTTTGCTCGGGTGCAAGCAAGGAACTGTTTTGGCCACTCCACATCAGTTCAGTGATCAGGGAGAGCTGAACACCGCCAGGGAAAGCCCAAAGGCTCCTGGCATGGCGCCGCCGGGGGTGCCCTCAGACGTCACTTCCGCCCTTCCTTCCGCAGGGGAGGCCGTGCTACCCACAGCAACCATGGTGCTCTCCAGTGCTGCGTCGTGACGTCACTTCCGCCCTTCCTGCCAGACCCCCACGCCCAGTGCTCCCGGCGGTGCTCCAGAGGCGCTGCTGCCAGCCGGGCGGCTCTGGCCCGGCGGCCCCCGGATCCGCACGGGGAGGCTGCAGCTGCCGAGTCGCACAGCCAGGACCCGCCGTGGCCAGAGCGCCGCTACGAGCGCACCCCGTGGCCCCTTCAGCCGCTCCGCCGCGGCTCCGGCTGCCCCGCAAGCGGGAAGCAGGGAGCGGAGGCGCCGGGTTCTGCGCCTGCACGGCCGGCGTTTGCTGAGCCTAGCCGCAGAGACACGGAGTCGTTTGGGTCGGGAAACCCAGCAGGTTCAGTTGAATCTTGGTGCCAGGGGTGAGCCCTGGGCTGGCCCCCAGGTGAGTGACAGCTGCTCCCCATGAAGCCCTCTGCTTACCAAAGGGGAAGAGAAAGAACTGAAGGAGGGAGACCGAGGCAGAGGGAAAGAAGGCTGAAAGCAGCTGTAAGGACACAAAGAGCAATCCAACGGAGTGGACAAAACCCCAGCTCCCTCAGCCTCTCCTCACAGAACTGTGCTCCAGACCCCTCCCCAGCTTTGTTGCCCTTCTCTGGACACCTTCCAACATCTCCACATCTTTTCTAACCTGAGGAGCCCAGAACTGGACACAGGACTCGAGGTGTGGCCTGAGCAGTGCTGAGCACAGGGCAGGATGAGCTCCCTGCTCCTGCTGGCCACACTGCTCCTGATGCAGGCCAGGATGCCATTGGCCTTCTTGGCCACCTGGGCACACTGCTGGCTCCTGTTCAGCCCAGGGGCCAAGTGCCAAGCTCCCCCATGCCAAAACTTTATGCCCAATGACTTCCCCCACGATGCTGAGCCAGATACATGTTCAGGTGCCTTACAGCACCCAAGCCAGGGAAATCCTCCTGCAGAACTGTCCCGATGGGGCATAGCCAAGCCCAGCCATGCTTGACCAAGAGCCGGAGGACAGCAGCAGCAGCTGGAGGTAGATGCCAGAGGCTCTGCACGGAGCTGGGTCCGGACTTGCCGGCGGCACCAAGCCAGCAGCAGAGCTGCTGGGCAGGGCCCTGGCCGCTCACTGCTGTGAGCTGCTCAGCAGCTACTTGGCTACATTTCAGATTGCTGTTCTGCTGCTGCTCTGGTTTGTTTCCAACAGGAGTTAAGAGAGGGGGGTTGGTAAACCCTTCCCTTTCCGCCCTTGCTTCTGCCCGGCTGCCGGCCGGCTGGGGGAGTGCTGCTGGTGCCTCCCCCTCCGCCGGTGCCCAGCGGCTCCACTTCTCTCGCTGTGGACAAGGTGGAAGCTTAGCTCTTGCTTTCGCTTTGCCTCTGCAACTGCATCCAGAGCACAGCTTGGGCTTATGAAATTTCCTGCCTGCAGCTCCCGGCACAGCGCCTTGGACTGACCGAATTTCCCAGCCTGAGCATTGCTGTGTGAGGAACCTGACTCTGGAGCTTGAGCAAAGGCTCCAGAGTTTGGGGTTTCCCCCTCTTTCCTCTGCCTCTGCTCCATGAAGGAGCTGAAGGGAGTCCATCTTGTGACCGAAGCAGAAATTGCAGCTCCTGGCTCTCTCTAGCTCTGGATTTGATGTTAGGCTCAGAGTTGTCTTTTCCCTTCCTCTGCCTAAATCGTTCAGCTGTTCCTGAAGGTGTATTTGATGTGGATCCTTCCCAGCCGGGCACAGGAACCTGAACATAACTGTACAAAAGTTGTATTGACGTTTTCTGGGGGCCTTTGGGATTAATACAGTTATCAATATCATTATTAATAGTTCTGCCAGTTATTAACTGTTATGAATGACAGTCGATTGAATACAGTTTGAAAGGAGCAATTTTAAGGCAATGAGAGACATGCAAAACAGCGCTGGGTGCACAGTGCACACTCCTCACAGTCTAACTCCCCTTTAAATCTCCTACTCTTAATACATATGCATAGAAAGGTGGGTTTATTTAAATTAGCTTGTCCTTCTGGTGGGCTTTCAATTATGCAATCCTCTGGTCAGCACAGCCGGTGGGTTGTGTGCTGAGTCCTTGTGGTTGTGTCTTCTTAGCTCTGTTGTTGCCATCAACCTCCTTCCCAGGGGTGAATTTTCACATAGGTTCTTGTGACTGTCACAATTGTCTCTTGTGTTCACATCTCCTGTAGCAACCTCTCTTCCTTTCTCATCCTTGAACAACTTCTTGTTTCATAATACTTCAACTGTTAGCTGTTAGTTCCTAACATTTCCCTAGGGCCTTTGTATACAGACGTTAAAACAAATCAAATTAATAAACAACAGGTTATAATGAAAGCTAAAATCTTACTCTGGAGTAAAGCAAGTCAAATTAATCATCAACAACTGATTATAATGAAGCCTAAAAAGAATCTCACTCTAGTTACATATGCCAGTTCCCAGTGTCTGATCCCTTGGTTCACCATTCATGCTCCTGCTTTTGCTTTAATAAAAATCACCTAATTGACAGGAATTATCATTCCATTCATCACATTAATGACCATAATCCTGTCAGGCACATCCTCTCAGCTGCTGTGGGCAGGCCAGCAGCAGCCCTTGGTGCTTCCCACCCAGCAGTGTTTTTCCAAGGAGCTGCCTGCAGGTCGCCCTGGATCAGAGCCTGAGCTGGCCTGACCTGGCTGCAAGGGGATGGAGGAAGAGCTCCAGGCCATTGCAGCTCCCCCTTGGCAGGTGCTGCCTCAGATGGCTTCCTCTGCAGATGTCAGTGGGGAGCTGCAGGGTATGGACTCCTCATGGCCCGGCCCATGGAACTAGAAGATCTCTAAGGTCCTTTCCAACCCAAACCATTCCAGGATTCTATCTGTCAGTCTGGGCACCACTGGCCTCGCTGGTAGGGTGCCTTGGCATCCCTTAGGAAGCATCCAACCCTCATCACCCCCAGCAGATCACCCTCTGCTGACCAGAGCAGCTGGGTTTGTGTTTTAGAAAGGGCACTGAGCCTAAGAACACAGATCAGGAGTGTGGCTGAGAGGAGTAGGGCAGCCAGGCCAGCTCTGGCTGCTGAGGGAACAGAGCCACAGCCAGAGACACTCAACCAGAGCTAGACAGAAACCCAAGGGAATGTCCCATGGGAATGGAAGTTCCTTCATGGAAAGAAACAACAACTGCAGCTGGGCAGACACAGCCACCCTTTGCTCCAGGAAACCCCTCCAGGGATGGGGACAAGCCTGGGCCAGGACTTGACAGCCCTCAAGGGCAAGAATTTGTTCCTCATGTCCAACCTGGAGCAACCTGAGGCCATGTCCTCTCCTCCTATCACTTGTTCCTTGGGAGAAGAGACCAACCCCCTCTTGGCTCCAGCCTCCTTCCAGGGAGTTGCAGAGAGCCAGAAGGTCTTCCCTCAGCCTCCTCCAGGCTGCACCCCCAGCCCATCCCCAGCACACTGAGAGGGAGCAAGCTGGCAGAGGACTCCTGGAGGCAGTGCTCCCTGGCCAGCAGGCAACACACTGGCAGCTCTCAAGGGTCCAGCATGGGGGCAGTGGGACATGCTCCATGCTTCAGGGCTGTGCTTGGGCCATCAGGCCCTGCTCAGCTCAAACCCTGCAGCATCCCTGGAGAGGTTTTTCCCTTTGGAACAGGAGGCAGCAATGTGCTGGCAGGCTGGGCACGAGCCAAGCACGGGCAGGATCCAGGGGAAGGCAGCTGGAGTTTCCTGCCTGGCAGCACTGAGCTCTCACAGGACAGCTGCTCTAAACCTCCCTCTTTGAGTTTCAAACCATCCCTCTTGTCCTGTCACTACAGCTCCTAGGCAAAAGGCTGTCCCCAGCTTGCTTAGAGGCCTCTTGAAGTAGTGAAAGTCTGCAAGAAGTTGACTTCAGAGAATCCCAGAGAGAAGATCAGAGTCATGGAAAGTTTGCTGCCTGTCCAGCTGTGGGGGCAGGGAGAAGAGAAGGGGCCCCAGCCCCCGGGGGTGCCCACCATGGCAAGTGCTGCAGCTCCCAGGGCCTCTCCCCCAGCACAAGAACCTCCGCTTGGCTCCAGGGACAACCTCCTCTCTCAATCCTGCCCCAAAAGCAGCTTCGTGCCGGCAATGTCCTCAGCACTGCGGCGTGGGACAGCGGCGCTCAGGCCTCCCCCCTCCCAGCCTTGCCCTGCTCCCAGCCCTCCCTCCTGGGGCACCCAAAGCCCCGCCCCGGTGTTTGGCTGGGGAGGGGACACAGCCATCATCACCTCGGCCCGGGGCCAGCACCAGTGTCCACCAGGATACGCCAGCAGCCACCAGCAGACAACCACCAGCAGTCAGCCACCAGCAGCCACCAGGATCCACCAGCAGACAGCCAGCAGACAGCCAGCAGGATCCACCAGCAGTCAGCCACCAGCAGCCACCAGGACCCACCAGCAGTCAGCCACCAGCAGCCACCAGGATCCACCAGCAGTCAGCCACCAGCAGCCACCAGGATCCACCAGCAGTCAGCCACCAGCAGCCACCAGGATCCACCAGCAGTCAGCCACCAGCAGCCACCAGGATCCACCAGCAGACAGCCAGCAGGATCCACCAGCAGACAGCCACCAGCAGCCACCAGGATCCACCAGCAGACAGCCAGCAGACAGCCACCAGGATCCACCAGCAGACAGCCAGCAGACAGCCACCAGGATCCACCAGCAGACAGCCAGCAGACAGCCAGCAGACAGCCAGCAGGATCCACCAGCAGACAGCCAGCAGCAGCCACCAGGATCCACCAGCAGACAGCCAGCAGACAGCCAGCAGGATCCACCAGCAGACAGCCAGCAGACAGCCAGCAGCAGCCAGCAGCTCTGGCTCTGCCCCAAGGCACTCCCAGTGCTGGGTTGTGCCCTGGTTGCCACAGCAGAGGACACAGGCCTGCCCAGAGCCCATAGGGGAGCTGCCTGTGGCCCCTCTGCTGCAGCTCACCCAGAGCAGCCCTAGGAAGCCTCCCAGAAGCCAGGGCTGCCAAGCTGCTCCTGCAGGGAGCCCACACACAGCTCCTGCTGCCCCAGGAGACACAAACCAGCTGCGTGCCCCTGGCTGGCTGGGACAAGGCCCTGGGGATGCCTGCAGAGCATCTCCCAGCAGCAACAGCAGCTCAGGGAGAGCAGACATTGACCACAGCCAGAGGCAATGGAACTGCCCCAACACAGCTGCAGCACGGCCACGGCCCTGGGGCCTTCTGCTGAGGCACAGCAGAACTCCAGGGCAGGATCCCGAGTGCCTAAGGGCAGCTGGCATGCAGGACAGAGTGTCACAGCACCTGGCAACACCCAGGACACCAAGACAGCCCCAGCAGCCTGGGCAGCAGAGGCAGGGAGGAGAGGCTGCCCCTCTGCCTCTGCTCTGCTGAGGCCCCCCTGCAGGGCCAGCTCTGGAGTCCTCAGCACAGCAGAGCCATGGAGCCATGGAGTGGGGGAGAGGAGGCCACAGAAACGATCCAGTGACCTGCTGTGAGACCAGGCAGAGGCAGCTGGCCTTGATCAGCCTGGAGAAGGCTGCACAGAGACCTTCTGGGGGCCTTTGGGTACCTCAGGAGGCAGAGCAGAAAGCTGGGGACAGACTTTGGAGCAGGGCCTCTTGTGCCAGGACAAGGGAGGATGGTTTGACACGGAGAGAGATTCAGACTCTTCTTCACAGCCCCTCCCCAGCCTTCTTCTAGGTGCCCTCCAGACAGGGAAAAGCAGCTCTAAGGTCTCCCTGGAGCCTTCTCTTCCCCAGGCTGGACAACCCCAGCTGTCCCAGCCTGTCCTCACAGCAGAGGTTCTCCAGCCCCCTGATCATTTCTTGTGGCCTTCTCTGGATCCTCTCCATCAGGTCCTTGTCCTCCTCGTGCTGGGGGCTCCAGGGCTGGACCTGGTCCTGCAGATGAGGTCACCCCAGAGCAGAGGGACAGAATCCCCTCTCTCCATCTCTGGCCACACTCCCTTGATGCAGCCCAGGGACATTCCCAAGCAAACCCAGCACAGGTAACCCAGACTGAGAGCACTATGAATGCAGGGAAGGAAGAGGGACACCAAGATAGCAGAGGGCTTTGCTCTGGAGGCGGGCTGGGAGAGTTGGAGCTGCTCAGCCTGGAGAAGGCTCCAGGGAGACCTTAGAGCAGTACCTGCAGAGGGCTCAGGGGAGCTGGGAAGGGACTTCTGACAAGGGCTGGGAGTGGCAGGCCAAGAGGGCCAGGCTTCAAAGCAGAGCAGGGCAGACTTAGCTGGGACACGAGGAAGGAATTCTTTATTGTGAGGGTGGTAGAACACTGCAGGAGGTTGCCTGAGGAGGTGGTGGGGAAGCAGGGAAACATCTCTCTGGCCAAGACCTCCTTGGGCCAGGGCCGTGCCAGCTGGGCACCATGCTGAGCACAGGTCAAGCCCAGAGGCGGCAATGGCAGCTTCAGAGGGTCGCTGGTGCTTGACCTCACAGCAAAGAGCTGTGCCCCTTCAATCACAGCCATGCCTCCAGCCCCACATCAGCTCTGCAGGGCAAGGACTTTGCTCCCCCACTGCTCTGGCACTCACTGCTTCAGCCCCCCGGCAGGGGCACAGCAGGGCAGCCCCTGAGGCAAAGCCTTGGGGGAGGCACAGCTCAGGAGCCAGAGGCCGAACTCAACAGCAGGCAGGATCCGTGGCAGCCGGGAGCGGCTGGGCAGAGCAGAGGCTGCAGCGGGGCCCCCGGGTGCTGCGGCATCGGCAGGGTGGCAGGGCCAGGTCACAGAGGTGGCACGTCAGAGCCGGCAGCGTCCCTAGCAGCCGCCCTGGCAACGTCCCCTCCAGTGGCGCTGCAGCCATGGCCCCGCCGGACGCTGCGCCGGCAGCGGGACGGAGGAGGTGCGAGAAGCGTCGCTCGCCCAGGCAGGACGAGGCTCGGGAAGGCAGCGGCGCTGCAGAGCTCTGCGCAGGCCCCGCAGCCAGCCGCGGGCGGGACGGGGCGGGCACGGCTGGGGCGGAGCGGGGCTGCTGCCGCGGGCAGCGCTGGCTGGGGAAGGGCACCCGGGGCTGCTGTGCCCTGCGGGGCTGCTGTGCCCTGCGGGGCTGCTGTGCCCTCTGCGGCTGGACGGGGTCGCAGCCTGGCAGGTCCCTCAGGGGCTGCTCCCGGAGCAGAAGGCTCTCTGCCCTTGCTCTCGGCGGCTGCCGAGGATAGGAGCAGCCGAGAAGCATCTCTGCTCCCGTGCGGAGCCAGCTCCCGAGCGCAGGTTCCAGGCGCTTTGGGCTCCTCTTGTTTGCCACCAGCGTCCTGAGCTGGGAGCTGCGAGGGCCTCCGGTGCGCTCTTGCCTGGAGCAAAGAGGAAAGCTCCTTGCTGGATGTCAGCAATGCTTTGGGGCTGGGAAGAGGCAGGAAGGGTTGGGAAGCCTCAGCAGAAGGAGAGGCAGAGCCTCCCCGCTCTAGGGAGGCAGCCAGGGCTCTGCGAGGGCTCCATGGCCTGGCAGAGGTGGGAGTGCAGGGAACTCAGCCTGGCAGCAGCTTGCCCCTGGCTGCCAAGCACTGCTCTGTGTGCTCTTCCCTCAGAGCTGTGCAGCTTGTGGAGGATGAGGAGCAGGAGGTGCCTCGCAAGAAGCAGAAGTCAGGTACTGGCCATGGCAGGAGAGGTCAAGCTGCCAGATGTTCCTTGGGTTGCCTGGAGCTGGGAAAGCTCTGGCTCTTGTCCTTCAGCACTGCCACTGAGCCCGTGGCCTTTGCAGCCCTTCTGTGCCCCTGGCCATGGCTGTAGCCAGTGCCTGAGGATGTCTCCTGGGGCACGGCCCCGCGCACGGCGCTCTCAGGAGCTCCCCCAGGCCCCTCTCTGTGCTGGGGAGCCCAGAGCCCTCAGCAGGAGGAGGAGCTGAAGTCCCAGCTGGGAGCTCCCTGCTCCCTGTCCTTGCCCTGTGGCTCTGCCAGCTCCAAGTGCCTGCTTGCCTGAGGAGAAATGCCTTGCAGCTGGGCTGTGAAGGAAGGTGCCTGCCCGGTGCTGGCAGGCAGAGGGAAATGGCATTGCTGTGAGCTGCAGCAGCAGGGAATGTGCCCCCCAGCAGGCTGGGCTGGCCCCTCTGGCTGGCAGACTCGGGGCTCGGGCTCTGAGCTCCAGCTCTGCAGCACTGCTCAGGAGCCAACCCCTCCGAAGCCAGCAGCAGCTGCTCGGGGCAAAGGGCTCTGTGCCTTGGAGCCAGTGCCACTGCTCCAGGGGGGGCTGAGGAGAGGCCTTTAGGCCAAAGAGAGCTCCTGGTGCCCTTTCCAACCCTGGTCTCCTGTGGGCTCTCTGTTCCCCAGCTGAGGTCACCTCTGACGACGCCGGGGAGGTTTCGGTGGCGAGGAAGAGGCTGCTGAAGGCCAAGGAGAAGCCCCAGGGCTCTGCAGCCAGGGGGCCTGCAGCAGAGGTCAGCAAGGCTTTGGCAGCTGCCAGAGGCTGTGCAAGGTGGCAGAGGAAGCTGCTCCCCCTCGGGCACCTCGATTGCCAGCCCTTGCTGGAGCGGGGAGCTGCCCAGGGGCCCATGTGCTGGGGTCTGTGCCTCACAAGTGCTTCTCCCTGTGCATTGCAGGCCCTGGAGGCAGCAGCCAGAGCTGCCCTGGGCCCAGGTGACCCTCGGGAGGTGCTGAGCAGTGCCTTCAAGCTCCGTGTCACCCGGGAGGCCATGGGCACGCTCAGGGAGGGCCAGTGGCTGAACGATGAGGTACAGCAGCTGCAGCCCAGGGGCATGGAGCTCAGCAGGGCTTTGCCACTGCTGCTGCCCTGCCTGCCCTGCTCTGCTTTGGGGCAGCTGGGTCCCCTTTTACATCCCCAGCTGCTTCTTCCTGGCACAGGTCATCAACTTCTACCTGCAGCTGGTGGCAGAGAGGAGCAGGAAGGCTGGATACCCTTCTGTCCATGCCTTTAGCACCTTCTTCTACCCCAGGCTGGTGTCTGGTGGCTATGAGGGGGTGAGAAGGTGGACCAGGGGCCTGGACATCTTCCAGAAGGACATCATCCTGGTTCCCATCCACCTGGGGACACATTGGGCACTGGTGGTGAGTCCAAGTGGCTTCTTGGTAGAGCTGGGTGGGGGTGAAATCCTCACCAGGGAAGTCAGGAGGCTCTGGCTGTGTGTGCAGCCAAAGGCTGTGCTTTGTCCAGCAGTCCCCTTCCAACCACAGGTCATTGATGTCAGGAGGAAGACCATCAGCTACTATGACTCGCTGGGGCAGAGGGGCATGAAGATCTGCCAGGCTCTGCTGTAAGTAGCTGCTCAGCCAATGCTTCTGTGCTGTGCATTCGGAGGGGTTCAGAGGCTGTCTCTGCCTCCTGGCTGCAAGGTTTCCTACTTCTTGGAGGCAGAAAGCAGCAGCCTTTGATGTGCCTGCTGCCAGCTGCATGCCCTTGGCTACCTGCCTGCTCTCCCCTGAGGCCCTGCACTCAGGGTTTTGGGGGCCTGCAGTCTGCCACCCACGCCCCAGAGGTCCCCATGGAAGGGCACTGGGGCAGCTGCTCCTCCGTAGATGTCTCTGCCAGTGCTGCACAAGCAGGGAGGAGCAGCTGCAGCAGCTCTGCAGAGCCAGGGCAGGAGAGTGGCCCCCCAGAGCCAAGTCAAGTGTCCCTGGAGCCCTGTGCTCTCCTGAGCAGGTCACAGCAGCTGCCTGGGGAAGGGTGGAGCAGCTCTGCATCCAACCATTGCTGCCTGGAGAGCTGGTGGCCAGGGCCCCTCTGCAGCCAGCAGCCTTAGCCCCAGAGCTTTGGCACTGGTTGTGCCAGAGGTGAGGCCAGGGTGTGAGGGCTGGGTTTGCTTTGCACAGCCAATACCTGCAAGAGGAAAGCCGCAGCAGGAGAGGCCTGGAGCTGGCTTCTGCCGAGTGGGCTCTGCACAGCATGGGGGCCCAGGTACGTGAGCACTGCTGGGCTGCCAGCTGGGAGCCTGAGCTGCCAGGCGGCTTCTCTTGCCCAGGGAGTGAACTTCTCCCTCTGCTTTGCCTTCCCCAGGAGATCCCTCAGCAGAGGAACCAGAGTGACTGCGGGGTCTTCCTCTGTAAATATGCTGAGTCCATCTGCAGGGACAGAGCCATCACCTTCAGCCAGGTGAGTGAGGGCTGTGGGCAGCTCCAGAGCTCTGGGCACGAGAGCCAGGGAGGTTGCTCAGCAGCTCTTCCTTGTGCCTGGGGCAGGGGCTGAGTTTTTGTGCCTCCCTCTCTCTGGCTTTGGGGCATGGCTGCTTGGCTTGGAAGTTCCAAGGGGGCTCAGCAGGGCAGAGCTCTCTTCTCCATCCTTGTGTCCTGTGCCTGCTTCCTAGCGGAACCTGTGAGGTTCCTCTTGGGCAAGAGGCAGCAGCCAGGGGGTCGTGGCCATTGTCTGCCTCTGCCTGCTGTGGCTTCCCATGTCATGGCTCTTTGCTTTCCTTCCAGAGACACATGCCCAGCTTCAGGAAGAAGATGGTCTGGGAGATCCTTCACCAGCAGCTCCTCTGACTTTGGCCTCCTTTGCCTCCTTGTTGGTTCCTCCTTGTTGCCTGTTGGTTGGCTTCTCAGTTAGTTAGTTAGTTAACTTACTTATTTCCTTACTTAGTTACTTGCTTAGTTAGTTAGGATAGAATAGAATAGAATAGAATAGAATAGAATAGAATAGAATAGAATAGAATAGAATAGAATAGACCAGGTTGGAAGAGACCTTCGATATCATCGAGCCCAACCTCTCACCCAACACCATCTGGTCAACTAAACCATGGCACCAAGGGCCTCATCCAGGCTCTTCCTAAACACCTCCAGTGATGGTGACTCCACCACCTCCCTGGGCAGCACATTCCAATGGGCAATCACTCCCTCTGGGAAGAACTTCTTCCTAACCTCCAGCCTAAACCTGCCCTGGCACAGCTTGAGACTGTGTCCTCTTGTTCTGGTGCTGGTTGCCTGGGAGAAGAGACCAACCCCCCCCTGGCTACAACCTCCCTGCAGGGAGTTGTAGAGAGCAAGAAGGTCTCCCCTGAGCCTCCTCTTCTCCAGGCTAAGCAACCCCAGCTCCCTCAGCCTCTCCTCACAGGGCTGTGTCCCAGACCCCTCCCCAGCTTTGTTGCCCTTCTCTGGACACCTTCCAGCAGCTCAACCTCTTTCTTGAGCTGAGGGGTCCAGAACTGGACACAGGACTCAGGGTTAGTTAGTTAGTTAGTTAGTTAGTTAGTTAGTTAGTTAGTTAGTTAGTTAGTTCCTCTCTTTTGTAGCATCACAGAATAGTTGGGGCTGGAAGGGGTCTCCAAAGCTCATCCAGTCCAACTCCCCCTGCACTCAGCAGGGGCATCCCCAACTCACTCAGGCTGCCCAGAGCCCTGTGCAGCCTCCCCTTGAATACCTCCAGTGATGGGGCCCCAACCACCTCCCTGGGCAACCTGTTCCAGGGTTCCACCACCCTCACAGTGAAGAACTCGTTCCTCACATCCAGTCTAAAGCTGCTCTGCTCTACTTTGAAGCCATTGCTCTTGCAATAAGAGCACTTGCTCTTGTTGAACCTCAGGAGGTTCCCCTGGGCACCACCTCTCCAGCTTGGCCAGGTCCCTCTGGATGCCATCCTGTCCCTCTGGCCTATCAACAGCGCCACTCAGCTTGGTGCCATCTGCACACTGCTGGTGGGGCCCTCGACCCCCTCTCTATAGCAGGGATAAAGATACTAAAGAGTACAGGTGCCAGTACAGACCCCTGAAGGACAGCACTGTCACTGCTCTGCAGCTGGACTGCCAGGCACTGAGCACCAGCCTCTGGATGGGACCTGTCTGTCTGTGTCTGTCTGTGAGCTCTGTCCTGTTGTCTGATCTGTAGCTTTGGATGCAATAAAGATGGTATTTCTCTAAGGAGGCTCTCTGCAGTGAAACTCTCCCTGGGAGTGGCCCAGAGGGGTTGGTATTTGATCAGCTGGGAAAGGCTGGGCAGCCCCTGGGGCTTTTAGCTGCACTCCAATGCAGGAGGCAGAAGGCCCTGGCCGGGATGGGAGTCAGAGCACAAAAGCCTGAAGCCATTGTCACCAAATGCTCCAGGGGCAATCAGGAGGTGGCTCCCAGCAGGGTGAGCAGACCCACCGTGGGCAGGGCTCCTGCCGGGCTCAGGGGTGCTGCTGCAAGGGGTCAGTGCCTCACTGCCCTCTGCTGCAGCTGCTGCTCCACACCTCTGCCACATGAAGAGCTGGTGCCAGTTCTGCCTCTGCTTTGGGCAGGCCCAGCAGGATCAGTTTAATCTTGGTGCCAGGGGTGAGCCCTGGGCTGGCCCCCAGGTGAGTGACAGCTGCTCCCCATGAAGCCCTCTGCTTACCAAAGGGGAAGAGAAGGAAATGAAGGAGGGAGACCGAGGCAGAGGGAAAGAAGGCTGAAAGCAGCTGTAAGGACACAAAGAGCAATCCAACGGAGAGGGCACAGGGCTGCCCAGAGCCCATAGGGGAGCTGCCTGTGGCCCCTCTGCTGCAGCTCACCCAGTCTGGTGTCAGCAGCAGTCTTGAGGAGGATGTCTTCAGTGCCACCACCCAGATCATGTCACAGAACCAGGTTAGAAGGGACCTCTGGAGATCACCCAGTCCAAGCCCCTGCCAGAGCAGCATCACCCAGGGCAGGCCACACAGGAGCACATCCAGATGGGTCTTGAAAGTCTCCAGAGCAGGAGACTCCACAACCTCTCTGGGTAGCCTGCTCCAGGGCTCAGCACCCTCACACCAAACAAGTTTCTCCTCAGGCTGAGGTGGAACTTGCTGTGCTCCAGTCTGTGTCCCTTGCCCCTTGTCCTCTCTCAGGAGCCACTGGAAAGAGCCTGGCCCCTGCTGCTTGACACCCACCCCTCAGATACTGATGAACACCACGAAGATCTCTGTTGGGACGCGATCCAACGGCGAGAAACAGAGAGGGAAAGACTCGCAGCAATCAATATGATTGATAAGCAAGCTTCAACTTTATTGTTCAGAAGCACAGCTTATGTAGTATATTCAGCAGCTAAATATGCACAGGTGTCGTTATTCTACTAGCTCTTAGTCCAGGGTTACATCATACTATCCAACCTGCTTGTGGTCAGGCCTACGTGCAGCTCCACAGCCTCCTTTCTCAGCAGCTCCTTGTTTCACACTTTGTTTCACATACTACTATCTTATAAGTAACTATTTCACATGCTGCTATCTTGTGAGAAACTGCCAGCACAGTCACAGGGCAGTGGTGGCCTTGCTGCATCAGCACAGCAGCTAAGCTGTGAGCAGTAAACAGCAAGATGGAGTCTGGCCTACACACTCTGATCAAACAGCTGTTCCATAGAACCATGTCCCTGCAATTCAAGCCATTCCTCAACAGATCTCCTCTCAGCATTCCCTTCTCCAGACTGAAGAGCCCCAGGCCCTCAGCTGCCCCTCCCCAGCCCTGCTCTGCAGACCCTTCCCCAGCTCCATTGCCCTTCTCTGGACCTGCTCCAGCCCCTCAATGTCCTCCTTGGAGTGAGGCCCCAAAAGTGGACCCACAGCTCACCTGTGGCCTCCCCAGTGCCCCACTCCACACCCTTGGCCACACAATTGCTGGTCCAGAGCAGGCTGCTGGTGGCCTTCTTGGCCACCTGGGCACACAGTGGCTCAGCTTCAGCTGCCAGCCAGCACCCCCAGGTCTGTCTCTGCTGGGCACTTCCCAGTCTCTCTGCCCCAAGCCTGGAGGCCTCATGGGGCAGCCATGACCCAAGTGCAACCCCCAGCCCCTGGTCTTGCTGGGAATGGGAGAAGCTGAGGCAGTCTGGCAGCAGCTGGGGCTTGGTGTGAAGCCCACGAGCAGGGTTTGGTGTGGCAGGGCAGGGCCAGGTGCTGCTGGCAGGCTGTGCAGAGATGGTTGCTGGGCAGCTGTGGCAGCAGCTGTGCCTGGGCTCCCTTGAGGCCAGAGAGGAAGGAAGAGCATCCTCCAGGTCCAGCACCAAGCTGGGTGGCAGTGTTGGTCTGCTGGAGGGTAGGGAGGAGCTGCAGAGGGGTCTGGCCAGGCTGGGGGCAAGGGCTGAGGGCAATGGGATGAGGCTCAGCAGGGGCTGGTGCTGGGCCTGCAGCTGGGGCACAACAGCCCCAGGGAGGCTGCAGGCTGGGGGCAGAGTGCCTGGGAGCTGCTGGATGGGAAAGGCCCTGGGGGTGCTGGCTGGCAGCAGCTGGAGGGGAGCCAGCAGTGCCCAGGTGGGCAAGAAGCCAGCAGCAGCCTGTCCTGGAGCAGCAGTGGTGTGGCAGAGGAGCAGGGCAGGGACTGTGCCTCTCGACTGGCACTGGGAAGCCACAGCTCAAATCCTGCCCTCAGCTTTGGGCCTCTCACTCCAAGAAGAATATTGAGAGGCTGGGGGGAAGGGCAATGAAGCTGGGGAAGGGTCTGGAGAAGAGGGCTGAGGAGGAGCAGCTGAGGGAGCTGGGGGTGTTGAGCCTGGAGCAGAGGAGGCTGAGAGAGACCTCATTGCTCTCTGCAGCTCCCTGCAAGGAGTCTGGAGCCAGGTAGGGCTTGGGATCCCAAGGAACAAGTGACAGGGCAGCAGGAACAGTCTCAGGTTGCTCCAGGGGAGGTTTAGGTTGGACATAAGGAACAATCTCTTCCCCAAAAGGGTTGTCCAGGCCTGGCCCAGGCTGCCCAGGGCAGTGTTGGAGTCTCCATCTCTGGAGGGGTTTCCAAGCTGTGGAGCTGTGGTGCTGAGGGCCATGGCTCAGCAGTGCTCTGTTAAGGGTTGGACTTGAAGCTCTTGGAGGTCTTTTCCATCCTGCAAGACTCCCTGGGGCAAACACTGCTGGCACAGACTGGACACTGGGAAAGGTGAGAATTTGGGGTAAAAAATTGCCTTTTAGAGACCAGACACTGGGAGGAGGCAGAAATTTGGGGTCAAACAGTAGCAGCAAGAAAGAAAACCCTACCTCAACCCTGTGTAATGGCATCTGGTTTATTGGAGGTGAAAGATAAAACTCAGCATTTATCCATCCCCCCATAAAGAGCAACAGCCCAACCAGAGCAAGGCTCCAGTGAGAGATTAATACTTTGTCTCCATCTTTTTTTAATCCAAATATATTAACTTTGCTTACAAACTGTGTTCCTCTGAGCGAGGCAGAGACATCAGAGCATCTGGTGTGCGTCTGGGTAAGTGCAGTAGCAAAGGTTTCAGGTAGGAGTCCAGAAGGTCTTGCAGTTTGTGATAGTGTAAGAATGAATTCCAGGCCCAAAGGAGCGAAATGTTGCAGGCTGCTCAGCAGGAGGCCTCTAAACATTTCCTCTGTTGCCATCAAGCTGACCCATCCCTCTTAAAAATCCACTGCTCTGTCCTGTGTAATTCCAGCAGCTGATCCAGAGCCCACTCCAGAGCCATCCAGCCCCTGATTCTCTGAGGCACAGAAGTGTTTCACTCTCAGAGGGTGAGCAGGAAGCCAAGTGAGGCGCATGTGGCATGAAATCATCTCCTGGAGAAGAGAAGAGAGAAGAGAGAAGAGAGAAGAGAGAAGAGAGAGAAGAGAGAAGGAAGAGAGAAGAGAGAAGAGAGAGAAGAGAGAAGAGAGAGAGAGAGAAGAGAGAAGAGAGAAGAGAGAAGAGAGAAGAGAGAAGAGAGAAGAGAGAAGAGGAGAAGAGAAGAGAAGAGAGAAGAGAGAAGAGAGAAGAGGAGAGAGAAGAGAGAAGAGAGAAGAGAAGAGAAGAGAAGAGAAGAGAAGAGAAGAGAATGAGAAGAGAAGAGAAGAGAAGAGAAGAGAAGAGAAGAGAGAGAAGAGAAGAGAAGAGAAGAGAAGAGAAGAGAAGAGAAGAGAAGAAAGAGAGAAGAGAAGAGAAGGGCAAATGCAGATTTGCTTATCACCTTTGCTCCTAAGCCTCTGTGGATGAAAGGAGGCAGGTCCAGGCCCCTGCTCTTACCTGTGCTGGGATCTCGTGGAGCAGGGCAGTGTAGTCAAACTCAATTCATCTTTCCTTATCTGGGCAGGGATTGAAGAGAGAAAAGTGATCAAGAAGATGAGATTGAGGAAGTTTGGAGTCTGCTCTGATTTCCCTGACTGGATTCCTATGAGGACAGACTGAGGGAGTTGGGGCTGTTCAGTCTGGAGAAGAGAAGGCTCCCAGAAGACCTAATTGTGGCCTTCCAGGATCTGAAGAAAGCTGGGGAGGGACTTTTGAGGGTGTCAGGGAGGGATAGGACTGGGGGTGTGTGGAGCAAAACTAGAAGTGGGGAGATTAAGATTGGATGTGAGGAAGAAGTTGTTCCCCAGGAGGGTGGTGAGAGCCTGGCACAGGCTGCCCAGGGAGGTGGTGGAAGCCTCCTGCCTGGAGGTGTTTGCAGCCAGGCTGGAGGTGGCTGTGGGCAACCTGCTGTAGTGTGAGGTCTCCCTGCCCATGGCAGGGGGGTTGGAACTGGAGGATCCTTGAGGTCCCTTTCCAACCCTAACAATTCCATGATTCCATGACTTAGCTTGCTTAGGGAGGGAGGTGAACAGAGCCTAAGATGGCTGCAAGAGATGGCTTTGTGCGCGGAGAACCAAGGACTTAGGGACAACTCCTGTGTAACAACCTTGGGAGGTGCTTCCTGCAGCAGGGCTCTGCAGGGGTGGTTCTTGTGGCAATGCCAGCGACGAGCAGTGTGAGCAATCTGGCAGTGCAGGCCTAGAGCCTGACATGGGGGTAGGCCATGCTCAGCATAAATGCAGAGCCAGCTAGCAGTGGAGCAAAACAGTGCTGTGCCTGCAGCATGGAACTAAAACAAGACACTGGTAGCTATGAACATGGACAGTTTATCTTGGGACAACAGGACATGCACCTGCATCAACAACCTCGTTGTGTCATTAGTAGTTGGACCAATCATCTGTAAGAGTGCAATGTGTGCTCACTCCTAGGGAGCCAATGGGACCTGTGCCAACGAGGCCTCTCCCAGTCTATAGAAGTCGTAGCAGTTGCCTTGCTACGCACTTCTGCTTTCCTGTCTCCTGTTTCTTCTACACTTTACCATGCTATACTTGCACTACAGGCCTGCTCCATAGGCCTGCACCTCAGGCCTGCACCATCTGCCTGCAACGCTGGAACAATAGAGGAACAATACTTGATCATATTGGTCAGCCGTATTGATTCCTATCTCTGTCGCCCCATTAGGGAGGGTTGTAGACAGGCAGAGGTTGGTCTCTTCTCCCAGGCAGCCAGCACCAGAAACAAGAGGACACAGTCTCAAGCTGTGCCAGGGGAGGGTTAGGCTGGAGGTGAGGAAGAAGTTCTTCCCAGACAGAGAGATTGGCCCTTGGGATGTGCTGCCCAGGGAGGTGGTGGAGTCCCCAGCCCTGGAGGGGTTCAAAAAAGGCTTGGATGTGGCACTTGAAGCCATGGTGCAGTTGTCAGGAGGTGTTAGGGATTAGGCTAGAGGTTGAGCTTGATCTCTGAGGTCTTTTCCTACTTCATTGACTCTCTGATGGTTTTTGTGCTCACCAAGCTGCTCCCTGGGAACTCCAAGCAGGGCTCTGCCCTAGGTGCTGCCAGCAGGACACTGAACTGATAGTCAGCCTCCTCTGGCAGGCTGCTCCCCGTGAGCTCAGGGGCAGGGCCAGCAGCCTCCTGGCGCCTCACCCAGCTGGAGCCAGGCAGCTTCTTGCGCTCCAGGCCGCAGCCGGCGCCGGCAATGGGAGGCTCTGGCTTCGGGGGGACCAGGCTGCCCTCACTGAGGCTTCTGCTTTATTTGTCACCACAGGGGCAGCTGGGGCTTGGGGGTGTGTGGTGGGTTAACACCTTTTTCTGAAAACAAAAGAAGCAAGCAGGGGCAGGGACTACCCTTGGGGCTTGCTCATCTTTAGGTAAGACCTTAACATTCTTCTGCTGGGATCCAGGATTGCTTTCAGCTGACAGCAGAACACTTCCTGCAGTAGGGCTTGGCTGAGAGTTCAGGACAAACCAATCTCATTCCTGAGAGCTGCTACTTAGTTTAGTTTGATTCTGGTGACTTATTTCCTTGCCCCTCCCACTGCAGCCCTCCCTAAACTCTGCTCTCTCCTTTCTGCTTTTCTCCTCTTAAGAGCCCTCAGTACCCCTTCAAGAAAAAGCTGAAGTGTCTTCTTATGCGAGATGCGCGCAGCTTGGGCAACAAACAGGATGAGTTAAGGGCCACTGTGCTGCTGGGATGCCACGACATAGTGGCTGTTACTGAAACTTGGTGGGGATGAATCCCATGACTGGGATGTAGGCATAGATGGGTATAAACTCTTTAGGAAGGATAGGCAGGGAAGGAGAGGAGGAGGTGTTGCCCTCTATGTCAATAGTCAGTTGGAATCAGTGGAGCTCCAACTGGGGAGGGATGATAAGCTAGTTGAGAGTGTATGGGTCAAATTAAAGGCAGGACAGGGGAAGAAGATATTACTGTGGGGGTCTCCTACAGCCACCTGACCAGCAGATCCAAGCAGATGAGGCCCTCCATAGGCAAATAGAAGCAGCTTCCAGGTCACAAGCCCTGGTCCTCATGGGTGATTTCAACCACCCGGATATCTGCTGGAGGGACAACACAGCAAGGCACCAGCAATCCAGGATGTTCCTGGACTGCATAGAAGACAACTTCCTCCTCCAAATGGTGGAGGAACCAACAAGAAATGGTGCTATGCTGGACCTTGTTCTCACCAACAGGGAAGGGCTGGTAAGCAATGTGAGGCTCATAGACGGCCTTGGCTGGCAGTGACCATGAAGCAGTTGAATTTAACATCCTCAGGGCAATCAGGAGGAAGTATTCCAAGCTCATGACCCTAGACTTTAGGCATGCAGATTTTGATCGCTTCAGGGATCTGCTAGCCAAAGTGTCGTGGGACAAAGCCCTGGAGGGAAGAGGGACCCAGGACAGCTGGTCAGTATTCAAGGACCACCTCCTCTGTGTCCAGGAGCTCTGTGTACCAACAAAGAGAAAAGCAGGTAAGAATGCTAGGAGGCCTGCCTGGATGGGCAAGGAGCTACTGGACACACTATTACTTAAAAGGAAACTCTACAGGAAGTGGAGGGAAGGACAGGTAGAACAGGGGGAATACAAGGATGCTGCCCGAGCAGCAAGAGTCCTGGTTAGGAAAGCCAAAGCAGAGTTTGAGTTGAATCTAGCCAGGGAGATTAAAGGGAATACTAAGAACTTTTACAGGTATATTAATGGGAAGAAGCAGCCTAGGGAAGGTGTGGGCCCCCTCAGAAAGGAAAATGGTGACATGGTCACAAGTGATGAGGAAAAGGCTGAGGTACTTAATAACTTCTTTACCTCAGTCTTCACTGCAAGGGCCTCTAGCCACACTCCTGATGTTATGGAAGTCAAAGCCAGGGACGGGGAGGAAGAACTGCCCATTGTAAGTGCAGATCAGGTTCGTGATCATCTGAAGAACCTGAAAGTGTTCAAGTCCATGGGACCCGACGGGTTACACCCACGGGTACTGAGAGAACTGGCAGATGAGGTTGCTAAACCCCCTCTCTATTATATTCAAAAGTCCTGGCAGTCTGGTGAAGTCCCCACAGACTGGAAAAGGGGGAAACATTGCCCCCATCTTCAAAAAGGGCAAGAAGGAGGAACCAGGGAACTACAGGCCAGTCAGTCTCACCTCTGTGCCTGGAAAGATCATGGAACAGATCCTCCTGGAGTCACTACTCGCTCAAAAGAATAGTGAAGAGGTGATTGGGAACAGTCAGCATGGCTTTGCCAAGGGCAAATCCTGCCTGACCAACCTGGTGGCCTTCTATGAGCAGGTGACAAAATTAATAGATGAGGGGCGAGCAACTGATGTCGTTTACCTGGACCTGAGCAAGCCTTCGACACTGTCCCGCACCACATCCTGGTCTCCAAACTGGTGACACATGGGTGTGATGGGTGGACCACTAGATGGATAAGGAACTGGCTTGATGGCCGCACCCAAAGAGTGGCTGTCAATGGCTCCATGTCCAGTGGAGGCCAGTGACAAGTGGAGTCCCTCAGGGATCAGGTCCTGGGACCCTGTCTTATTCAACATCTTTGTGGGGGACATGGACAGTGGCCATTGAGTGCACCCTCAGCAAGTTTGCTGATGACACCAAGCTGTGTGGTGCAGCAGACACGCTGGAGGGAAGGGAGGCCATCCAGAGGGACCTTGACAGGCTGGAGAGGTGGGCACAGGCCAACCTCATGAAGTTCAATAAGAGCAAGTGCAGGGTCCTGCATCTGGGTCGAGGCAATCCCAGGCACAAATCCAGGCTGGGCAGTGACTGGCTGGAGGGTAGCCCTGAGAGAGAGACTTGGGGGGTGCTGGTGGACAAAAAGCTCAACATGAGCTCTCAGTGTGCACTTGCAGCCCGCAAAGCCAATCAGCATCCTGGGCTGCATCAGGAGAAGTGTGGCTAGCAGGTCGAGGGAGGTGATCCTCCCCCTCTACTCAGCCCTGGTGAGACCCCACCTGGAGTACTGTGTCCAGTTCTGGAGCCCCTATTACAAGAGGGATGTGGAGGTGCTGGAGCGTGTCCAGAGAAGGGCCACAAGGATGATCAGAGGGCTGGAGCACCTCTCCTATGAGGACAGACTGAGGGAGTTGGGGCTGTTCAGTCTGCAGAAGAGAAGGCTCCGAGGAGACCTAATTGTGGCCTTCCAGTATCTGAAGGGGGGCCTACAGGAAGGCTGGGGAAGGACTTCTCAGGATATCAGGTAGTGATAGGACTAGGGGGAATGGAATGAAGCTGGAGGTGGGAGATTCAGGCTAGATGTGAGGAGGAGGTTCTTCCCCATGAGAGTGGTGAAACCCTGGAATGGGTTGTCCAGAGGAGGTGGTCGAGGCCCCGTCCCTGGGGGGGTTAAGAGCAGGCTGGGATGAGGCTCTGTCCAGCCTGATCTAGTGTGGGGTGTCCCTGCCCATGGCAGGGGGGTTGGAACTAGATGATCCTTGTGGTCCCTTCCAACCCTGAATGAAACTATGAAACTATTAAGTTTCGATCACTCTCGAAATCTTGAAGTGAGAGGGAGAAGGAATCTGCCACCTTCCAGTGCAGTGCCTGTTGCTAGCACAGAGGCAGCTTGGCTCAAGGAGGAAAGCAAACTCAGCAGAGCAAGCAATGCAGCATGGAAGCAGAGGGCAGCGATGGCCGGCTCAGCCGCCCAGGGCCTCACTGCAGACGGTGATGCTGTCTGCTCTGTGAGATGAAGGCAGGCAGCAGGAGCATGGCAGAGTTGTCTGTCCCAGGGAAGAGACAAGGTTGGCCAAGTCTCACCTGCCAAGAGTGTGATTCACAGGTGAGCCTCCAGGCTTGACCTTGTGAATAACATTCACCCCAGGCATGTGCAGAGCAGAGGATTCCCTCAGGGGGTGAGAGGAGAACCACCTGTGGGCAGCCCATGGGCCCCTGGCTCTCCTGCCAGGGTGTACCTGGGCCACAGGATCAAAGAGCAGGGACAGATTGGGTTGCTGCACAAGCTGTGTCACCTGGTAGGGAGCCATGCTTCAAGGGGCTCCCTAGAAGGCCAAGTCCTTGAGCTGTAACCCAGCACTCCAGAATTCCCTTCACATGATCCCAAACACGACCTATGCCTCCTCCCACTGCCTTACACTTGTCTTGGCTGTGGCCTGGGGAGCACAAGGCTGCATTCTGCCCAAGAGTGGTGTTGACCTCCCTGGGAAGCTGATTGAGGAGTTGTGGTTTATGCTCCAATGTGTGGTGCAAGTGCAGTCAGCACCACTCTGGTTTGATTGGAAAGCAGATCCATTCTCTGGATCCCTGAGAAGTAAGCAGCTGCTTCCTGGTAACTGGGAGGAGGTCAAATCCCAAGGCAGAGCAGAGCCCTCCCTGGTTTAAGTCTGCCCTGCTTTAGCAGAGGTTGGATGTGAATTCCCAGCTGCTGTGGGCAGCAGAAGCTGCACTGCTGTCAGATCGTTCTGGGCAAGGCCACTTAGCTGCTGGGTGCCTAACAAGGGGCTTCCCCATGGTAGGCTAGAAACAGGAGTGACTGCAAGCCAGACAAGACTGCTTTTCTCTCTGTGAAGAGCACAATGAGTCCCTTGGGATTGTCTGTTCTGTGCCACTTGGAGCCCAGCAATTGGCTTAGGGATGTCTGCACAGTGTCCACAAGACTGGGGCTGGAGGGACAGTCCTGTGAGGAAAGGCTGAGGGAGCTGGGGGTGATCAGCCTGGAGCAGAGGAGACTTAGAGAGGAGCTTATCACTCTCTCCAACTACCTACAAGGAAGCTGTAGTCAGGTGGGGGTCAGGCTCTGCTCCCAGGGGACCAGTGACTGGACAAGAGGGCATGGGATGAAGCTGTGCCAGGGGAGACTGAGGTTGGATATTAGAATAGAATAGAATGAAGCCAGGTTGGAAGAGACCTTTGAGCTCATCCAGTCCAACCTATTCCTCCAACACTAATCAACTAAACCATGGCACCAAGCAGCCCATCCAGGCTCTTCCTAAGCAGCTCCAGGGCTGGGGACTCCACCACCTCCCTGGGCAGCTCATCCCAGTGGCCAATCTCTCTGGGCTGGGAAACTTCTTCCTAAGCTCCAGCCTAACCCTCCCCTGGCACAGCTTGAGACTGTGTCCTCTTGTTCTGACCCAGGAAGCACTTCCTCACAGAAGAGCTGAGTAGGCACTGGGATGGACTGTCCAGGGGGTGGTGGAGTCAC